>NW_003302555.1:9569335-9618650 GCF_000004255.2 Arabidopsis lyrata subsp. lyrata | reverse complement strand
TTATGACAGATTTTTTTTATATTATGACAGATTTCAGATAGACTATAAAAAAATCTGTCGTATGATGACAGTTTTATTGATGAAAATAAAATTTTAATCTGCACAATAAAGTAATGACAGACATATTCTTATCGCGACAGATTTATTTATAATAAGATGGTTCTTGTGTGGCTGTCTCCTTGTTAATATATGATAAAGATAATTTTTTCTTCGTTTTTATATATTTTTTCTTTTTAATTTTTTTTTGTATTTTTTTGTTTTATTTTTTTTGTTTTTTTAAAAAATTTTTTTGTTATGTATTTTTTTTTCATTTTAATTTTTTTGTCGTTTTATAATTTTTTTCTAATTTTTTTATTTAATTTAGTTATTATATGTTAATTATTTTATTTTAATTGAATTGAAAATAAAATGGGTAGTTGTTTTCTTTTTGTTTTTTATTTATTTATTTGTTTTTTTCAATTTATATATATTTTTCATTTGTATTTTTTGTTTTTTTTTTCAATTTTCCTTTTTTGGGTTTATATCTTTTTGTTTTTTATTTTTTATTTTTTTTTATTTTTTTCAATTTATATATATTTTTCATTTGTATTTTTTGTTTTTTTTTTCAATTTTCGTTTTTTGGTTTATAATTTTTTTTTTGTATTTTTAATTTTCTATTTAATTTAATTATTTTATTTTAAAGAACTGAAAATAAAATGGGTATTTGTTTTTTTATCACCAAATTTGTGTTATTCTTAGTAAACCCACAAACATTTGGGGGGGGAATCTAGTTATTTTTCTCCAAATTTGAGTCAAACTAGGTAATTTTCAGAAAATAGTTTTACACAACATTTTATTTTATTGACTACTTATTTCGAAAGAATACATGTTTTTTCTATAGTGTCTTTGGTTACTTGTTTTTGACGAAAACAAAATATTGGCTTATTGAATTAGAGTGTTTAGGCAAATCAACACATCAAACACGAATACAGTATTACGTGTTTAATCGGCTAAGTAACGCAAGAATAATACTCGTACATATTCGACAATATTCAGAAAACTTTTTTATATTTTAACAACTCGTGGCCATTATGCCCATAAGGCCATAACTATGTGGCGATGTTAAAAAGAAAATGAATCATAATCAAATTAACAGTCCTTATCATAAACCTAATTGGCTAAATTTTAACCTCAAAGAAGGAAGGTGAGGCCAAACAGTTCCTTTTAAAGTTGGACCAATTAAGCTGACCTGGCATACAAAGTGGGATCTGTTATTGGGCTGTCACGGCTCATCCTAAAATGTCGTCGGTTACGAAGCATCCACGACATTGACGGTGCCACATGTAGAATAACGTTTCGGCGCTCAAGATTCTATCCACGTCATCAAACTTCTGAACAGTCCACGTGTCTGTCAAAGCTGTTCGTAGTTCACACCGTCGTATCAAAAATTTAATTTTAGCCGTATAAAGAATCTATCTACAAAATTTAACCCCATAATTATTTTTACTTTTCATCTTATTGGGACATCATTTCACTAACCTCCAAAGATTAACAAGATTATGATGCTATTAAAACGTAAAAAAAAACTTGCAGAAAATATAATTTTGGAAGATTGGTACGGTTAGTCAGATATAACGATACTTAAAAGGGGAAATTGAAGAAAATGAAAAGACTGGTGAGTGATGATCAGGGCCGGCTCAAAGATTCATGATGCCTAAAGCCCAACAAAATTTGATGCCCATTTACAATAACTAAAAATAAAAAAATGTTAAAATCTTCGGTTGCCAAGGATCAAACTCACGCCCAACTACCTTTAGACGTCCTAAATACCACTAGACTACAAGACACTTTTGTAATTTTGATGCCCTTTAAAATACATATAAGATTTGTTTCCTAAAGCATCTGCTTGCTGGGCTTTAGGTCTGGGCCGGCCCTGGCGATGATGAGCGATGGCTGGTGAATCAGGTAGCCGTCCCACAACGTGGTTTGATTTTAGCAAACTCCTCCTATCTACTCTTCACAGTTCACACTATTGAAAATTTGAAATCCCAAATGTCACTACTACTTTCTCCCTTAAATTTTTTTTTATAATTTTACATAATCACATAAAAGTAATGTCAATTTTAAGGGAAACAGTAGATATATGTTTGAACCAGTGAAACTTACCCTTCTTTGGATATATTCATGAGAGGAGAAAGATAAACGTTTGCTAATTGATTTCATTATTTTCTACCATTGATAACATTTATCAAGTCTTCACGTTTTTATAGTTTATGCTTCTTCTCTCATAAACATGTCCACAAAAGGGTAAGTTTTACTAGTTCAAAATATTGCCTTAGTACTAATGTTTTATAGTTTGATCCTACCATCATTGCGAGAAGGGTTGTTAGTTTGGAAGAAATTAAAGATTTATGCAAATGGGTAATCATTATGTCTGCTATTTAGGAAATAAATTATGATGCTTGTTGACGTGAACATATTAAATTTTAAAAAATAAGCAAAGGATACACAAGAGAAGCTCAGATATTCACGTAACGATGTTTCCTCTGTTCTCATGGAGAAAACAAATGGCCATAATATAGCTATTAAGCCTACAAGATTGTCATTTCAACGCTGAATCTACCAAACTGTTCCATCTCTGATCTCTCATTATATATTTGTTTGGTTATCACGTAATTAGATTATTCATATATAATCTTTTTTTTCCCTGCCAGTTTTAATGCAGAGAAAATATGTAGGTTCGGTTCCGAGGTTTGCTCGAACGTAGGTGTGTACATCAGTACATTTATCATCGTAGGTTTCCAGTTTTAAATAACATAATCTTTGTCTCTGTTTATTCATAAATCCATATATTATTGTAAAAATCGATATTTTGTGATAGTGTGTGCCTAATGTTTTGATTTCTGATAAAAAAAATTTAATGTAATACTAAACTTTAATCGAAGTACAAAAAGTTAAATTCCCAATCTGATGAAAACGTAATGGATTTATTGGTAATGGTTTAAGTGTTGTGCACATCCATATTTTTCTTCTTTACGGAGTTTGTTATAGTCACATGGCTTCTAGTTAGTATTACACATTGATATCCACGGGTTATAGACCTTAAAAATACAAAAATAAGACGAATGTTACAATATCCAGAAAAGCATGTGAATATGACACAAAACAATTTATAAATCGATTTATTTAAAAGTCAAAACATCGCAACAATTTTTCTCATCCGCCACGATCTCAAATTATCTAGTTTCATTGGCCGGCATTTGTGTGATTGTAAATATAACCATAAACAAGATCCATATAGGTTATTGGATCACTGACATTAGTGGGCTTGGCGCCAGTCCTAAGTACATCTTGTGGTGGGATATCAATCTGAAGAATCAGTAACTTTGATGGTTGTGTTTGTATGCGTCCATTGGGGATATCTGCCAATATTGGTAACCAAACTTAATTAGGTAAACCCGGTTCAATATTGGTTCTTTATTAGTTCTAATAGGTTTGTCTTTTTTAGTATGGGCTAGATCCAAAACTGGTAATGGACTGGGCTGTTAAAACATTTTCGCCTTGTTTTTCAAT
Source organism: Arabidopsis lyrata subsp. lyrata (assembly GCF_000004255.2). Taxonomy (NCBI): domain Eukaryota; kingdom Viridiplantae; phylum Streptophyta; class Magnoliopsida; order Brassicales; family Brassicaceae; genus Arabidopsis; species Arabidopsis lyrata. The sequence continues at coordinate 9,615,098 of NW_003302555.1, read as the reverse complement.
TTAATTTAAAAACTTATTAAAAAATATAACCAAAATTCATCATGGTGTTCCATCTATTTCCTTAAAACTTATTTAAAAATATAACCAAAATAAATGTCGAATTCAACCAAGACGGCTGGCCAATTTTTGCAGCAGAAATGGTCTCTTTCCGGTCCCTCGTTTGTTTTTTCCCTTCTTTTAATATTAGATTTCTTCCTCGTAGTTCTAATACACGAGCAGACTGTTTAGCCAAAAATGCTCGGGCTCGAAACAGTCTCTTTTCCCATGTAAGTTCGTCGGTTCCTGATTGGCTCTCCTTAGCGGAAAGTCTATTTCTGATATCTTAATAGAAATTGTGTTTGATGAAAAAAAATAATAATAATAAAAAAAACAAATGTCGAATTATCCTATCTATTTCGTCTAGCAATCTTTTAGAGACTCTAAGTTAGAGTGCTAGTAGTTATCTTTGATGTATATAACCATGAGGTTGATGTTTGCTTAAACTTTGTCTTTCTTCTGGTTTAAATGAAATTCAGTATGTTTGCATCCAAAAAAAAAAAAATCCACATGAGAGTAATTTATAAAATTTAGTTTATTAAAACAATTCTGATATTTCTTCTCGAATTTGTTTACAAGAATTTCGTCTCTCTTCGGTTTTAAAGCTGCTTCTCAAGCAAGTACAACTTAATTGTGAGGTTTGGTTATTCTTAAGAACTCTCTCATCTTGTCTGTAATCCAACCGCAATTAACCTACATATATTCTTTTTGTTTTAATGACTTCTTTATATATTTACGCATGTTGATATGATATCATGATCATGAACATTATGTAGGATCAATCCCAATTCCAAATTTGATCATGATCATGAACATTATGTAGGACCAATCTCTTTTTTTTTTATTAAAAAAAAAAAGAGATAATAGAACATTATGTAGGACCAATCTCAATCCCAACATTATGTAGGTTTAAATTAATATTTTATCCCAAATTTTATAATCAAGGACAAAATATTAATTTAAACCCAAAAAAGTTATCAAAAGGGAAAAAATGAATAATAATTGTTGAATCTATAATAGAACAAGAAAACAAGTCAATATGCATAACAAAAAATACATAAATCTATCTTTACTATATAAATCTAGTAGATTAGCCCAACATCCTTATAAAACCACCTCTCAATGAAAAATTAACATAAACAATTACATCAGAAAGACTAAATGATGAATAATATAAGCAACTTCTTAATGATTTTAGCATGATTTATATAAAAAAATGTGTATGAAATCGCTTTTAAATAGACATATAATAAATAATTATAAAATAAATAATTGGGTTGAAGATATTCATTAAGATATACAACACCAATCCTAGTTTTTGTAATTTTATTTGAACTGTTTGTACCAAATGTAAATTGATAGAAACTAACAGATAACTAAATAACGCCACAAAAATCTTTATCCACCATTGGATTACTAGGGTATTGGTTTTATATATTGATTTGTTAATTATGTATTAGAAAATGTAAAGCAATCAATTGTAAGTTTGTAACATGCATCTAACACCAATATCTTTTACTAAACTTTTGTAATTCCTTTAAACACTTTAAAATGCTAATTTCAAATAAAAATATATTAAACGTGATACATAGTTTTAAAACAGTAGATTTATACCTCATTTTCGTAACGCATATATATTAAAATTTACCATTTCAAGTAAGGGAATCTTTTCAAAAATAATTTTCAATTTCATTAATTAGGAAACAATGAATTTAGTTTAATGTATATCTTATTAAACCGAATGGCCGGCGTAAGGGTGTCTTCTCCAACCGAATGGCCGGCGTTTTCAGTATATTTGGAGGAATTTCAGAGCGACAAGGAAGAATTTTCAACATTCTCTTTATCTTTAATTTCTCGTAGTGCTAATGTTAAAGCGGATAATCTGGCACGAAAAGTTCGTACAGAACCGCTTCATATCACATATGTAAACAACATTCCTCAGGAATGGCTCTTTTGAGTTCTAATTAATTTCGGATGACAAAAAAAATATATATATATCTTATTAAATTCCCATAAATTATATTTAATTAAAATAATGCCACCTAAATCTTTCTCCGCCGTTCGATAATCAAATACTTTCTTGATTAAATATGTATTCAGAAAATGTTAAAACAACAATTATCTAGAAACAAAGAGAGCCTCATATGTGTAAAAATCTTCTTATCTTTCTTTCTTTTTTAATAGAGTCTTTAATTTTTACTCAATTAGCTTTGGTAATTTGTGAAAAGAACAACCAATGAGAGAAGAGCAGTTTGACTGGCCACATAGCCAATGAAATTAGCCAATGGGAAAGAGATATAGAGACCTCGTAAGAACCGCCTCCTTTGCCATTTGTATCATCTCTCTATAAAACCACTCAACCATCAACCTCTCTTTGCATGCAACAAATCACTCAAATAATTATTTTATAAAGACCAAAAAAAAAAGACGGCAGAGAAACAATGGAACGTGGAGCTCCCTTCTATCACCATCAGCTACCCAAATCCATCTCTGGTAATCTAAGTGGCTATTTATATACTTGCCTCCATGTATATTTATATGCTCATGAAAAATTGGAGACTTGCTTTAAGATTTTTATGAGTCTTTTCAACAACGAAGTAGAGGCTTTGTTTCTCGAAAATTATTTTAGATTTTGTGAAAGTTTTGGGAATGGCTCGGAGAAGGCGATTTTATACATGCATGCAAGAGTTTGATATGTGTATTGTTTCATCATGGCTGAGTCAAAATTTGATTCACATATTTTCCATGGTGTGATATTAATTAAACAAATATATCATATGTGTTCATTGAATATACCCGTGCATGCATGAAGAATGTTTTTGAGTATCATTTTTTGCTTTTATCAAATTTATTTTTCGATTCTAAAAACGTAGAGGAGGGGATTTTTTGTATTGGTTCTCTTTATTAGTTTTTTCGTCGTAACGGTTGAGTTTTTCTTCCGTTTCAAAACGAGATTCCTCTTTGTCTGCCCTTATCTAAAAACATCTACGGTAAATTAAAAGTCACTAAAAATAAAAATGAGACACTCAAAAATTTTTATACTTAACAAACGTTTAACTATATATATGTCTTACAGTCTTACTAGTCCCAAGTTTTAGTCTGAGTTTTGATTCAAAATTCTATTAGTAATTGTAATTTTTGGAAAAAAAATCTGTGAATTTTTGTCCAATTTTTTTCCTTTTACTGTGTTTATTCTAATGGGTGTCATTAACTTTAATCTTGTGACTCTTTTAACGTTTACCATTGGGAACCTTCACATGAAATAAATATCTACTTTATCGAGTCATACCCTCTTCTCCGTAAATTAATTGATGTTCTTCTCCAAATTTTGAGTTTTTGGTTTTTCTAATAAACTAGACGAAATAAATTGGAAATACGTGTTTATACTTTTATAGTTATTTATGTCAAAATTTAAGTATTTCGAGAAGAGGAAAGATCCTTTTGACATTTTTGTTCTATAGTTATTATAAACGTAACGGCAAGAATCTGAACAGTACCTACTCAACGGGGTCCATAAGTCTAGTCAACAAATGTAGACCCCACAAACTTATCTCTTATCTTATTGGTCCGTAACTAAGAACGTGTCCCTTGATACTCTTGTTTTCTACTATTCAATTCGTATCCTAAGACCATGGACATCGGTGAAACAATAAGAGTATCATAAGCCCAAATATGATTTTTTAATGGTTCAGACACAATTTTTGGGCTTGATCCGTATCACTGGGGTGAGACTTTTGATACCCAGTATCGTTGACGTGGCGGCTTCTTATTGGTTCCGAAAACGCGTTTTTTTGTAAAAACAGGTTAAAAAAAAAAAAAACTCATTCTTCTTCTTTCCTCTCTAACCCTAGAAACGCGATGGAGAAAACGATTTCTTCTCCTCCGCCGATCTCCTGCCTCCGCTCCCTCCGTTTCTTCTCTGGCTTCATCTCTTCGATTCTATTTCACCTCTCCGTTTCTTCTCCGGCTTCATCTCCTCGATTCTATTTCACATTTCCTCGGGCGATTTTCGATTTCTCCTCACCTCCATGGTCTAACGAGCTTGGATTTGTGCTTCTCTCCTCTCCTCCGCTCCTCCTGCTGTTAAGGCCAGTAATAAGCCTTTGAAAGGTATGAACTTTTGTTCCCTTTTACCTTAAATGCTTTGGTCTATGTCTTTCTCTGTTACATAACGAGTTTGGTCTTGAAAGTTTGCATTTTTATATCTATGTTTCTCCTTCTGATATGTCTGATGGAATTAGCTAGTGTAACTTGTTTGTCTCATGAACCCGTAAGATTGGTTTGGGAATATAGGTCTTAGAATTCGATAGGTGTTGTTTGTCTATCTCTGTAGTATATTTCAATCATGAATTCAGAACCTTTAATGATGAGATTGAACGTGTTATTGATAAAAACTTTGTTTGCTGCTTCTCTTTAGGTAAGAGGGAGCCTGAAGATGATGTTGATACTAAAGTGAGTCTTAAGAAGCAGAAGGAAGACGTGATTGCTGCTGTACAAAAGTAAAAAGCTGTGAAGAAGGTGACTAAGAAGGTTGAGAGCTCTGATTCATCAGATTCTGAATCTGAGGAAGATGAGAAGGTATAACTTTTACTGTCTTAATTTATTTTTGTTGGTTTGAGCATGTGAATTGAGTTATTTCTAATCAGCTTTAATACATTTGAGAGGCTAAGAAAGTTCCAGCCAAGAAGGCTGCAACCAAGAAGCATGCTGCGGCTGCTTCTAAAAAGGCCAAGGTCTGAGAGTTCGTCTGAAGATGATTCATCCTCTGATGAGGACTCAGATGATGATTCTGAGGATGAGGTGATAAATTTTTCTGTTTGTTGATCACTTATTTCACTTATGAACTGTGTTTTACTAGTACTGAAACTAGTTGTATTTGTTTAATTTAAATAGAAGGCTGCTGCTACCAAGGCTGCAAGCAGTTCAGATTCATTTGATGAAGATTCTGATGAGGTTAGCTTAACATATTTGATTTGATAGTCTTAAAATTCTTTTCAAACAGCTTTGTATTTTCTTTATATCAGTCATTGACATCATCCATGTTTCTGTTGATATTTGCAGGAAAGTGAAGATACTACTGAATGTCTTCATGGTGCAATTGCTGTGAAGAAGATGCGTAGGTGAAAGGTACACTCCTAAATTGCTTTAATTGTTAATAGAGATTAGATAGATGTGGTTGAGAATGTAGTTGTCTTTAAATGAATCAATGAATACAGAAAAAGTAGATAGTGAATTTATTGTCATCTCTTTAACAATAGCTTCTCTGAAGTTTAATGTATTTGTGGCGTTGGTGATGAGATGGAGTGAATTTAAACAGAAAAAAAAAAAATTAAATGCAACTGAACTTAAACTTAAAGTTCAATAAAATGGTGATGAGACATTAGCCATCTAAATTAAAGTTATGTTGATGGCTAGTGTCTCAGTGACTTGAATTAGTATTGTGTTTGTTATTTATTGAGGCTTTTCCTTTATAATGTCGACAATGAGAACTAAACAAACCACTTAAACTCTTCTAAAACACAAAATGGCTCCAACTTAAACTTTTCCGCCTCTCAATCCTTTACCAATCTCTTGTTTAGCCAAGAAGATAATCCAACGCCTCCCAGTCCTTCACAGCCTCCTTTTTCTGAATCCCAAACACCCACATCCTTAGCTAGGGCGTCTAGAGTGAGATGGAGTGTTCCTGAAGAGAAGGCACTTGCAAGTGCCTGGCTCAACACATCCAAAGACTCTGTTGTGGGGAATGAGCAGAGATCAGCTGCCTTTTGGGATAGGGTTGCAGCATATTATGCTGCATGTCCTGCTGTCTCTAAGCTCACCATCCGAGAGCCAAATACTTGTAAGCAGAAATGGCAAAAAATGAATGAGCTTGTCATGAAGTTTGCAGGCTGTTATGAGTTTGCCTCTCGGACTCCTCGCAGTGGAGAGAATGAAGATGACATTATCGTGCTGGCCTACAAGCTTTACCATCAAGATCAAAAAAACAAATTCAGTCTTGAGCATGTTTGGAGAATCCTCAAGACTGATCAGAAATGGTGCAATTGGTGTGAGACCAAACTTCCTGCCAAGAAGAAAGCTAAACTTTCATCTGTAGAAGAAGAGACTCTTCAAAGGCCTATAGGTGTGAAGGCAGCCAAGGCTTTAGCCAAGTCCAAAGGTAAGGGAAAGATTGAAGGAGAAGCTGAAGCTAGTTCTGCTGCTGAACTTCAGCTTATGTGGGAAGTGAAAGAGAAGGATTTGGCTGCCAAAGAGAGACTTTCCAAGCAGAAGCTACTTGACAGCCTTCTTGGAAGGTCTGATGGATTGAGTGAGTTGGAAATTCAACTTAAGAACTCTCTTATCCAAGAGTATCTGTCTGGAAGCAAGGTGTTTGTTTCTGAGAATGATTATTCTGGTCTTTAGGTATGTGTTTGTTAGTTAAGTTGTTTTGTTAACTTAACATGTATTATTATTTGATATTCTTTGCTTTTTTATGTGCAGGACCTCCTCTTGGAAGCTAGTGATGACTTTATGCGGATGTACTTTGTTTTTTGCTTTATTCGGATGTACCTGCCAAGAACAGAGCTACTATTTGTTTGTTTTTAGTAGCACATGGCATATGGTCTATATGTTTTTGTGGTCAGAAGCCACTTGTTTTTACTTTCTATGGTATTTGTCTTAGTAGCACAATGTATTGTGGAGAAACCACTTGTTGTTTTGTTTTAGTAGCACAATGTATTGTCGACAATGTATTATTGGTACAATTCTCTTATATAAATGTCTTTGTCTTCTCATATTGAAATCCATACGAAACAATTATTCCTCTTCTCCTATTTTTCATTACAATTCTTCTCTAACCAAGTCTTTGTTTTCATTTACAAACCACAAAACTCTTTTAGTTCTTTTCCTTCTCAAACCCAATTCTCTTTTAAATCATTTTCTTTCTCTAACCAAAATCTCTTTCAAATCATTTTCCTTCTCTAACCAAAATTTCTTTTTATTTCTTATACGTTTTGCTTCTTAAATAATAATGGCATCACATTCTAATGATGATGACACTTTGGAGGAGAGGTTTGAAACATGTTTTGAAGATGGTTTAGAGAATTTCAGTAGACGTGTAGCGGGAAAAAAGAAAGAAAAAAAGGGCTGCTAATATAGAGAGAGATCACGAAGAAGGAAATATTCGATTATGGAACGATTACTTTTCGGATGACCCCGTTTACCATGATCGCATGTTCCGACGACGATTTCGTATGACGATTTCGTATGACGATTTCGTATGACGAAGCCGTTGTTCCTTCGTATTGTTCAAAGTCTTTCTCAATTTCCATATTTCCAACAAAGGGACGATGCTACTGGGAAGCAAGGTCTATCTGCCCTACAGAAATGTACTGCCGCAATTAGGCGTTTGGCATATGGTCTTGCAAACGATGCGATGGACGAATACCTCCGCATGGGCGCAACCACTGTGAGCCAAGCACTAGAGAATTTTGTAGATGGCATAATAAATTTATTTCAAGACGAATATTTGAGGCGGCCTACACGTGAGGATCTAGAACGGTTACTTCATTCTGGAAAGGAACGCGGATTTCCGGGAATGGTAGGAAGCATTGACTGTATGCATTGGGAGTGGAAGAATTGTCCTACGGCTTGGAAAGGACAGTATTCACGCGGACATGGAAAACCCACTATTGTTTTAGAGGCTGTGGCATCACAAGATTTATGGATTTGGCATGCTTTTTTGGGGGCTCCAGGTACGTGTAATGATATAAATGTTCTTGACCGCTCACCGGTGTTTGATGATATATTAGAAGGTCGAGCTCCACGACTCAGGTACGAAGTCAATGGACATCAATACAAAATGGGTTATTACCTCACAGATGGTATATATCCGAAGTGGGCAACATTCATCCAATCAATTACCCGCCCACAAGGACCGAAAGCATCATTATTTGCTAGTTGTCAAGAAGCAGTGAGAAAAGATGTCGAGCGTGCTTTTGGAGTCTTGCAGGCTCGGTTTGCTATTATTCGAAACCCAGGTCTGTTTTGGGATAAAGAGCGAATGGGCAAGATAATGAGAGCATGTATCATATTGCACAATATGATTGTAGAAGATGAACGAGACGAAAATACTCAGTTCGATTTATCTGATTTCGTAGAAGGCGAAGGAAGCGGGACTTCTCAAGTAGACAACTCTTTTTCTACAGAGACAGCTACAAATGTGAACAATTTGATGGCCAATCGAGCTCAAATACGTCATGAACAAACACATCGACAATTGAAAGAAGATTTGATTGAACATATTTGGCAAAAATGGGGCCAAGGTAATTGACTACAACCGACTAAATTATTATTTTCATCATGTTTTTTTCAGTTTTTTTTGAATTTTATGTTTTATTTTGCTTAAGTATATTCTACTTTTTTTTTTCTTGTAATATTACCTTTTGTAATCTTATGTTTTAATATATTAATTTTTGATTTTGTAAATTTTTTTTTTATGATACTTAAACCGGTATCACCAATGCAAACATATTTACTAGGAGTATCATAAAGAATCTCAAATAATAAACAAACATTATAAATAATACTAAAAAATTCCTAATGATACTATATGGGTATCACCCATGTACATGCTCTAAGTATTTAATTTTCATTTCCAGTTCAATTTATCTTCTTTACGTGCTCAATTATTATTTCCTAAAGATTTCAAAATCTCTCTGGATTTTCTATGTACAGAATTGAATTTGGACCAGCACAGTAACCCAAACCCAATGACCAGCTCAGTCGTCGTAGCCGACGCCAGTGACAACAACAAGGGTATCGTAGCCCAGCAGCAACTACCATGTATGGCTCGTGAACAAGACCAGTACATGCCAATCGCAAACGTCATAAGAATCATGCGTAAAATCTTACCGTCGCACGCCAAAATCTCTGACGACGCCAAAGAAACGATTCAAGAATGTGTCTCCGAGTACATTAGCTTCGTGACCGGTGAAGCCAATGAGCGTTGCCAACGTGAGCAACGTAAGACCATAACTGCTGAAGATATCCTTTGGGCTATGAGCAAGCTTGGGTTCGATAACTACGTGGATCCACTCACCGTGTTCATTAACCGGTACCGTGAGATAGAGACCGATCGTGGGTCGGCACTTAGAGGTGAGCCACCGTCGTTGAGACAGGCCTACGGAGGAAATGGTATTGGGTTTCACGGCCCACCACATGGCCCATCTCATGGCCTACCTCCTCCTGGTCCTTATGGTTATGGTATGTTGGACCAATCCATGGTTATGGGAGGTGGTCGGTACTACCAAAACGGGTCGTCGGGTCAGGATGAATCCAGTGTTGGTGGTGGCTCTTCGTCTTCCATTAACGGAATGCCGGGTTTTGACTCATATGGTCAGTATAAGTGAAGATGGAATTATTCTTCATTTTTATGCATTATCTATTCAAAACATGTGTCTGGATAGATATTTTTATTTTTATGTCTTATCAATAACATTTCTATATAATGTTGCTTCTTTAAGGAAAGTGTTGAATTTCAATACTTTTTGAGAACTGATTTATATATGCAAATGAAAAAAAAAGGTGTTTTTGGATTAAAGTCTATACAAGATGACATGATCTAAAGGTTTTGTAATTTTAAAAGCTGGCATAGTTAGAAGATAACTTCACATTGTAAGAACCAAGTTAACTTTTTATGTTACTCTTCTCTATATTAACTATAGTACATAACTAAACAAATCAAAAGGTTATAAAATCAAAATTCAAAATAAAGCAAGTGGTCCAAATGCATTGACCACAGAAACACTTTAATAACCAAAATATATGTTTTTGTAAGGCTCTGAAATCTGATGCACAGCAGTATATGCTAGTTATAGAGTTGACTGTACCATTAAAGATTTCAAAAAACAAAAACAAGTAAAAAGAACAATGGTAAAAAATAAAATCAGATCTTTATTAGGTTAATTAATAACCTCCACTCCGATATCTACCTACTTCCAATTTTATTTCATCTAAAATCTCAAACTTTTTTTTAATCGTTTGCTCTCAAGATATATTCAAGAATCAAGAAATATGGATGCTCATCATCGTCAAGCTGCAGCACATGAGAATCGATTTCGACTAATGAATCCAGCACTGTTCATTGTCTTGCTCACTGTCGTGCCATTTCTCTCATCCCCGGTCGGTCTCAACCCAACAAATCCACCTCCGGGTATGACTCCGGCGACGTTTCAAGCCATAAAGATAACATCTCAGTGTTTTTACCCGTTGAGCTATCTAGGCCTCGTCTCTGCTCTCGCGGCGATAATAGTTCTGGCCGTCGACGGACCTCCGGTTCGAGCCGAGCGAGTCGCCGTCAAACTTATAAAGATCGCTCTCCTCTTTGAGATGCTTTCGTTTGGGTGCTTGAGTTTCATTAGGCTGAGTCCTAACTCGTTGCTCTCTGGTCTCTGTCTTCTTCAAGGATTCGTCATGTTGGTCGTTCTTTGCTTCTTCATTCACTTCTTCAATGATCATTACTGAGACTTAGAGTTAAATGTCTGGTTCAAGTTCAATTTCCGGTTCTTGTCTGGTTGTCTTTCGGTATACCCTTCCTTATGTTTGCTATTTCTAGTTCAAGTTTAATTTCCGGTTATTGTTTGACGTTTTAAGGTTTTATGATTATGACTCTAGCTTTTTAAGCTTTATGTATTAATCATTGAAGACTTAGAGTTAAGTCTCTTTTTATGGTAATGAATCTTAAGAAAATCAAGAGCGTAAAATGAAAGCAAGTACCAAAAAAAGTCTCAAATATTTTAGCTTACTTAACTTAGCTTATAAGCCGTCCGATATATTAATCATTCCACGTGTCGCTAGATGAAGCAACTATTTCAAGCTTCGTTTAGTAAAGGCATGGGAATATTACTGACGTCACATTTTGACTATAGCCTGGTACAAACCGGTTTGATAAAACCGGAAATCAGCAACTAAACGAAATGTGTTAACCAAACCGTTATTTTCCAAAAGCAGAGCAACAGGCTTCGTCTAACAGACTTAATCCGTTAAAAAACCGTTATTCTAAACCACGGTCCACGGTTAACTATTAACCATGGTTAGATTAGCTTAAACCCCACAGTATAAATCCGTCGACGAATCTTTCTCCTTTGCTCTCGACTTAACTCTGTTTCTATCTTATAAACTCACTTCAATCTTCATTCTTCTTCCTCCAAGATTTTGAATCAAGATTCTTGAAAAAGAAAAATGGATGGTGTTGTTCATCAAGCTCAAGCACGAGATCAAGATAGTCGTCGTCGAACAAATCAAAACGGTCGACTTATCGAAGCGACAATCTTGGTCTCTCTCATCACTTCTCTCATGATTCGCAGGAGTTCTTACCTCTCAGATCTGAATCCGGAAACAAATACGACGTCGGTGGCTAGATACGTGGCGGTTCTCGGTTTGGTATTAACTCATGTCGGCAAAATAGCGTATGGGTTTGCTCTGATGGTAATGACGAGTATTGGTTTGGTGCAGTTGGATCTTCCCGATTCTTTGGAGAGGATACAGAGAGCTCAAGTAATCACCGGCAAGTTTCTGATCGTCACTCTCATTTCACAGTCTTGCTTGTTATGTTTTATCTTGTTCTTCCGGTAAATCGGATCCTCTACCCTCTGTTTTCTTTGCCAACGACGCCGTTTTGATTGTGATCACAAACTCTCGTTTCTTGTTGCTTTTTTTTCCTGGTTTCTTTGGTTTGTACATATGATTGATTGTTGAGAACCGTTTGATATATTCAATGCAATATAAACATAAATGCTTGATTTAGATGTCGTACATTTATCGCAAAAACAATGGAGAGATCCAAAGAAACAAAGAGATTAACTAAATGTCATCTTTTATATATCTGGTAGCTAACTTTGTTTAAAGAAAAAGAAGAGATGCATAAATTAAATTTAGTTTCTAGACTTTAGGATAAATCATCAAGCTAAAGAAACTGAACGGCGTAAATGCAAGCTTGTTATGCGAGTCTCAAGTTATCAAAAACAAAGTCTCGATGTGATTAGCTTTAACTGAAAACACTACCTCTAAATAGCCCTTAAAATTCTAAGCTCCCTTTAACCCTTTAACTTGTCCCCCAAGTATTAGCTCATCTCTTAACACGGCAACTCGAAACGGCACAATGGACAAACATGATCTTTCAAAAACCACTTCACAATACATCCATCGTCAAACTCGTGGCCACATGGTAAGGTCACGACTATTTCTCCCTTTTCAAACCCCTCCAAACAAATTGCGCACATGCTGGCGTCAAACTTGGACGTCTTCTTCTTATTGTTCTTATATATTTTCCTTGCCAAACGACCAACCGCAAGCTTACTTGCCGGTCTAATTAACCGGATATTATTGGTGGTCTCATCGAACGAGTCAATCCAAGGAGGAGAGGGAACAATGACTTTACAGTACATGTACACTAACGTAGCACAAACTGGAGAGTCTACCATAATAATCGACTTACAGATTCGTTCAGTAAGTTGAGAGTTAGCAATGTCAACATATTGGTCGGAGAGCCCTGCTAAGTACAACCAATCAGTCAGTTTTTTCAAGTCATTAGGGTAGGAGGATATGACGCCTTCGTACGAGAGAACGAAATTTGGTATAAGATATAAGACTAATTGATGTGTCCGACCTTAGGGCACTTACGCAGATTTTAAATGATCCAGCATCTTTGGATTTAGGTTTGAGGTCGATTTCGCTGCGAAATGATATTTCCGCTTCCATTGCTATCAAAGAGAAAGAAAAAAGAGTGAATCGATCTAGTATCTACTTAGGTTTAGGGTTTCTCTTCTTATATAGAGGCGCTAAATTGTATTAAGGATCATACATACTAATTGCAATTTTGTGAATATATCCTTATTATTTTTTCCCTTTCCTTTACTTTAATTAATATTGTTTCCCTTTCCTTTGTGTTGTTAGCCTTTTTTTCTTAGGAAGAATTCCAACTTTTACAATTCGTATATTTTATCCTCAAAAAATTTTAAATTATGGTTTCGAAATTTCTCCCCAAAAACAAACGTCCATACTATTCACCAAAGTCCAAATTATATAACTATAGTTTTCTTGAAGTATAAACTAATCCCGTAATCCGGTTAGCCCAACTAATGGACCGTTTAATGAGTAGACACATTTATTTATTGACTACCCAAAAATTGCAACGATCTAATATTTTCGGATACGAAGCGGTCGCCTAGAGGCAACTCACTACAAGAACAGAGCCTATTTCCAACGGAAGAAATCGTCGGCATGGCGTCGGAAATGGCTGTTTCCGACGGATTTTCGACGAACTCGATTGGTCGGTTCGATCTCGTCGGAAATTTAAAAGGCGTCGGAAATTCGTTTCAAATTGCCGACGTTTTTCCGACGATAGCTTTTCCGACTCGTTCCCGACGGTTTTCGGACAATAGCTACGTTTGGGTAAACGGTTGGAAAATCGTCGGAACCGACCGTCGAAAACCCGTCGATGATGCTTTTCGACGGTTTCCTAACCAAAACTGTTGTCCGTTATTTCATCGGAACTTTGTCGGGAATCGGTTGGTATCAACGTTCGACGGTTTACTGACGGAGTGATTCCCGATGAATTCCCGACGGTATTTTACTGATGGATTTCCGACGATGTTTAAGTAGCCGACGGATTACCGACGGATCATATTTAATCACTAATTAAATAATTTTTTAATTTTAAATTTTTTAAAATATTTATTGAAAATTTTACTAAATAAATATATGAAATTTTTTACTAAATAAATATTTGAAAAATGCATATATTATCCAACAAAAGAAAAGAAGATTCTTTACCAATACAACAAAATTAAACTAAAACAAAAGCATTTATAGATCATCGGGAAAATCGGAAAATTTTGAACGCATGAAGTCAAGAATCTTCTTGTTTTGCTCTTTCAATGCTAAGATCTCCTTGTCTTTTTCTTCATCCGTTGCTTTGGTTTAGGCTACCTAAGCCCACCACACGACCCCGCTTTAACGGAATTTCCTGAATTTGTATTTAATAATTGTTAGTAAACTTTAAAATGTATACAAAAAAATGTTAAGTTATAAAACAAAGCTTACCTCAAGAACCATGCGGTTGATCTTTTCTCGGACTAAGACATTGGATGATGAGGAACCATCATCATTTTGAGAAAGCTGCGTGAGGCACTCCGTCTTCCTTTTCTTCAACGTCTCAACGAGGCCTGCGATGTAACCATCTTGAATTTTTCCTGTTTTCTTGTTGGTGTGTGTATCCTCAATGACTTCTACAAAATCAGGTTCCACACCTCCGTTTTTCTCCGTCTATATAAAAAAAAAAAAAAGTTAAATTGTAAAGAAAACATGAAATCAAATAAAAGTAAAAGACTTACCAATTCGTCTATACGTCGGAAAATCCGTAAGAAAGAGCCTTGTTTTCTTGTAGTGACTAGACGTCCCAATTTATTTTGTTTCTTTTTATTTGGGGAAGATGGGATAAAAAATCAGAAGTAAACTACATATGTAACCAGAACTTCAATAAACCAATCCAACACGTTATTAAATAAAGCAAATGGAGCTCATCTAGAAACACCCTCTTTAATATCCAACATATAACTTGTATAAACTCTGACAATGTAGAAACATATTACTATGTTAGGAAACTATTACGCCAAAGTCAATCATGGTTAGATAAACTCATAAACCCCATTCCTCTTAACATACTACAAATCCTCGAATTTTCTTCTTAGAATTTCCATTCCTTAGTCCCTTGAAATTTTTCCCTAAATAAGTCCGAAATGGATGGTGTTCGTCACCGTCCTCGACCACTTCTTATTATGATGATAGCTTTCAACATCATGTTCAACACTCTCAGGCCAATTATCATCCCACCAACTGCTCTCAACGCATCATGTCCAAAACCGGAGATGATGACAATAGCGGAATTTCGAGTCAGACAAGTAACTATAAAGAGTTTTTGGGTGTTTAGTAACTCAGCGTTTGCCTTTGCTCTTGCGGCGGCATTAGTTCAAGTCTGGACGCAGAGAGGAGAGAGAGTCTCCTTTACGCTTGTGATGGTCGCTTTGCTCTGCATGTCGATTTCGAGCAAGTGCTCGATGGTTGTTAACTTTTGGCCTTCTTGGTTTATTTATGCTTCCTCTTTCACTGAAGGACTGTTACTTCTGCTAACTATTTGTCTCTAAACCTGTCCTATCAAGAAGAAGGTACGAAAGGACGGCATACTCTGTCCCTTAGTGAAAGCGTGAAAGCTCCTCTGCCAAGCTCTCTGTCTTGGTTAATGGTTAATGTGATCTCTGTTATGTTCACGGTGGATATCGTTGGATGAGATCGTCAATCAGTAATTTATATAATAAGTTCATTAATATTCGATCTTTTATATGTGTGATGTGTTTTGCTCTGTTGTATCATGAATGTTTGCTCTATTTTCTAAACCAAGCAGAATAAAATTTCCACGAACCAACTTGTTTAACCGGAAATATCGTGTTTCGTAACGAATGAAAATTGTGTAACCGGTATTTCACGGTGGCCAAAGAGGTCAGGTCCTTTATCATCACAACTCACGCCGTTAGAAAACGTACGGTTATTATAAACCATAGTTAATAGTAAAAATTTAACCATGGTCAGGTTAACATTAAACCCCTTTTTCCTCTTTTTAACAAATTCCAAAACCCCTTGTTCAGATTTTTCTCTCTGATCTTCTTCGTCTCAAATCCTGCAAGATTCCGATCGCCATGGATGAGGATGGAGCTGTTGAGAGACGTAAAGTGCAACGTCGATTGATCGTTCGTTTCGGCGTCGCAGTCACGCTCGTTCTTTTGACCGGAGTCTACAAACGAGCAGCTTGTTTCAATGGTTCAGATCCAAATTCGGGAACGGAGACGACGGAGAACGGAGACGCTGCCTTCTATTGGGCATCAATGTTCAACAAAGCAGCTCAGATTTCTTCTTTGACCGCGACTATCCATACCCTACCCCTGACGCTGATGTTGGCACTAGGGATGAGACGCCGAATATACTGCAACTGCGATACGCAGATCCTGTTGTCTTTCGTCTGCCTAACGATCTCGCTCTCTCTCATGGCGTATCTTCGCTGGTGGATGAATTAGTTAGTCGCTCTTTGCTTTCTTCGTTTACTGAGACGTGAGTAAGAATCATCCTCTGCTTTCTCTATCTCTATTGAGTAAGAATCATCCTCTGCTTTCTCTATGGAACTGTGTCGTTTTAGTAAGATTATCCTCTGCTTTCTCTACGGAACGGTGTCGTTTACTGAGATCATCCTCTGCTTTCTCTTTCTTCTTCTTCTTCTTTTTTTTCTCTGTTTCTTTGGTTTGGGATCTTGAACATGATTTTATGAATACCATTTGATTTCTAAGTCCAAGATCTATCCGTTCATAAGATAAATTGTTCGTAGTAGTTTTAGATTTAAAAAGTTGCATATATCGCATTATCTTTCATAATGATTGTAGCTCATTAAGCAATTACCATAACCAATAAGATTACTGAGGTACAAAAATGTTGTGAACATCCAAATGAAATAATAATCATGAATACTAGCGTTTACTTTTTTCATACGATGATATAGTATAGCTGTAGGTTTTAATCATATGTTTAGTTTATAACTTATCTTTAAATCATTTCACGTAGCAAAACATTGAAACAATGAAGAAATCAAATATTACATGCAGAAATCGGGTTTTCAAGTGTAACGTACTTAAGAACAAGACAAGATAGACATGGCTTATTGTAAGCCGTCCGATCAATCCATCTTTCCACCTGTCATAACCACGTACGGTTATTATTAACCATAGTTAATAGTTAAAAGTTAACCATGGTTCGGTTAACATTAAACCCTTTTTCCTCTTTTAACAAACCCCAAAACCTTTCTTCAGATTTTCTCTCTGCTTTTCACAATCTTCGTCTCAATTTTTTCCTGCAAAATTCCGATCGCCATGGATGATGGAGCTGTTGAGATACGTGAAGAGCAACGTGACAGACGTGAAGAGAAACGTCGATTGATCGTTCGATTCGTCGCCGCAGTAGCGCTCGATCTTTTCACCGGAGTCTACAAACGAGCAGCTGGTTTCGACGGTTCAGATCCAAATTCGGGAACGGAGACGACAGAGAACGAACACAGTGCGTTCTTTTGGGCAGCGATTTTCAACAAAGTAGCTCATTTATCTTGTATGTTGGTCATTTTTCAAATACTTTCCTCGGTGGTGGTGTTGGGACGACGGATGCGAAGTCACCGAGAAGACTGCGATATGAAGCTTCTGGGTGGTTTCATCAGCGTAACGATCTCGCTCTGTCTCATGGCGTATCATCGCTGGTGGGTGAGTTGTTAGTCGATCTCTGCTTTCTTCGTTTATTAAGACCATCGCCGAATGGTTTCAATCTCTATCTCGCCTAATGTGCTCGCTCTCTTGGGTTACCTTGGCTAGTTCGTCGTGGCGTGAGTCAGAATCATCCTCTGCTTTTTCTTTGTATGGAACGGTGTCGTTTTAGTGAGATCATCTCTCTTTCTTCTCTTCTTTTCTTTTTTCTCCGTTTCTTTGGTTTGGGATTGAGCATGGTTTGTTGATAGAGGTCTTGAACATGATTTTATAAATACCATTTGATATTGAAGTCCAAGATTTATCCGTTCATAACATAAAAAAAGGTTACATAGATATATCTTTCGAGATGATTGTAGCTCATAATCACTTTCTTCAAATGGTCTTTGTGTTGCAATTTCCGGAGGCTTAATTTTAATTACCAAATATTACCATTAAGATTACTGAGAACAAGGGGGCTGTATTGAAATTAGGATTTTAGAAATTTTTGGGATTTTCTTTAAATGACCTGTTATTCAACTTGTAATTTTTAAATCACTTCCCAAATCCAATGTTATTGAAATTGAAATTTCTATAAAATCATTTGCAATCTCTTGTTATTCAATCAACAATTTGTAAAACTTATATCAAATCAACTGTTATTGAAAACATAATTTTTTTTTGAAAGAAATCTACAACACTGATTTTGGGAGACTTTGTATACATTTTGACATGTTAAACCCAATAAAAAAAAAATCACACCTTCAGAGGTGGTATTTGGAACAATTTGTTATAAAAAAAAAATCACAGAAAAAAATCATCTCTTTCACTCTTCTCGTGTTCATCACTCTTGAAAAAAAAAAAACAGGGTTTTTCAAATATGAGAGATCGTCTCACTTCCGACCATCAGATCTGTACCGTCGCTAATCTCATGTACATCGAGAATCACTCCGACTCCACCACCTTTAAGCCCGCAGGTAGCATCGCCAACGCCATCGTCTTCGTCGTCCTTGTTATCGTCGCCAAAGCCATCGTCTTCGTCGTCCTTGTTGTCGTCGTCGTCCAAGTTTTCAATATTGAAATTGTAACACAAATGTGTAAACTATCTCAGAATCACAACCACAACATGTTTTCTCTAAAGCAAGCCTTCCCATCTTTGATCAGTTCCATCACGTCATAGCGTTTTTAATCGAACGACATGTTTCAAAAGCACAAACGACATTGCAAAGAGAATTCTTATTGTTATAGTTTGGCTCTTTGCACTTGGTACTTGTTGATGGTGATTTCAGTGACTTGAGCTTTGGAATGGTACATCAATGGAATTTGCTTTTGCTAAGATTGAGTTATGTCACTTCCGTTTTAATTGAAATCCAATTTTTCCTTTTTGTTCTAACAAATCTCACCAAATCATTCAATAATATCTGTTTAAAATCTCACCAAATCACAAATTATTTTTTCCTTTTTAAAATTAAAATCTAACAATTCCAACCAAAGTATCCTAAAAATTCACAATATCTCTTCAAAACCCAAATTTCCTAAGTTCCACAAAATCCTCCTAAATCTTTACTCCAATACACCCAATGTTGTGAATATCCCTTGGAGTTGAATGCTAGCGTTGATATAGGTTTTAATTATATGTTTAGCTTATAACTTTTTCTTCTTGGTAGGATGTTTAGTTTATAACTTGATCCTTAAATCAACTTAATCAAGTAAAAACAAGAGTACCAATATTCTAAAATTAACTACAAATATAAAACAGTCGCCGTCAAAAATAAAATAAAAAATAAAACAGTCATAAATTCATAATTTTTGATGAATAGTTACTATATCAAATTATTCAAACATTACTAAACCATTCCGTTATGGTAAAATTGGCCCAAGCAGACACGAACCAATCAATTTGTGTAACCAAAAGTATTGATTTCCGGTTTAGTAGCGACTGAAAATTCAAAATTGTGTAACTAAAGAGGTACGATTAGTCGATTACTATAACCACGGTTCACGGTTAAACATGGTTAGATTAAATAAAAGTAAAACACTTTATGCTTATAAACTCCAAAACCCCTTGAACAGATTTTCTCTCTCGACTCTTGTTTTCATTTTCACAATCTTCGTCTCACATCTTGATTTTTGTCCTGCAAGAATCTCTCGCCATGGATGGAGTTGTTGAGATACGTGAAGAGAATCGTGAGGAGGGACGTGAAGAGCTTCGTCGATTGAAGGGTCGTTTCTTCGTCGCAGTGTTGCTTGAACTGTCCACAAGAGTCTGCAAACGAGCTACTGGTTCATATCCAAATCCGACGAAGACCGGAGACGTGGCGTATTCTTGGGTGATGGAGTTCAATTTGTGGGCGCATCTGGCTTTTAGGCTTGTGATTTTCAGAACCATTTTTGCTCCGATGGTGGTGAAACTGGAACGGATGAGAAACGTACGAGAAGAGTGCGACGTGCAGCTACTCGTGGGTTTGATATGTGTCGTCCTCACGCTCTCCTTCTCAGCGTACCTTCGCTGCTTCGTCGGGTGAGTGGTGTGTCTGAGTTTCTTCCATCGTTACACGTCATCAAACTCTCTCTCCTTCTTTCTAGCTCTACGGACCAGTGTCGTTTAGTGAGACCATCGCCGATGCTTACATGATCTCTCTTTCTATCTTCTTTTCGTTTTTTTCCTTTTCTTTGGGTTTGTGTTTTGAACATTTTGGTTTCTTTGATTAGAGGTTTGAACATGATTTGGACCTGTGTCGTTTAGTGAGACCATCCCCGATGCTCTGTATCTGCTTTTCGTTTATGTTTTGAACATTTTGGTTTCTCTAATAAACAAGATTTTCTCAATATTAATTGATATCGTAGTTATAACAACTTGGAAGATTTATCACTTTATATTTTACTTAGATAAAATGCGTAAAAGTTTATGATATCGGATTAAGACTAATCACTTGATCATGTTCTTAAAAGTTTCAAATTTTAGCTCAAAGTGTTGAAGGAAGCTGCAAAATGTAGTGAAACGTTTAGATAGTTATTTGATCAAATACTAAACCATGCAAAGAGCGAAATTTTGTAACCAGTAATTCAAGAAAACATCTTTTTACAGTAACCAAAAGAGGTAAGTCCTTCGTCCAGTCCTTATCATCAGTCATCACCTCTAACGTTGAAACTTGTTCAACACGTACGGTTAGTATTTACCATGGTTAGAGAAAACGTATGGTTAAAATAAACCATGGTTCATGGTTAAAATTTAACCATGGTTAGGTTATATAAACCCCTCCTTCTTCCCTCTTTAACAAACTCCAAAACCTCACAGAGACAAAATTTTCTCACTTTTTTTCCAGATTCTGATTTTTTTTATCAGTCATCGTTTCAAAATCTCCATCGTTTCCTGAAAGATTCAGAGATATCAATGGATGATGATGATGGAGGTCGTGAGAGAAGAGAAGAGACTCGTCGAGTAAACGATCGTTTCTTTCTTGCAGTTTCCCTCGCCATTTTCACCGGAATCTGCAAACGATCAGCTGGTTTTGACGGTTCATATCTAACGGAGACGACGAAGAACGGACACGTGGCGTTCTACTGCGCATCAGAGCTCAATAAGATGGCCGATATGTGTTTTACGGTGGTGATTATCAGAATCGGTTTATCGATGCTTGGACTCACTTTTGCGCCGGTGGTGATGCGAAGACTACGAGAAGAGTCGGACATGAAACTGACGATGGGTTTTATCTGCCTACTGATTTCACTCTGCTTCTCCGCTTATCTCCGGTTGTTCGTCGTCCGATGAGTTTGAGTTCTCCAGAATCTTCCCTCTGGTTTCGATTTGGAACGGCGTCGTTTTAGTGAGATTCATCGTTGATCGTTATCATCTCTCTTTCTGATTTTCTTTCTTTGTTTCTTTAGTTTGAACATGAGTTTGTTGTTAAAAGTTTTAACTTTGAACATGAGTTTTTAAATACCATTGGATATAGGAGTCAAAGATTTATCAATTCCTAGTAACAGTTTCACATCGTATTAATTCAAATGATTCGTGTGCTACAATTTCCGTCATTGATTCTTGTAAGTCGGAGTTTGTGTGGAAAGACGATATTGCCTTTGCAATTTGTTGGTGGAGATGACAATGTAGATGATCAGCTTTAGGTTGCAAAATCACAATATCTTGAAACAAGTTTAACTTGTGAGTGGCAACAAAGTACATCAAAGTCTTATTGAGAAAAATGTAAAAAGATTAGGTCATGGAAGAGCTATCCTCAGTCTCTGTGTTGGTTGTTGTTGTGGCATTTTGAGAGTCTTGGAGTAACTTCATTTGGTGCTCTGCGTGTTCTCTCTCACATTGACTTACACCAATGATGATGTCGAGCATTGTTCCCGTTGTGCCAAAGAACACTAGTGGACCTAGAGACTTGCGTTTGATGCCTACCGGGATTGCAACCAATGCGCCTAGGACTGAGAATACCCATGTTCCTAATGCACTGCACCCACAAAAAAAATCGAAACTTTTACACTTGAGGATGTTTCAACTTCGAGAATAACTATCACACTGTGTTTTACATTAGAAGATACTAGATACCAATGTTGGGTTCTAAGGTTACTTCTTTGAACAAATCAAAGCAATGTTGGGGTTAAGCATGATGGTATGGCCAAGTGAAAATAGAGTGGGCTATATAAGTGATGACTCAATGACAAAAATATGATTCCTAGATCGCAGACACAGTTAAGAAACAAACATTTTATACACCAGAAGAATTGAATTTTTCAACACTTAAGAATGTTCCAACTTCAAGAACAACAACCATAAGATACTAGGTACCAATACCAACGTTAGATGCTAAGGTTACTTCTTTGAGCAAATCAAAAGCAATGTAGTGGATAAGCATGATGGTGTGAACAAGTGAAAACAACTAAGACTGGCTACATAACTAATGATTCACTGATAAAACTATGATTTCTAAGTCAAAAAAGTTGATATCACAGAGAAGAAACAAAGGCTGAATATATGTTCCTTACTCTTTCTAATGATTAGCAAACAATCAAACAATATTGATATACGCATAAGTAAGAAACTAACTTGGAAACAGTGCATTCCTCGAGGTGTTTCACATTCTCCTGACTTCCCATCTTTGATCAGTCCCTGAAAAAGCGATAATGCCCAGTTAAAGTTTTCACCAGACATCTTCTAAAACAGATAGAAACTCAAATGGACTGAAGTACTTTTCACAAATGAAATGCAAACAGGCTATATCTTCATGTGGATCAAGAAAGCTCTAATCTTGAGTACTCAATACAATGCTAAACCAGAAGAAAATGATGGGTAAACAACAGACTTTAAAAGACTAGTGAGCTACAATTATGCAGATTCTCATCTCCATGAAAACAAGAAAGGCAAATACAAAAGCTATATTTTTAATACTGAAAACACATAAATCGATGGAAGACAGTACTGAGACATCACAATCTGGAAAAAAACTTGAATTTGCGAGAATCATTGAACAAGTTTCCAACTTTAAGAATTAATAGCACGAAATGAGCATAGAGTAGCGAAGATACACAAACAAAATTACCAAAGAGATGAGAAACGAAGGGCATAACATGAAACAACGACAACAAAATCAAATTCATGTCACATAATCAGAAGAAATATACAAAATTGCAGCCAAAAACTATCATGATTCCTATGAAAAAGATCATTCCAATTGCTAAAAACGAAGATTACCAAACGAGAAACGAAGATTGAGCAAACTCTCTAAAGTCGAAAGAAATGGTAAAGTCAAGCTTCGTGTGACTAATCGACGAGTCGGGTCGGGTAAGGCCAGAGAGTGACTTAATCGGGTCGAATTAATTTTGTTAACCGGAAACTAACTGAACCGAAATCGTTTACCGAATTGGGGATTTCTGTTCGGTTAGTCGTTCTCTGTTAAACGATTAATTATTGTTTATTCATAACAATAAAGTTGTTTGGATTACCATAACACTAAATCACAGAGATGCAATCTTCACCACATTGAAAAAAACAAGAACAAAAAAAACCAATTCTATAAATAGATAACATTACCTTCACTATATAATTCACCTAGACAAACACAACATTCTTCACCAAATCATTTCTTTATTTATAACATTTGTTCTAATCAATATCACAACATTCGTATACGTTATGGCAGCTCAAAGTTTGAAGAAAACATGCAATCTTCTGATTGTTACAGCTTTAATCACAATGATGTTTTCGGCACAAATCTCACATTCGAATAATGTAGATATGTGTATCAAACATTGTGTCTCAAACCAATGTTTGAAAGAAGTTAAAAACGCTACTCCTACAATGTGCGAGGATGCTTGCAAAAAACTTTGCAATGACCTACAAAATGGTAAAGAAAAATACATTGTGCCTACTAAAAGCAGGTTTTGCAAATGGTTTCCTAATTGGTGTGGTGCTGTTAATTAATCTATAATCTCAAAAGCTCTCATTGTTTGTTTCTTCTTATACATATGTTAATCCACTTCTTATACAATGTTGTCTAACTGTTCTCACGTCAGTTTTCTTGTAACAAATATGCATGTTGTCGCTCATTTTATATATTAATCTTCCAGCTAAAGGAATTCAAATGATGTAATTTAAATCGCATTTTATTGTTTATCTTTTGGGTCGCTTCACGATTTATCTTCCGGAAATCTGAAACCCCAACCTTGCAAACAACTCTTCAACTCCTAGATTGAATCCATTTCAACTGAACTATACCAAATATCGAAAAAAAATCATATGTAAATGAAAACCGTTTGGTTTTGTTTATGATCAGCCCGATCGGTTTTGTGGTTTAAAATTTACATCAAAACAAATCATTTTTAAAAATTCAATATATCGACCAATATTTGTATAGCATTATTAACTTATTATTAGCGATTTTTATTTTTCATGCATATTTAATCTCTCCACTCGCAATCGTTTAGATAATTTTTATTATCAGGTTTACCCCACCCCCCCCCCTCCAAATCTCACTGGTTGTGAGTTATGAGTTGTGTAAACGAGTGAGATGTCGGGAGTTTGAGACCCGATTTAAAAGAAAAACTAATAATAATATAACTCCAATAAATACGACAGCGTCATTGTAAGCCACCTCATCAAACACGTGTCAGTTCATTCAGCAACCGTGACGATTGACTAAGGGCTTGATTGATTCTCCCGCTAGCACCCTCCTAGCGGTTGGTAGCGGTCGGTTGCGGTTGTTAGCGGTTGGTACCAATCATAGAAACCGCTCCGTACCGCTTCAAACCGCTCGAAATCGCTGAATTTCAAAAGCTCCTTCCCGTAGGCGTTTGCGGTTACGGGCGGTAGCGGTTAGATTATATAAAAAAAAAATCAAACGTTTACTTATACTTATTATAAAATATATTAATCCTATATATATCTTTCATCTTTGTATCACGTTCTCATCAGAAACCCTAATCAATAGTCTAAAACCTTATTCTCTCAATGTCTTCCACCCAAACTGATGAAAATCAAGAACCAAACGTAAGCAGGGCCGGCCCAAACTCTTTGGATGCCTAAAGCAAAAAATGTTTGGCCCATTAACAAAATTTGTCAAAAAGGCAAAAAATACAAGTTTTAACATATATGGGAATTGATACTGTGACCTCATTAATAATGTTCGGACAGACCATTAGACCACGATAACATTTTTAAAAAATGATGTCCCTAAAACTACTTATAATTATTGCTGCCTAAAGCCTTTGCTTCATGGGCTTTAGCCATGGGCCGCCCTGAACGTAAGTATGATATATCCTTTTATTCATTCACCACCTCATGTGTAACTCTTTGAATATTTTTCGTGGCATCGTTTTTTTCTTTTCATTATGTATTGTTTTGCTTTTTGATTGAATATATGTTTCGATTTGTTTTCTCGAATAGAAACTCATTTGCTTTTTGATTGAATTCAACGTTATTTACAGTTTGTCCCATTACATGATGCAATTTTTGGTGTTAAACCAGCATAAAGTACTATCTTATTACAAAATTTCTTTATTTTTGAATAATTATTTAGTACTTTATTTATGGTTTTAATTATTAAGCATGTTCAATTTTCTAATATTATCATAATAATATATTGGTGTTTTTATTTCTTTTTTTGTAATATTTTTTATTTTTTTGTCATTTTTTTATTTAACTGCTACCGCACCCGCTGGTTTACCAGTCATAAAACTCCCGCAAACGCATCCATTTTCAAACGCTAAACCAGTCGTTCAAAACGCTTGGTAACGCTTGAAACCGCAACCGCCCGCTTCCGCAAACTCCCGCAACCGCTGCATTTAAACCAGTCAGGCCCTAATACTGGTTAATTACGACTCCGGAAAAAACACTAAAACTATATTTTGGGTATGAAATTCATTTTTTTTTTTTTGCGGTTCAGGTTGTAATGATCCCTACGTGTTTGTTCAGGTATGAAAACACACTTTGTAAAATGTACGGGTATGAAAATACTCTTTTCCCGGTATAAGTGTTTTCACATTTGTGACCAAAACCAAATACTAACTGGCTGGGCTTTGAATGAAATGGGCGGAATTAGTCTACTAAATTCGTGTTCACGTGGAGCTCATTTTCTTCCTCTGATATTGTTGCAAGTTAGTTACGGAGTCGTTAAGGGAATAAGGCCTCGAACAGGAGGATAATAACTATGTTATTTACATGTGAAAACAATTGAAGAAGTACAATACATAATGATTGTGTTTCATATTCTCTCCCATGATTAAATCTCTAATAATTTTATTGTACATGCTGCGTAAGATGTGATCAAATGACAACTTACATAAGAAAAAAAAAAGAAGACCAGGAATAAAAACATTATCAATCATATATATCCTCGTAATCATGTTTATGTACTAGAGTATAAATAGAAAAGTACTCATTTCTGTATATTAATGAAACAGAGTTTTGACCTTCGATCTCATTGAAAGAGATGTTTGCTTAAATGATAATATCCTGTTTAATCAATTTTTTAATCCGACGTTGTTAGCAATAAAGTAGTCATGAATTAAAAAATTATCAAGTGGAACTAATATCATGGCAACTATACCATTGTTGTATGATTTGACTAGTAAGAAAAAGACTGTTATATCAAAACCATACAAGGATTTCGATGTAACAGTCTAAAGTAGTTTTTAGTTAAGTATGTTGTTTGAAATATAGCTAATCTCGGAGGCTAATAACATGGAATATAGCTAAGCTTCCGAGATTAGCTATATTTCAAACAACAGAGTGACTTAATCGGCTCGAATTAATTTTCTTAACCGGAAACTAACCGAACCGAAATCGTTTAGCGAATTAGTGATTTCTGTTCGGTTAGTCGTTCTCTGATTTGGTTTGATTACAAGGATTTGTAACATTTTAAACGATTAATTATTGTTTATTCATAACGATAAGTTTGTTTGGATTACCATAACACTAAATTATAGAGATGCAATCTTCACCATCGTGAAAGAAACAAGAACAAAAAAACCAATTCTAAAAATAGATTACATTACCTTCACTATATAAATCACCTAGACAAACACAACATTCTGTTATTATATAGATGTTGAGGCAATTGAAAAGAACTTCTTTTCCTTTATTAAGAATCACTTAAACAATCTACAAGATATGTTTAATCAGATTTACACGACGTTGACACAACTCGTCACTGACCAATTCTTAATCTACCCAAACTCACAACACAACAACAGCTATGCATACACTCTGTTCACTCACCAAGAACCCTAACAGCTTCTAGCCTAGTACTTGA
The DNA here is from genome assembly GCF_000004255.2 of Arabidopsis lyrata subsp. lyrata. Taxonomy (NCBI): domain Eukaryota; kingdom Viridiplantae; phylum Streptophyta; class Magnoliopsida; order Brassicales; family Brassicaceae; genus Arabidopsis; species Arabidopsis lyrata. The sequence goes on along the minus strand of NW_003302555.1, from coordinate 9,587,998 downwards.
GATTCACAGAGATAGTCTAAACGCCCACCTAAACCTAAAGTCTAGACTGCGAATATAAAGGAAGCGTCATAGACAACTTTCCTAATCTTCAGATCACACCAAATCTTCTTTCCTTGATTTGATCGTATCTTCAATACACCGAATAACTTGAGCATCACGTTCTGGAAACTTCCAATCACCAATCACTGCTCGCCACATCATCTTCATTTAATGTCTCACAGTTTCCCGCATACAGCTCTCTCATGTGCTCCACATGATCTTCCTGTAGCCCGACATCCATATGTCTTCAATCTCCCCCTTTTTACCTGAATGTGACACCTCAAGCTCCAGAGCTACCTGTCAGGGTTAGTTTGCCAAGATACACACCAAGAAGCACCAATGTATATTTCAAACTCAAAAGAATTCTGAAATAACATTCATTAGCAAAACAGAAACTGCTGGGGATTCAAGTTTCAACACCCAACAGAAGCAAATACAGAACAGTAGTGCAAAATCTATCAAAGACACACTACACATTTGCTCCCCCTTATTACTAGGCCTAGTCTAAACTAATCAGCCACTAGTCTCCTCATCACTAGGATCCGCAGCAGGATCTTCATCAAAATTACCATATTCTCCCCATGCTTGAGTGCACATTCATGTAAAAAGCAAAAGCCATCAAGTTATGCAGGAAAATCAGATGAAGGAGAACAAAACTTACCATCTAGGCGACGCTTTATCCAAGATAGCTACAGCCAGGAGATCTGCAAGATCATCATGAAGCAAGGTCCTTGATGTCTTAAATGGAGGTGCAGCATTCTAAGCTTCAGCAGTCTCGACCCTGAATACTCCAGGAGAACGAGATAATGTATAAGTTGGCAGAGTCAGAACAGCTCTCTGGAGGACAGCTCTCTGGGAGGACAACATCATATCTATCAGCAGAAGACGATCAGGCCGCATAGTAGTCCGATTTGTGCCAGGAATCCAGTACACAAATGTAAGACTGTCAGCACAAGTTTCCAACTCAGCAAGATTGGCATAAAAACTCCTTCACCACCAAGCAGACCTGTAATTGCATCAAAAACTCGAAATTCCAATAAGATACATAATCCGGTTTTAACCGGTGAGATAACCAATTCACCCTTGCTTTGAAATTCGTTTTAATATGCACTCTATACTGTACAGATTGACACTGTTGAGCACAGGAATATCACAGGCAACCACTAAACAACCAGAGGCAGGAAGTGACCATGTCAGAGATCCAAAATTGTTTTTCATGAAACACTTTATTTGAAAATTAAGATCATTTTGGAGTCACTCAGTAAATGTATCACGTCATACCTGTGAACACAGAGTTCCTGAAGTAACATGATATGCACATGAGCAAGCACATCGAACTGTAAAACTGGATTCAACCCACCAGCTCAGTGAGGTAGCTATTTCTCTGTTGAGGAGCTTTCACACACACTGCTTCACTCAGACTAGTCTACACATCTACATACTCAGCCAGAAAATATTCTCAAAACAGCTTTCAGCTCCTTTTTTATTATTTTTTCTTCATCAAAAATGTAGGCGAATAGTGGTATCACGGGAAATTTTCCTAACCTCGCTTCCATCTTTGTGTGATCATCCCTTTCGAAGTAAAATAATGAGGTCATAGGAAATTTTCCTACCTCTTTACTCAAAAGAAAATCATTTCATCTTTTCATTCCTTTGTTTTCTTTTTCTTTTCTCTTGTTTTTCAATGACCAAGCTTGATATGCTGAGTGCACAGGAAAGCCATTTCTGTTGAACATCGTCGAAGCCAAGTATGCAGAGCAGCTCTTTTTCTGAGAGAAGTTGCCAATAGGAGATTTTTCTTGCTGTAGTCAGTACCACATTAACCAAGGGATTAAAAAAAAACTGTTGTACTCCTGTGCAGTGATCCTGTTCCAACAATCCCTTAGTGACAAAAACCAGGTCAGTTTTCACAAATACCAAGTGACTTTTGCAAATTTGTGAAAGTGCTCAAATCAAGTGGTTTAGTAAAAATATCAGCCAATTGTTTCTCAGTATCAATATAGAGGATCTCAACAAGTTTCCCTTCAACTAGCTCTCTGATGAAATGGTGCCTAATACCAATGTGCTTAGTGCGAGTGTGATGAACATGGTTCTTAGTAATATCAATTGCACCTGTATTATCACAGTTTATCAACAAAATTTCAGAAGTCATACCATAATCCGCAAGTATTTGTTTCATCCATGGTAGTTGAGTACAGCAGCTCCCCATAGCAATGTACTCAGCCTGAGTGGACGACAGGTAGATGTAGTTCTGCTTCTTGCTATGCCAAGCGATCAGGTTGTTTCCCAGAAAGAAACATCCTCCAGATGTGCTTCGTCTGCCATCAAGACATCCTGACCAGTCTGCATCACAGAAACCTGCATTTAAATGGGATACACGTAGAAAGGCTTGGTAACGGGCACACAGACCAACACTATAACACAGGTCTGGTCTGCTAGTTATCAGATACATCAGACTTCCGATCATGACTCTGTAGAGTTTTTGATCAATATCCTGACCATCTTCATCAATCTTGTTCTTGAATATCCACATTGTGCCCACAACATTTATCTGTGCAGGTCGAGGTACCAGATCCCACACTTCATTTCTGGAAAACTGATTTAGTTCCTCTGTACAAGTACCATACCAGAATTCATCTTCAAGAGCTACAGCAATATTCTTGGGTTCAACTAAACACACAAAACACGAGTGCTGCAGCATTTCTTTGAAGTTAAGCTGAACACCTCTGGTCGTTCTTTCATTCAAATCTCCTATCAAATCAGCAGTTGAATGATACTTATGAACAACTAGTTTCTTTGTCGTAGAAGGTACAACAGGTGACTGTGCCTCAGATGATACTTCTCTGTCAGTGAATTTATCTTCAAGAGCTGTTTCAGGTGCGTCTACTGCAGGTGCTTCTGCAAACTCGTCTGCTGTAGGTGTTTCTGCAGACTCGTCTGATGTAGGTGCTTCTGCAGACTCGTCTGCTGCAGATGCTTCTGGAGACTCGTATGCTGCAGATTCTTCTATGTACTCGTCTAGCACAGGAGGTAACACAAATCTATTTTTATCATCAAAGACCACATTGACAGCATCACCAATTACCTTGGTTCTCTTGTTATACACTCTGTATGCTGAGCTGTTTGTAGAGTATCCCAAGAAAATTCCCTCATCACTTCTAGAGTCGAATTTTCCGAAGTGCTCATTTTCATTAAGAATATAACACACACATCCAAATACACGGAAATGGCTCAGATTCGGATTTTTTCCCTTCCATATCTCGTATGAAGTGGTCTTTGTGCCAGGTTTCACATAAACCCTGTTGACAATGTAGCATGCTGTGCTAACTGCTTCTACCCAGAAACCTTGAGAGATGTTATTACCATGAATCATAGCACGAGCCATTTTCTGCAGTGTTCTGTTTTTCTGTTCAACAATTCCATTCTGCTGAGGTGTTCCGGGTGCTGAATACTGATGTCTGATTCCTTGCGTTTGACAGAACTGTTCAAAGATCTCATTCTGGAATTCTCTTCCATGATCACTTCTTATATGAATGATCCTTCCCTTTTCATTCTGAAGCTGTAGGGTAAGAATCTTAAAGCTTTCCACTGCTTCAGACTTCTCTCTTAGGAACTGAACCCATGTGTACCTTGAAAAATCATCTACCAACACAAGGATGTACTTCTTCCCATTGATACTTTCCATTTGTACTGGACCCATGAGATCTATATGAATCAGCTCAAGTACCTTTTTACTTTCAATTTCAGGTACCTTCTTATAATTGACCTTGATCTGCTTTCCTTTGTTACATACACTGCATACAGACTCCAGTTTGTCAGCCAGTTTTGGTACACCTCGAACCACTCCAGCGTTCACAATCTTAATTAGGGTCTGAACGTTCATGTGTCCAAGTCTCTTGTACCACAGCTCCAGATCATTAACAGACACAGACAAACAGATATCTGATGCCTTCCACATGTAGCAGTTATTGCCTGAGCGCACCCCACACAGTACAGTGTTTCCATTTTCATCAACAGCTTGACAATCAGTCCTAGTGAAGATTACTTTCAGACCATCATCGCACAGCTGACTTATGCTAATCAAATTTTCTTTCAAGCCTTCAACGTAGTACACATTTATCAGTGATGGTTGATCATCACATTCGATGTTTCCTTTGCCTCTTATACGTCCTTTACCACCATCACCAAATGTAACTTTTCCACTGGCCTCTTATGTGAAGGTTGACAGAACACTTGAATCACCTGTCATGTGTTTTGAGCAGCCACTATCAAAGTACCAAGGGTTATTTGCAGTTCCATCTATAGATGTGTAAGCTACCTTTGCAGTGAACTCCTCATCTTTATCAGACTCATCCAGTTGTACAATCGTCACGTTACATGTCAGACTTATTTCTTCAGATTCAGAGACTGCTTTGTTGTACTGTTTCTCATCATGCTCTGAATCTTTGTTGTACAGGTCTATCTTGCGAACCCATACTTTACCAAACTTGGATGGTTCAATAAAGCATTTCCGTGCTTGCCACAGTTGCTTGATCTTGTCTTGAAACTTATAACAAGACCTTCTGATATGACCTGGTTTTCCACAATAGAAACATTCAAACACTTTTCGACCTCTGTTTGACCTGATCCACTTCTTTCTGGATGCAGTCTTTCTTGATGCAGTCTTCCTGTATTGGACAGCCATATTATTATTTGACCTGGTCCACTTCTTTCTGGGTGCAGTCTTTCTTGGTGCAGTCTTCCTGTATTGTACAGCCGTATTCTGTGGAGCATTCTGATTCACCTTCCTAGGCTGCTGTTTCTCTTCCACTTGAGCTTCTTCATCATGATAGGTTGTACTCCTCACGAACTGAACTGTCTTTGGCATATCCAGATATGCTTTGGGAGCATATGACTGATAGCCCAATCCTCTATGACTTGAACCAACTATTCCCATGGACAGAATCTGATCCAGATTTTTACCACCATTATTCAGCATTCTAATCTTCTTGTGGTTCTCACTCAGTTCTCTTTCCAGCATTAAAGCTTTTTCTTTCTCTTTTTCATAGCTCTCAAGTAAACATTTCATTTTCTTCTCAAGAAACTCCTTTTCTGACACAGGTAGCTTCTCGCCAATTTTTCCTTCCTCCACTTCTTCTTCCAGCATGTTCACTTGTGCCACCACCATCAATTTTTCCTTAGTGAGCTGCAGCTTGTCATTGCTCAGAGAGATCCAGCTGTCATACAGAGTCTTGTAGTCGTCACTAGTGATCTGATTTCCATCATCATTATCTGAATCAGAATCCTCACTGGAGTTATTCTGATCTTTTGCACTGAATGCGACAAAATTCATCATAGGTTCAGCTTCACCATCACTATCTGATTCAGACTCACTGAAGCTCAACAAAGATTTCTCTTTACCTTTCTGTGAACTTGGACATTCTGATTTTACATGACCAAATCCATTACACTCATAGCACTTCAGCTCCTTGCGTCTTGCCACAGGACATTCAGGTCGAGTATGTCCTATACCTCCACACTCGTGACATTTCAGATCACGTTTCCTTCCTGATGATTCGCTCCTTACATGCCTGCTGCCTGACTTTTCAGCATCACTTCTGTTCCAGCTACTGATCTCTCTTGTGTCCCTGCTGTCTGTGTCCTTACCCTCTTTAACCTGTTTCAAAGCTTTTCCGAAATTTCTGGCCATGAGAGACAGATTGTCTCTTATTTCTTGCAGCGGATCTGGACCATTTTCTTCATCAGCTTTGACCGCTATTCCTTTATTCTGGTTTCGTTGATCTTCAGCAACTTCCATCTCTTCAGACTTTAGAATCCCAACCAGATCTTCATATTTCAGGGTATCTGTGTTTCCTAAAACTCTCATGACAGCTTTGTGTGCAGCGTATTTCGGTGGTAGGCAACGAAGCATCTTCTTCACCAGCTTTTTCTCCTTGTACGTTTTCCCTAATGATTTTGCTTCGTTTGCAATCCCACTCAGCTTAGAACTGAACTGAACAATTGTTTCTGAAGGATCCATCTTCAGATTTTCAAAGTCTGTAGCCAACTGGTCCAGCCTGGTGCGTTTTACACCAGTGTTGCCCTCATGGGTTTTCTGCAGAATATCCCACATCTGTTTAGCATTCTCACTTCCTTGAACCAGATTGAATTCATCATCATCAAGGCATGAATAGATAGCATTCATAGCCCTTGCATTGAACTTGGATAAATTCTTTTCTGCATCAGTCCAGTTAGCTTTTGGTTTCTTCACTTTCAGACCGTCTTCTGTTGTGCTGAACGGAGGTTCCCAGCCATCTTCAACTGCAGTCCAGGCGTCCTCTCCCTTTCCTCTGATTAACTACATCATCCGAGTTTTCCAGTGACCGTAGCCTTTGTGATCCAGCATCACCGGTCTGTTGAGTTCTGCCTTCGACATCTCTAATCTGCAGGATCTTAACCTGTATTGAGTTAGTACTCAGGTCGGTCACCCGCTCTGATACCAATTATTATTATATAGATGTTGAGGCAATTGAAAAGAACTTCTTTTCCTTTATTAAGAATCACTTAAACAATCTACAAGATATGTTTAATCAGATTTACACGACGTTGACACAACTCGTCACTGACCAATTCTTAATCTACCCAAACTCACAACACAGCAACAGCTATGCATACACTCTGTTCACTCACCAAGAACCCTAACAGCTTCTAGCCTAGTACTTGAGATTCACAGAGATAGTCTAAACGCCCACCTAAACCTAAAGTCTAGACTGCGAATATAAAGGAAGCGTCATAGACAACTTTCCTAATCTTCAGATCACACCAAATCTTCTTTCCTTGATTTGATCGTATCTTCAATACACCGAATAACTTGAGCATCACGTTCTGGAAACTTCCAATCACCAATCACTGCTCGCCACATCATCTTCATTTAATGTCTTGCAGTTTCCCGCATACAGCTCTCTCATGTGCTCCACAGGATCTTCATGTAGCCCGACATCCATATGTCTTCACATTCTTCACCAAATCATCTTCTTTATTTATAACTTTTGTTCTAATCAATATCACAGCATTTATATACGTTATGGCAGCTCAAAGTTTGAAGAAAACATGCAATCTTCTGATTGTTACAGCTTTAATCACAATGATGTTTTCGGCACAAATCTCACATTCGAATAATGTAGATATGTGTATCAATTTGAAATGTGTCCCAAACCAGTGTATGAAAGTGGTAAAAAACGGGACTCCTGTCATATGTGAAGAGATGTGCAAAAAATACTGTCTTGAAGGGCCAGTCAAAGTTGACTACATCGTCCCTCCAGGTGACCATACCTATCTAAGAAGGTTGTGCAGATATTTGGTTTGATATGTTAGTAACTTAATCTAATAACATATATATATATATATATATATATATATATATGCATGCTTTGTATCATTGGATTGATCAATATCTCCAATATATGTATCTATTGCTCTCAATAAATAAAGAGACTAATTTTACTTGTGTGTCCTTGTTTGTACAGGAATATATGACTATATCTCTTGCTAAGTGTCAGCTCATAGCGATATTATGGTTCCAGAATGATATGACACGATGTAATCATGGTTTGGTTTATACATGTTTACTTTTTGATTTAAGATCTAAGTGGTGAACATTATAAGAATTAGTAGAACAAAGCTTATGTACAATATATAATGGAGGTGAATGGAACGGATATGACAGATGACTAATTTTGTTTCACCCATTTCGATCAAAAAATATACTTGGTAAACAAACCAGAAAAACAAATATCATTTCGATCAGAAAAACCCAAAACCGAAAAAATATACAAAGCTTGATTAAACTTGGCTCCTAGTCCTAGAAGTTGAAATTTAAATTTTTGGGAGGCTAAAAAACAGCCTTAATCTAAGTGGCTGGGCTTTGAATGAAATGGGCCGAATTAGTCTACTAAATTCACTCTCAAAAGTCAAAAGCTTGCTCTATTTCTGTTGTTGGTTTTCTTTGAAGCTTCGCGAGTCTATATGTTTACGTGGAGCTTATTTTCTTCCTTTGATATTGTTGTAAGTTAGTTAAGGAGTCGTTAAGGGAATAAGGCCTCGAACTAGAGGATACTAATTGTTATTTACATGTGAAAACAATGGAAGAAGTACAATACATAATGTCATAATGATTGTGTTTCATATTCTCTTACATGATTAATTAATCTCTAATAATTTTATTGTACATGCTGCGTAAGATGTGATCAAATGACAACTTACATTAGAAAAAAAAGACCAGGAATAAAAACACTATCAATCATATATATCCTCGTAATCATGTTAATGTACTAGAGTATAAATAAGAAAACTCATTTTTGTATAGTAATGGATTACAATTTGATAAGTAATAACCCTTTCTCAAAAAAGAAATTGACAAGTAAAAAATATGACTTTTTCGAAAATGTGATAATTTCGAAGATAACGACTAATTAAGATGCCCACGCATGGCTCTCTTACCATTGGCCTTATCGAAGCCGAAAGTTAAATGGACGTGAATGAAACAGAGTTTTGACTTTAGATCTCATAACAATAAAGTTGTTTGGATTACCATAACACTAAATCACAGAGATGCAATCTTCACCATCGTGAAAGACGAACAAAAAAACCAATTCTATAAATAGATAACATTACCTTCACTATATAAATCACCTAGACAAACACAACATTCTTCACCAAATCATCTTCTTTATTTATAATATTTGTTCTAATCAATATCACTACATTCGTATACGATATGGCAGCTCAAAGTTTGAAGAAAACATGCAATCTTTTGATTGTTACAGCTTTAATCACAATGATGTTTTCAGCACAAATCTCACATTCGAATAATGTAGATATGTGTATCAAACATTGTGTCTCAAACCAATGTTTGAAAGAAGTTAAAAACGCTACTCCTACAATGTGCGAGGATGCTTGCAAAAAACTTTGCAATGACCTACAAAATGGTAAAGAAAAATACATTGTGCCTACTAAAAGCCGGTTTTGCAGATGGTTTCCTAATCTGTGTGGTGCTATTAATTAATCTATAATCAAAAAAGCTCTCATTGTTTGTTTCTTCATATATGTTAATCCAATTCTTATACAATGTTGTCTAATTGTTCTCACGTCAGTTTTCTTGTAACAAATATGCATGTTGTCGCTCATTTTATATCTTAATAATCCAGCTAAAGGAATTCAAATGATGTAAATTTAAATCGCATTTATCTTCTGGATCGCTTCACAGTTTATCTTCCGGAAATCTGAAACCTCAACCTTGCAAACAACTCTTCAACTCATAATTATTAAAAAAGAAAGGAAAAAAACTCTCTAATTCTTAGATTGAATCCATTTCAATTGAACTATACCGAATATATCGAAAAAATACATATGTAAATGAAAACCGTTTGGTTTTGTTTATGATTAACCTGATCGGTTTTGTGGTTTAAATTTTACATTAAAACAAATCAATTATAAAAATTCAATATATATCACCAATATTTGTATAGCATTATTAACTTATTATTAGCGATTTTTATTTTTCATGCATATTTATTATCTCGACTCGCAATCGACGTCCTTAGAGTCTAGATTCCTTCTCGTTCAACTAACTCTATAAAGCTGTGCATCAATCAAATCAATTAAGATTTATTTACATCAAAATAGTCCTAGTTTACTTCAAATTGCGAGTTCATCAAATTCACCAAAATCACAACAAAAATCTTTATGAAGATAAGAAGTGTTTTCTCACATTGAAGCGTTTGCAATATCAGGGTCTATCCAATGAGACTCACTGAGAGGAGAGGCTAGCTTTGGTGGCATCGAAGAGCAAAAAGAATGAAGAACAATCCTTTTGAGAGTGGTTTTAGCCTTTGCACAAGAGCTCATCACATTCCTAATCAAAAATAAAATCAAACAAACCAAAATACAGTAATTATATAACTACAATTTTTATTAATCCCATCCCTTCATCGAATTGCAATGACGTTAGTTGTGCTCTTTATTTCTCACTTGCGGTATTTAAACATTTCAAACTACGAAAACCGATTCTATTGAAAATATAAGAAACCATCTTAAATATAAAAGTATATGTTGACACTGTGTTTTCACATTTGTGACCAAAACCAGATACTAAAACCCATGCAATAGAGTCTTTTAGCACTTAGTTAATACTTTTCATGTAAGATAGTAAGATACTATTATACATACAAGCGACAAATATTTTTAGAGAGATTGCATACTTTTGTTCAAAATAGATTTTTGTATGCAACATATATATGGTTACAAGGTCAAAAAATAAAGTGGCATTTGGTTATGTGCTAAGACTTTCAATATTATAACAATTGTGTCCCTAACCAGTGTGTGAAAGTGGTAAAAAATGGGACTCATGTCCTATGTGAAAAGATGTGCAAAAAATACTGTCTTGAAATTCCAGTCGGCATTGACTACCTCGTCCCTCCAGGTGACAATACCTATCTAATTAAGAAGGTTCTGCAGATATTTTGGTTTGATATGTAAGTAACTTAATCTAATAACATATATATATATATATGTATGGTTTGTATCATTGGATTGATCAATATATGTATCTACTGTTCTCAATAAATAAAGAGACTATTTTACTAGTGTGTCCTTGTTCTTGTACACGAATATATGACAATATCTCTTGCTAAGTGTGAGCTTATATCGATGTTATGGTTCCATAATGATATGACACGATGTAATCATGGTTTAGTTTTTGCATGTTTACTTTTTGATTGAAGATCTAAGTGGTGAACATTAAAAGAATTAGTAGAACAAAGATTATGTATATGAAATGGAGGTGAATGAAACGGATATGAGTGACATATGACAGATGAAATAATTTTGTTTCATCCATGAAACTTGGTAAACAAACCAGAAAAACAAATATCATTTTGATCAGAAAAACCCAAAACCGAAAAAATAAACAAAGCTTGAATAAACTTGGCTCCTGAAAGTTGAAATTTAATTTTTTGGGAGGCTAAAAAGCAGCCTAAATCTAAGTGGCTGGACTTTGAATGAAATGGGCCGAATTAGTCTACTAAATTCTAGGGCTGGGCTTTTAAACCGAACCGAAACCGAAGCAAAAAAAAACCGAACCGAACCGAACCGAAAATTTGAAAATAACCGAATGGATACTAAATTTGATAACCGAAATAACCGTAACCGAATCGGTACCGAACCGAAATATTTCGGGTAACCGAAATACCCGAAATACAATTGTATTTTCGAAATAATTAGTTATTTATTGACCAAATAATCAAAAATACTTGAAAAATCTATAAAAATAGTAAAAATACTCAAAAATAACCGAAAAATATCCAAAAATATTCGAAAATACTCAAAATAACCGAAAAATCCAAAAATATCCTAAGCAAAATAACCAAATGGATACTAAATTTTAAAACCGAAAGAACCGAAACCAAACCGAAACCGAACCGAAATTTCAAAATATCCGAATGGATACTAAATTTTAAAACCGAAAGAACCGAAAACCGAATGGACCCAACCGATAACCGAACGGATAACCGAAAGCCCAGGCCTACTAAATTCACTCTCAAAAGCTTGCTTTTTTTTTTGACAGTAGTCTCAAAAGCTTGCTCTGTTTCTGTTGTTGGTTTTCTTTGAAGCTTCGTGAGTCTATGTTCACGTGGAGCTCATTTTCTTCCTTTGATATTGTTGTAAGTTAGTTACAGAGTCGTTAAGTGAATAATAAGGCCTCGAACTGGAGGATAATAACTATGTTATTTACATGTGAAAACAATTGAAGAAGTACAATACATATTGATTGTGTTTCATATTCTCTTCAATGATTAAGTCTCTAATAAATTTTTTGGACATGCTGCGTAAGATGTGATCAAATGACAACTTACATTAGAAAAAAAAAGACCAGGAATAAAAACACTATCATTCATATATATCCTCGTAATCATGTTAATTTACTAGAGTATAAATAAGAAAACTCATTTTTGTATATTAATGGGTTACAATTTGACAAGTAAATAACCCTTTCTCAAAAACAAAAAATTACCAAGTAAAAAATACTAGTTTGACCCAAAATTTAGATTTAATTACTAAAATAACTTATGAAATTTAAAGGTTAATCTAGTTATTTTCATGACCAAAATACCCTTTTTCATTTGTTAGGAAAAAAATAAAATTCAAAATTACCCTCAATTTTTTAAAAAAACGTTGGTGAAAATTTTTGAAAGAGAAAAATCTGCCATTAAAAGTCTGCGGCTTTAGTTGTGACAGGTTTATTTTTTTACGACAGACTTAATTGGCTACGACAGATTTTCTGCGCCAAATTTTTTTCCTCCCACAGACTTATCAGAATATACTTATGACATATTTTTAATTTGTAGCAGATTTTTTTCCACACGTTAGACTTAGGTGGTGTTATTCATTGATGGATTTTAATAGAATTGAAATCCAACACTAATCCGGTGTTATTAAACTAATGATTCTAAATCTAACTTTAAAATTTGGTGTTATTGGATCTTATACTTCATTAGATTTTAATAGTTTGGTGTTATTCAACTAAGATTTAAAATACTTCATTAAAATCCAGTGTTATTCAAAACTAAAAGACTTGTAAAATCTTTGTATATTAAATCATTTGAAATGAAACCTCTTTGGAGTTTTATGAGTAAATTATTAGAATCAAAATCCAAGATATACTGCAGAGATTTTGAAATCCACACAAACAGATTCTTAAAAACAATATCAGAAAACAAATCTAAACCTTAAAGAATTGACTTTAACTCCATGGTTGAATAACACCCCCTTATATTATGATGACATCATAGACTTTCGTAATTTTGACAGATTTATTAAAAGGGAGATTTACTCAGATGTTATACATTTTATATGAAATTACCAGAAACATACAGATCTTTTTTTATTACTATCATATTTCGGGTATATTTTTTATACCCAGCGTGCCCCTGTTAAACGTTACAGGAAAAAACGTAATTACAAAGAATGCCACTGCCACGTCAGCAAAGCCGTGTCACCACGTCAGAAATTGCTGACGTGTATTAATGAACTCAGCCGTCGAGCGATATAGCGGCAATGACGGCTGAGTTACGGTATGTTGCGGCTGATTTAAGAAAAATGGCTGAGTTATGAGCAAACGGCTGACTTACGAGTATAACCCAGCCTGGAGTTACGGCTGACTTACTGAAATCTGTCTGAGTTATGATAAAATGGCTGACTTTCGAGCATAACCCAGCCTAAGTTACGGCTGAGTTTTCACCCGATGGTTGATTTGTCAAATTTTTGGCTGAGTTATTGCTTCGACACGGCTGACTTAACTTTCTCCGGCTGGCTGAGTTATCAAAGACGGCTTAGTTATGGGATGATGTTACGGCTGATTTATGTTCGAGTATCATAAATCAGCCGTAATGAGCTGGATTAACGGAAAACTCGGCCTTATTATGGCTGACTTAGTAGCGAAAGATTAATTACTAGAATAGCATGCAATGACGGCCGACTTATTAAATGACACGACTGAGTTAAATATTTTTTGTTGAGTTACGACAGTAAACGGCTGAATTTGGCTGCCGTTTTTTCGTTTTTTAATTACTGTAATAGTATTCATGTTGCGGCTCAGTTAAAGTTTTGTTTGATGGCTGGTTTAATTAAGTTGATTTACATTTTCGTTTGGTGGCTTACTTGCCACTTCATCAATTAAAAAATGACGTGGATGCAACATTCCATGTCATCATTCCATGTCATCATCATCAAAGGACAAAAAAATAGGGCCAAATTTTCTCAACTCGTTTTCTTCACCTGAGTTTATCACATCACCGGAACTTGCAATTCCTCATCGTCTTCCTCATTCTTCTTCAATTTCTTTCATCCTTCTCCCGATATGGTTGATCCGGTTCCGGTAATTGGGTATAAAAACACAAATACGTATTTAACACCGATGAAAGAGGGTGTAGAGTTGTGCAGATAGATGCGAAAACAACGCACGAAAAAACTTGTGAAGTTGGTGCTCGATGATAAAGTTAGAGGAAATGTTGCGTCTCTTATTGTTTCGCTACAAATTTACATGTCACGGCTGAGTTATATGCTTAAGGGAAGACGAAAAGTTCGGTCAATTTACATGTCACGGCTGAGTTATATGTTCCAGGGAAGACGAAAGGTTCAGTAAAATTACATTACGGCTGAGTTATATGCTTAAGGAAAGACGAAAAGTTCGGTCAATTTACATGTCACAGCTGAGTTATATGTTCCAGGGAAGACGAAAGGTTCGGTAAAATTACATTACGGCTGAGTTATATGTTTAAGGGAAGACGAAAGGTTCGGTAAATTTACATGTCACGGCTGAGTTATATTCTCCAGGGAAGACGATAGATGGGTGTAAATTATATGTTACGGGTGAGTTATATGCTTCAGGGAAGACGAAAGGTTCGGTAAATTACATGTCACGGCTGAGTTATCATTCAGGGAAGACGAAATGTTGTGTAAATTATATGTTACGGCTGAGTTACATCACGTTACGGCTGAGTTACATCACTTTACGGCTGATTTATAATACAGATCGGAAAGCAACATTTTTTTGGAGAAGACAATATGAAATTTATTGGTCAAATAACAACAATCAAATTAAGATTCGTAAAAATATGTTTGAGGGATACATAGGAGGAAGACTAAACCGTATGAATCAAAACATAGATAGAAGTAGAAATGTCCCCAAATAGATCGATTGAGAGGAAGATTAAACGAGAGACATGTAAAATCAAAGTAAAAGAGTAGCTATTCTTAATTTCAACTCAAACCTGTAACGAATCATGTAGAATTTCATAGATCTCTTTGTTTTGGGTTTTGATTTTTGATGACTTTTTGCGAGTAGATCTGACGAAGCTTTTGATTTGGGACCCTATGGCAAGCGTTGTGGCTGTGAGGTCTAGGAAGATCCAGCCCAATCCTGCAATTTGAAGATCTATGTCAATGTTGTACCCAAGTTAGTTGCAGATTATTAGATCTAAAAGCTTTTCTTGGATTTGGAGACAAAAAAAAAAGAGAAGAGGAGAAATGATCTAAAAGCTTTTCTTGGATTTGGAGACAAAAAGGAGAAGAGGATAAATAACGTGAGTTTGAGGAATGTGAGATTGGTGAGGTGGATTAATGACATGGATAATCAAATTTTTATTTATTATTTTTATTAAAAATGAATTAAAAATTATTAATTAAAAAAAAACTAATGAAGGGTGTTAATTGTAATTACACAAATGCTCAAAACATATGAGTAATTTTTAGAAAATGTATGATATTCTAGTAATATTCGAACTTTTGGTTAACATCTGAGTAAATATTTCTTATTAAAATGCATGAAAATTTTATGTTTTCAGTGGCGTCAGACTTATATTTTTCGATAGAAATCTGCCATAATGTAGAGTTGTTAATAAAAAAAGAAATAACTAGTTTGATTTATTTGTGATAACAGATTTATTTTATGTTATGACAGTTTTTTTTTTAAAAACAAAAATCTGGAGAGTGATAGCAGATTTGTTATTTAAAAATATAAATTTCTAGAATGACATATAGTCGCAACCGAATTGTTTTATGTTATCACATATTTTTTGTATATTACGACAGATTTCGAATATGTTACAAAAAATATGTTGTATGATAGCAGTTTTATTAATAATATGTTATATAGTGATAGCAGATATGTTTTATG
This sequence comes from Arabidopsis lyrata subsp. lyrata, assembly GCF_000004255.2. Taxonomy (NCBI): domain Eukaryota; kingdom Viridiplantae; phylum Streptophyta; class Magnoliopsida; order Brassicales; family Brassicaceae; genus Arabidopsis; species Arabidopsis lyrata. Next base: position 9,572,247 of record NW_003302555.1, on the reverse strand, counting down.
CATTGACATATTTAAATTTTAATTCCTATTATGACAGTTTTTTTGTTCTTATCTGATGGATGATTTGTTTTAAACAATACTTATGTCGTGATATATGATTAACGGTTTTTGTTATAAAATGCATAATAAGGTAACCTAATTTATCAAAGTTTGATTACCAAGAACTTCAGATTTGTTCTACTAATGTTCAAATTGGCTTGGCTTTACTTAACCAACTAAATTTAGGTGTGGCAATGATCTCTTACTGAAATCCTACATTCAGTGCTCTATGTTTAAGTTTTTGTGTCGTAATCATCATGATTAGATGCTTTGACAAGTTTAGTTTAGATCTTGGTCCCTTGAGTGTATTTTAATGGCCATTTCTTAGGATCTTTGATGGAATTGATTGTTCTAAAGTTAACCTTCAATTGAAAATTTTATGAGTTTTACATGAAATTAGGAAATCAAATAATAATCTAACAATTCAAACAAAATCCAACTAATTGGGGAAAATCATTTTGGAGACAAGACCCAAGTGTCATTATTTCAATCTTATAAGTTCTTGTAACATCATGAGATACTTTCAAGATTCCATCTTTCAACTTCTTTTAGCCCTCATTCTCTACCCAATGAGATCAAGTGCATAATCATAGTAAGGAACTTGACCACTTAATCCACAAAGATTGAAATAATCTTGAATATAATCTTCATCGAATTCACAAAAGAAATCATTCCCTCTCAAATTACAAAACCAAGAGATCCACAATGTATCATCACCCTCCGATCCACTCACATCAAATCCTTCACTATCAGTTTCCGATTACGCCGGGAAATTAGTGGACCACCGGAAAAGAGGAATAGTCAATCGAACAACACACAAAAGGAGAGTCAAACGGCGGTGGCAAACAAAGATTAGGGTTTTCGGGGATTCGCCGGAGATGATGGGACGACAAGGAAGCGCCGAAGACGCCGAGAAATAGAAGAACCTCCAGAGAAGGGGAAGAGTCAATCATTGACGCGACCACTCAAATTGACGGCGGATTCTTCAAACAAGGAGAACCGGCGCATGTTGCTGCTCAGTTCGAATCGGCGGTACCAAGAATCGCGAACTCGACTTCCTTATCTTCGTGTCTTTGCTGGAGAAGACGAACTCGATTTGAGAGGAATCGAGAAGTTTTTTCTTTTTTTTTTTTGTTTGCTGGAAAATAAAAGAGTGGAAGTCAATAGATTAGGTTAGGGTTAAAAAAATATTTGTTTAGATTGTTTTTTTTTTTTGACGTCTGAATTTATTATTTATTGCAAATTATGAGAACTGTTACATAGACAATTCTACAACGGACAATTCCTTCCGACCCTTATTAGATCCACGCATACGACACTTCCTTCTTCATGCTCTTGATAGACACCTTCGATGATTCACGACCTGACGACACTTCCTTCTCTACGTAGAATCTTGGCGAACGGCTATAATTGTACATCGCTGGAGATCTCCTGCACACTTGTCTCCATTAATCTGCAAATTGGTAAATAAATCGCAGTATCTGGGACTCGAACCCCATACCTCTTGGTGTATAAGCATTAATTAACCCTTAGTCAACCTATGAGTCAACGAGGCTTCCACGTTTAGATTGTTTAATTAATTTAAATTTAATTTTGTTTAATTTTTTTTTTATTTTAGGAGAAATTAAATAAAATGGGTAATTGGTCTTTTTACACAAATTTTATGTTATTCTAGTAAACCACAATTATTGGATGTTAATCTAGTTATTAATCCCAAAATTTGGGTTAAACTAGGTAAATTTCGGTAAAAAATATGACCTTTCCAAAATGTGATAATTTCGAAGATAACGACTATGCCCACGCATGGCTCTGTTACCATTGAATTGCCCTTATCGAAAACCGAAAGTTAAAATGGACGTGATTGAAACAGAGTTTTGACTTTAGATTTCATTGAAAGAGATGTTTGCTTAAATGATAATATCCTGTTTAATCCATTTTATAATCCAACGTTGTTAGCAATAAAGTAGTCATGAATTAAAAAAATTATCAAGTGGAACTACTATCACGGCAACTATACCATTGTTGTATGATTTGACTAGTAAGAAAAAGATTGTTATAGGCCTGGGCAAAAAAACCGTACCCGAGTACAAGAAGGTCTAAAGTAATTTTAGTTACGTTATGTTGTTTGAAATATAACTAATCTCGGAGGCTAATAACATGGACTGCACCAAACGAGGATGTTTGGTTAAATGGGTTATTCACGATTTGATTAGATCCAACCTCTCTTTTTTTTTCTTGGCCATAAATATTTTGTTTGAAAAATGAAAACAAATTCCATGTATAGTAATTAATCGGTTTCAACAATCTTGCTGGCAGATCACCCACCAGATTTCTTACCAAAAAAGAAAATGAATTTAACGTTCTTGTTGAATGTTGATAGGGAAAAAACCCGAAAAAACCGCCATCTATTTTTTTTTTTGCCGTTTAATACGTGTGTTTTTAAATTTGGAATAAAAATACCTCATTTAATTTCGATTGCCTTTTAAAACTATCGTTTTTTAAAACTCGGTAATTTCGAACCCGAAACTTAACAGTCGTTACTTGGCGTAACGGAATTATTTAACGGCGTTAAATTTTAACCCCGCGTCTTTATATATATATATATACAATCTGTCTGCAATATTTGTAGCGATAGTTAATGTGGCTTGGTGGTAGCGTGTTTCTTTTGGAAAACCACCCGAACTGGGTTTCGAGTCTTGAACTTGTTTTTCCTTTTTTTTTTTTTTTTTTTGTTCTTCACTTCATCTTCTCAGATCTCCAATGTCCAAAGAATCAACAAATCATTTTTAAGAATGTCATCGGATTTGAGATTCGCATATCATTGTTATACCACATAGGAGCTGCACCTGCCGTCTTCCCAAATAAGGTGGAAA
>NW_003302555.1:9544663-9569235 GCF_000004255.2 Arabidopsis lyrata subsp. lyrata | reverse complement strand
ATTCAAGTTAAAATATGAAATGAAATTACCGAGTTTAAGAAACGATAGTTTTAAAAGGCAATCGAAATTAAATAAGGTATTTTTATTCCAAATTTAAAAATACACGTATTAAACTGCCAAAAAAAAAATAGAAACTCTGCAAAAAAACAGAGATTTTTTCTGTAAATCAATTTTTTTTTTGGTGATTTCTTGTAAATCAATTTAGTAATAAGACTTATGTCATTGTCCCAAAAAAAGGAAAAAAAAAAAAAGTAAATTAATTAATCTCTGACTGTGTAATATAGTGGCACGTGCCAGCTTTGCAACAGTAAAGCTAAAAAACCGTTCATGTTTGGATCCGTCGACCAATATACATATTACCGTCATCACCGGTCACCCCTCTCTTCCTCTCCATCCAACGGCTCTCCTTCTTCGATTCACTTAATCAACCGTCTGATTTTAATCTAACGGTCCTTATTAAATCCAATGTTATCACTTTCTCTCTTTAAATTAAACCCAAACCCGGTCTAATTTCTCTTCTCTCGATTCTCTCTCTCATTCTCTCTTTAAGTGAGCTTCGCCGTTAAAATTTCTCCGGTACCGGAAAATTAACAAAAGAGAAAGCGAATAGTCACTGTTACAATAATTACAAATCTCTCCCTCTCTCTCTTTCTTTGTCGAAGTCGTGCGTGATGCTAGTTACGGTGGTGAAGCAGCGGTTAGTGTACTCTCGCCGGAGAAATCGGTTATAACCGGAATCTCACTTCCGTGATCGAAGACTCTGTTTTCCGGTTTTGATAGTTTTCGAAGTTTTTGAGAAGAAATGGAAAAACAGGCGAAGCTAACGAGGACACAGTCGTCGTTGCTCCGGTCATCGTCGAATCTTCGTTCGTCATTTCAAAGCTTATCTTCAATCGTCGAAGGCGAACAAGATCTAGAAGCCGGAGAGAAAGAAGAGAAGCAGAGAAGAAAACCACCTAAACCATTCGGTTCATCAAGTCCTAAATCCGGTTTAACTCGGATTAACCCCGGTTTAGCATTCACAATGGTGTCTCTCTCTTTCCTCAGTCTCTCATCGTTCTTCTTCTTCGTCGTCTTCTCACAAACCGATGAGATTCTCACACCGGAAAATCTTTTACTAGCTTTAATCTTCCTCAATCCATCTTCTTCTTCGCCTCCAAGAACATCGCTCTTCTTAACCAAACCGTAATCGCAATCAAACAAATCTGCGACGAAACCACTAAAAACTTCGGTTTTCAGAGCAGAAACTCAAAATCAAAACCGGTACAATGGTACATCGGAGACGATACTAAACCGGAGAAGAAGATCATAAAGCGGTTCGTTAAAGAAGGAGTTCAATTCTACAGTAATGGAGATTTCTACTAAGGTGAATTTCACAAAGGGAAGTGTAACGGAAGTGGTGTGTATTACTATTTCGTGAGAGGAAGATATGAAGGAGATTGGATAGATGGGAGATATGATGGTCATGGGATTGAGAGTTGGGCTAGAGGAAGTAGATATAAAGGTCAATATAGACAAGGTCTTAGACATGGTAATGGAGTTTATAGATTCTACACTGGTGATTGTTATGCTGGTGAATGGTTTAATGGTCAAAGCCATGGTTTTGGTGGTCAATCTTGTGCTGATGGAAGCTCTTATGTTGGTGAGTCTAGATTTGGTGTTAAACATGGTCTTGGTTCTTACCATTTCAGGTATACATATCTGTCTTGAATCTTGATTTAAAGTTTTTTTTTATTTTTTTATGTAATCTGATTTTAAAAGACACAATCTTTGTGTTTTTGTCAGAAATGGAGATAAGTATGCAGGAGAGTATTTTGGAGACAAGATTCATGGGTTTGGTGTGTATCGATTTGCTAATGGTCATTGTTATGAAGGAGCATGGCATGAAGGTCGTAAGCAAGGGTTTGGTGCTTACTCGTTTAGAACTGGTGATGCTAAATCTGGTGAATGGGATTCAGGGAAGCTTGTAACTTCTCTTCCTCTTGCGAGTGAGCCAGTTTCAAGAGCGGTTCAGGTAATTTTTTTTGTTAGACCAGAGTTGACTCAGTTGTTGGAACTGACAAAAAGTGAAAAACTTTAACTTGAAAATATTACAGGCGGCTCGAGAAACAGCGAATAAGGCAGTGAATCGGAGACGAGTAGATGAGCAGGTGAGCCGAGCCGTGGCTGCAGCTAATAAGGCTGCTACGGCTGCAAGAGTGGCTGCTGTGAGAGCCGTTCAGAATCAAATGGATGGTAAATTTTGTCAAAGTTGAAAAGAAAAAAAATGTAAAAATCTTTTCTTGTTTTTTTGGGGTTTTACCGGTCTTCTCTGTAACCCTGATTGAGCTAAAAAAAATGGTAGCTTGTTTCAGAGGTTTGTGGCACTGAGAGTAATTTTCTATCTTTTTACTAATGTAACAAACTGTAAATAGTTGAAGAAGCTGGTGGTTTTACTTTTGTTGTAAATCAACGGCTTGAAATGGAGTTTTTTTAGTTTTGTTTTGTTTTGGTTTTGATCGAATCTTTGGGAACAAGTGATTTTGATTGATATTATGATTCTTGATCTGGATCACTGACAATATCGATTCCCTTCAGAATATTAAACAATGAAATAGTAAGTTGTTTTTTTTTTTTTTTTTTTACGATCAAACTCCATATATTAATTCACGGATAAGAACTCTCTTCTAGAGAGAGCCAATCGGATACCGTCGAACTTACATGGGAAAAGCAAAACCTGCGTATTCTTTCACATTTTGCAAGATGATCGGCGGAGGTATTACCACTACGAGGGATATACTTAATACTAAACATAGAAAATAAGTCTCTATAATGCACAAAATCCCTCATCTCTGTAGAAAAAGTAGGCCACTCCTCAGGACTTGAAGTCATCTCAATAAGATCTGTGCAATCCGTAAGAATGATGATAGTATTAATCTGAACCGCAAGTAAACACTTCATCGCCCATAATAGTGTCTCCAATTCCGCATGCAGAGGGGAGAGGCTTCTGCGTGAGCCCTTGAGTCCTAGGTGCAACAATCTTCCTCCACACGTAACGATACACCCATATCCTTTGTCTTTATTTGACCCCAAGAATGGATTAGATCGAAAGGACTTTCCTGTCGAACCCCTTTGTGTCTGTATGAATTTCTGACCGCGCGGAATCTCCATAGCCAATTTTCCATTTTTTATTATGAAATTATAGGGTGCCTTTGGTACTACTCTTATTTCACACGATCCAGGAACTTCCATAACGTTGGCGTGATTCGGTTTGAGCAACGGATCTTGACGTGATACATCTTCGTAATGAAAATTGAGTGGAAACATGAGTTGGCTTTTACAGTATCTATAGAATAAGCTGACTCATCCTACTCCTCCTTTCCGAAAAGATCTACACTCGCTGATTTTGATCTCCTGAAGCGTGTCCTTCGCTATGTTAAAGGCACCATCTTTCATGGGCTGTATATTCACAAAAACAGCAAGCTCAATGTTCAGGCCTTCTGTGATAGTGACTGGGCAGGATGTACATCCACGAGGAGGTCTACAACTGGATTCTGTACGTTTCTCGGATGCAATATTATCTCCTGGTCCGCAAAACGCCAGCCCACAGTGTCTCGTTCTTCTACGGAAACGGAATATCGAGCCCTTGCACTAACGGCTGCGGACAGCTTTTTCTCATCATAGGGGGACGGAGACGGTTAGTCAGCATTCCACTACCAACGAGCAGCAAACTCCTAGATGTATCTCTATGCCAAGACCCGTCAATAAAGCACACCGGTCTATCGTCTGGAGGTGGCGTCACCTGAACCGTCGAATTCCTCACAGGTTGGGGGTCCTCTCTCTGGTTTGCCCGTCTCCACTCCTCTTCCTCCTGAGTTGCTTTGTTCAAGGTTTCCTGGGGCGGTTCGCTCAAATTATCAAAGATCTTTCGATTTCGCGCCTTCCAAATGTACCACATGATCCATGGAAAAGCCCTTAGGCTCTCTTCATTTGCACCTACCTCCTTACCCCGCCAATACAAATAATCTAGGTTATTGTACAACGAAGATGATGGAAATAGGGCAGGAGATGAAGGAATATTAGAAAGGGCCCAGACTTGTCTAGCTGGAGGGCATTCAAAGATCAAGTGATTAATCGTCTCTTCTTCTGCACCACATCTAGGACATCCTTTATCTCTACCAATATGGCGATAAAATAGTCGTTGGCAGGAGGCCAAACAACCTGACACACATTGCCACACGAAATGTTTTAGTTTTCGCGTAGTTTTTAATTTCCAAGCTTGCGCCTTAAGTGCCGTAACACTAGGTCCCTGAAAAGGGTGGTCGCAAACAGGGCGAGAAATGGTTCTCGCGGCCTCATATCCAGATTTGACGGAATAATTGCCCGACTTCGTCATGGTCCAGCTATATCCATCCCTCGAGACGTTAAGGCTCGGTTTTATCCCTAGAATGAGGGTAATCTCATCCGGAGGAAATAATTCCCGGAGCCGCTCAATTTTCCATTGTTTTGTACCAAAGTCTATTAAGGTGTTGACGTAGACTAATGGGTCCCACTCTATATTCAATCCCTTCGGGGGACGAGCCGGGTCGTCTGGAATCCAAGGATCGGTCCAAATGCAAGTCTCAAACCCAGATCCAATAGTCTTGCGGATTCCATATTTAAGGACATCTTTGGCGGCCAACATACTTCGCCACCCGTACGATGGCCGGTTAGAGACAGTAATCTCTAATGGGCTATTATACCGGAAGTACCGTCCTTTAAGAACCCGAATAAGGAGTGATTCCGGAAATCTTAGCAATCTCCATAATTGCTTCGCTAAAAGTGTGAGATTAAAGTCTTCCAGGTTCCTAAAACCAAGGCCACCATCCGAAAGTTGTGTACAAATTTGATCCCATGCAATCCAGTGGATTCCCTTACTATCCACTTTATTACTCCACCAGAATCTGGCAATTGCAGAATTAAGTTTGGAACATATTGCTTTTGGCAATAGAAAACACGACATGACATATGTCGGAAGAGCTTGTGCCTGAGACTTAATTAGGACCTCTTTACCGCCTTTAGAGAGGAATTGAAAGGACCATGAATTAACTCGTGTTTGTAGTCTATCTCTTACAAACGCAAAGACTTGGGCCTTGGAGCCATGGATCTTTTCTGGAAACCCTAAATATGTCCCCATCCCTCCTTCCCGCGAAATCCCGAGGATTGATTTCATTTCTTGTCTTAGGGGAGTTGGGACCTCATTACCAAACATAATGGAAGATTTGGTGAGATTAATCTCTTGACCCGACGCCCGGCCATAAGAGCGGATAATATCGATAACCTCTTTACTCTGTTGGGCATTGGCTTGGCAGAAAAACAAACTGTCATCTGCAAACAAAAGATGAGATACTCGAGGGCTTGCAAAAGAAATCCGGAGACCTTGGACTTTCCCTTCCCTCTCGGCCTTTTTAATCAGAGCTATAAGTGCTTTCGTACAGAGTATAAATAAGTACGGAGAAATGGGGTCTCCTTGACGAATTCCACGTGATGGTCGAATACGACCTTTGGGTTCCCCATTAATCAGGACACGATATGAGACGGAGGTGATACATTGCATTATCCAATTGACCCATTTGGGGTCGAACCCCATCTTTTCCATAAGGGCTCGAAGAAACGTCCATTCTACTCGGTCGTATGCTTTGCTCATGTCCGTTTTTAGCGCCATAAACTTTTTTCGGTTTGTCGGGTTAGAGCGTAGAGCATGGAAATTCTCCTGAGCGATTAGGATGTTGTCAGTGATTAGTCTGCCCGCAACAAACGCAGATTGTGTCTCGGATATCAGATCCGGAAGGAATTTTTTAAGACGCAAGCTCAAAATCTTCGAGATTACCTTATAGCTTACATTGCATAAGCTAATAGGCCGAAAACCCGACATTACCCTCGATCTCTCTCCTTTTGGTATTAGACAAATATTAGTCTCATTTAGTTTCCCATCAAAAATACCGGAGCTTAAGAAATTCTTCACCATTTTAGTGAGATCGCCTTTTATAATTTCCCATAAACGTTGAAAAAATAATGCCGTCATCCCATCCGGCCCCGGGGCCTTCGTCGGATTTAGGGAGAATAGGGCCAGCTTAACCTCATCTTCAGTAACTTCTTTGACCAAAAACTCGTTCATAGCCGGAGAGACTGAAGGGGATATATCATTAAGTACTACCGTGGGATCTACCTCGTTCGAGGAGGAGAAGAGATTGTGAAAATAATCCACAGCGACTCTCTCGATTCCTTCTTCATTATCCACCCATGCGCCATTGTCATCTAGAATGCCTAGGATTTTATTCTTTGCCCTTCTTTGTTTTGTTAAAGCATGGAAGTATTTTGTGTTTTTGTCTCCTAATGCCAGCCAATTTTGGCGACTCTTTTGGTACCAATAAATTTCTTCTTCTGTGTAAGCCTCTCCCAATTGTTTTTTAAGATCACGAAGCGATTCTAGAGAAGTTTCATCATCAGCATAATTTGCCTCAATCTTATCATGGAGTTCTTTAATTAGGGTCTCCGAATTTGTTCGGGTTGATTTCTTCCAAATGGAGATTACTCTTTTGCAATTTTGAATTTTCTTCATTATGGGTCGATCTTCCCGTAGCCCTTCACCGTTCCAACCTTCCAGCACTGCTTCTGTAAGCCCGGGTTTCCCTATCCATCGTTTGTCAAACATAAATATTCTCGAAATTTTTTTCGGTTTAGATTGAATAGATGCAAGTAATGGTCTATGGTCCGACCCCCACATCTTTAAGTACTCCACATTGGTGTGGGAAAAGATATTGTGCCATTCTTCATTCCCCATGGCTCTATCAAGCCGAAATCGTATCTTACCATTAGACCGTTGACCAATCCATGAATATTGATTTCCATGATAGGAGAAATCAATAAGACCACATGAATGTATCATAGCACGAAATGGTAGAAAGGAGGCTTCCGAACGTTTTTTCCCTCCTCTTTTCTCATGATTCCCTGTTATCTCATTAAAATCGCCAATGATAAACCAAGCCTCGGATCTTGCGACTCCGATACGCATTAATCTTTCCCACACATATTCGCGGTTTGAAACAACAGGGTCACCGTAAATAAATGTCATAAAGACCCGATTTCTATTAATAATAGTTTCGATATCGATTAACCGGTCATCAATAGTAAGTTGTTTATTCGGATTACTATAATAATTTTGGTTGCCCAAGAAAAAAAACAAAAAATTTGGGAGAAGCATGAAGAAGATTCTTTGTTCGGCGCTATAACCCTTTGCGATTTCCCAAAATTATTGTTTTAAACAAACATCCAATGTCGTGATCCAGAAAATATCAATTTCATTAATACAACTTATTTATGGTCTCTGCTGTTTTAGATGCAATAATTCTATTTTTTTTATTCCTGATTTTTTTTAATAACTATTTTAGCTAAATTCTTTTACTATTTGTCTAGAAGTTCCAATTCTTTTGCAATATTGAGAGTTAGCAGTTTATTTATTTCCAAGAATAAATACATGAAACAGTATTCAGTTTGGAAATAGAAACATGTTTCTATGTTTTGTTTGAATAAATTAGAAGCTGACATAATATGTTATGGATGTTTATATGACTTTTCAAATATTATGTAATGTTTTGAACCAAAAAAAAAAAAAAATGTAATCTACAGTTTTAGTAATTTTATGTATCAAAACCAGTGTTCAAGAAAGCGCTAGGCGCTAAGCGGGCGGTGACCCAATGCCTAGCGCCTAGAACGCCTAATCGGGGCCTAGGCGATTTTTTAGGCGGTTTAGACGTTTATAACATAAAATATTATAAATATGATATTATATATAAAAGTTATATAAAATATCTATATAAAACTAAAAATTATGAAATTATAAACAAAAATTAGATAAAACATTTATTTATATTTATATTAAACAATATATGAATATTTATAACTATATATATAAATAAAACTCTAATTAAAATTGAAAAAATACATTAAACAAGATCTGTGTAATTTTAGGCGGTCAAGGCGGTTATCTAGGCGTCGCATAAGAGCCTAGCGCCTAGTCGGGGCCTAGGCGACCGCCTAGACCGCTTTTTAGAACACTGATCAAAACATCGAGTCCGAATAGGCGTCGATCTCAATGTTTCGTTTTGAATTGGTTAACTAGAAAAGGCAAATTTGAATTTTTTTTTTTTTGGTTACTTCAAAATTTTGAATTCTAGGTGACAGCAATGTGTTACTCAGTTTTCTTTTTATGGGATATGGATAAGATAAGAAATAGTTAAGGATATTTTTATATAACTAGTACTACAAAATAAAATTATTTTGGTTACGACAGGAACACATCCGATGCATACATGTTTCGTCGCATAAAAGAAAAGTTGAAGAAGCCCATGTGTCTTTATCGATCACCATCTATAGAGGATATCATTTGGGATTTATATCTAATTTTATATATCCTTATCCTTTCGTTTTCTTATATATCTATAAAACTATACGCCACTGATCACATGGTTTCTTGCTGGATTGGTCTCCCTTCGCCTCAATATAATCCAAACAAGCGAGCAAAATTTTCCAATATATTCATCCAAAATAATTACGAAATTCGTATTTGTAAACTAAAATAAAGTGTTTGATACATATTTTCTATACAAGGCTTATTCCAAAACGTTTAAAATATACATACAGCACTAGTAGTCTAGTACATATATTCGGTAAGAAAATTCTAATTAGCTTCAAATAAACCACTAGACAAAATAATTACCTGTAACAAAATAATTCAACGTGTAGGTTATTCTCTTTTAGTTGAACAAAGAAAAAGACAAAGGTTATTCTCTTTAAAAGAAATTCAAAGAAGAGTGTCTTTTTTTTTTTTTTTTTTTTTGTGCAAAACGAAGAGTGACTTTTTTTTTTTTGTCAAAGATGGTTGGTTTGCATTAAGTAAAAACCGGTACAGATACAGGGGAAATTGAATTTAAAGCAGATTTAGCTAAATCATCAGCTTTCCTATTGTTTTCTCTCCTAACATAAACGAAACGAACTTCAGCAAAGGTGAGAGAGATGGTGAGGATATCATGTAGAATCCCATGGAGTTCCGAAAATTGGAGCTCCCCGTTGAGCGCTTTGACTAACTGTTGTGAGTCTGAAGCGAAGAGAAGAATTGAGAATCCGAGAGCGGAAGCAGATTGGGTGGCCAGGAGAACCGCTGAAGCCTCCGCCATTAGAGGGGAGGAAACGTTGCTCGCCACTGCTCTGTCCTGGATCTCCGTTTGTCGCAGAGGATCAGAGAAAATCCAGCCGAATCCTGCATCTCGGGTGTCTTCACGCCAAGCCGCATTTGTAGAACATCTGATCGTATCAAGTCCGGTCGTCGGTACCGAAGAAATGAACGGCTTCGGGGTCTGGCTAGAAGGATGAATCTGAGCCCCAATCCATTCCTTTGCCAAGACAATGGCTTGAGAGATAACATCCTCGCTTGATTGCTGTTTCTGTTCAAAGATCTTTTTGTTTCTGCAGGTCCAAATCGACCACATAATCCAAGGGAATAGGAGTCCTTTGTCAATTCCAACTGGTAGGAGACAAGTGAGATGATTTGCAGCTTCGATCCCTAGTTTGAGGCTGGTTAATCGTGCCGTCGATAAGGTGTTCTTGAAAGGAGCTTGGTCCCAGATCTGTGAAGCAAAAGGGCAGGTGAAAAACAAGTGAAGACAAGATTCATCCTCACCACAATGAGGACAAGACGTTGTAGGGTTAATACCCCTGGCCTTTAGAGTTGATCCCACAGGGAGGGCATTCTTCATTGCTTTCCAAAGGAGGAACTTGATTTTAGGGGAGCAGTATGTATTCCAGATGTGCTTATTCCAGTTGAAGACTATAGGTTGGGAAGGAGAGCTGGAGGCTTGGGAGGGCAAGGAAGCAGCCGCATGATACCCAGTTTTTGCGCTATAGTCTCCATTCTTTGTGGGAAGCCATACATAATGATCTGTTGCTCCTAGCTTACTAGGTCGGAGTAGAAGGATATCTTTCTCATATTGCGGAAGATAAAGGCTTAATTTCTCTCTGTCCCAGCACTTTGAAACAGGGCAGATTAGATCCGCAACTTTCATTAAAATATTGATTTATAGTATAGTAAAGATAGATTTATGTATCAAAATATTAATTAAATGTTATACTTTTGAACAATACTAGATTTTATGAAATATTTAAAATATTGATTAAATAACACTACATTTTGAAATCTCTGAAGTATAAATATTATTAGATGCAACAATATTAGATCTTAATGTGTGTAATATTCTATAAAGTATAAACCCATAAAACACTTTTCTATTTTAAATAATTTGAAAGCGTCACTTTTTTTTTTTGGTAAACCACTTTTTTTTCTTCTTAAAAACTGTTTTTGTAATCCATGTAAATGTATTATTTCTTACAGCCTCCGCATGTAATTTTTCTGACAGCACTTTGACTAAACTGTTGACTTCGAAATCTAACCACTGCACACACAAATTAATTATCCTGCAGATAGAGAATTACTGGTTTACAGATTTCCCATCAAATTTAAAGTAATGTGCACTCAAATATTTCAAAGCATCTATTTTTAGTTTGAACTTTTAACTATATATTTTTACATATTTTTTTTTGTTAAATATTAGTATAAATATTTTTTTGATAAGTATTGAACTTTTTAACTATTCAAGTAAGCTTTTAAGACAAAAATAAAACTAGGACTAAGAATTTCTTACTAGAAATGAAAACAAGAAAAAACAGTTTACTTCTAACAAATATACATGCATGAAATATAATGTAAATCCTCGAGTGGTCAATAATTGATCTATAGAATTAGAGAGCCTATTGTTTCTTTAATGAAAACCTCGACCTATACCTTCAATTATTTGCTATAATTAATTAGATATAATAATTTAACACCTTAGTATTCAAAAAATAAAAAAAAATTGTGGACGAGAGAAGTCAGAAGAGGAATGCTTGTTTCGGCATGCATGTCTCAGCTTCTTTGATGTCGAAGTTTATTAAAATGTTCATAGTCGCATATGGAGTAATAAACTCGAATAATCATTGTTATGACTTGTGCGTTTTTTTAATGTATTTGAAATTAATTGTTGTGCATGTATATTTAGTTTAATACATATTGTTACGATTAAATTAAAGGAATGCGGGGATTGCTTAATTTGTTGGTCCAATGGGGTGCCATTAACTGACAAAAATCATAATACCTTGGTCAATGTACGTCTTCCAAGTTACTCTTACGCAAAATATTATGAGGCTAATTCTCCCATTATTTTTCAGCACACCTCTATGTTATTAGGATTGGGCATTTTCGAGTAGAGATGAACTGGCAAATTACAAGAAATTACATTACGTAAATATGAGTTGAGATAGGTGAATATATCAACATTGGAGATTCTTGCGAACATATATGCATGACGAGAAATGAGATAGAGAGTGAAAAGTAATTTGACCTTGCATGTTAACAAAATTAATAGAAGTGATTTTTCATTTTTTTTTTTTGCAATAAACTTATATTAATCTTTAGGCTACATCACGAAAAAAACATGAGCTCTTTACCCTTCGGCGTTGATTAACAAAAAAATAATCGACCATCCATATATGTTAAACAAATGAATACTAGTAGTATATATATAGTAATGCTGATATTTCTAAGTGTTTGAACTCCCATTATTTGAATTCAAAAAATGAACGGACAAGTAAACCTCTCCAATGCAATCATAACGCTTACAAATTTTTTTTTTTGTGCAAAGGATGGATGATTCAATTGAAAACTAGAGTTGGGCCAGGCCCAGTACAAAGGAGAGTAAGGCCTCCTTGGCCAACGAATCCGCTACAGTGTTTTGAGATCGTGGGATAAAGCGAAAAGAAATTGCAGAGAAACTTAAACATAGATCAAGGATGTCGAATTGAATCCCGTGGAGTTCCTTTACTTGAAGCTCCGATTGAAGTGCTTTGACGAGTTGAGACGAGTCAGAAGCAAGAGAGAGCTATGTGAAACCAAGGTTTCGGGCGTGTTGCAACGCGAGAAGGGCCGCCACAGCTTCCGCGATCAGAGGGGAGTTTATGTGACACTGTGTGGGTGTATCAAAAATATTATTTTAATCAATTTATAATAAATAAATTATTTATTTAAATTATAAATTATAAAAAAAGAATTTGACCAATAATAAAATGACAAGTGGAGACACAGTTTCTCAAAGTTTCTCAAACCAGAAACTGTGTCTACACTCTCTCCTACTTTTTTATTATTTTTTATTTTTTTAATCTTAAGATATTCCTCAAGACATTACTGTTGGAGATACTCTCAGCCGGTGAAACTTTTCTGGTCTTTGTCTTTTTGTGTTGTGGTTGTTGACTAGGCTCATTTGTTGGGTTTGACTTCACTTGGGCCATATCTTTCACATTGCTGCTCATAGAGAGGAGTGGAGGTTATTATTATATAGAAGGAGGAGTGTAACAACAAATGAACCTAATAAAGATCTAATTTTTTTGAAATCTTTAATGGTACAGTCAACTCTATAAATAACATAAACTGTTGTGCGTCAGACTTGAGAGTCTTACAAAAATCCTATATTTTGGTTATTAAAGTGTTTATGTGGTCAATGCATTTGGACCACTTGCTTCATTTTGAATTTTGATTTTATAACCCTTTTTGTTTGCATATATAAATCTTCTAACTATATAAAAAAAAGCAAACTTGGTTCCTATAATGTTTAGTTATCTTCTAACTATAGCAGCTTTAAAATTACAAAAACCTTTAGATCATGTAATATTGCATAGAGTTTCATCCAAAAACACTTTTTCATTTGCATATATAAATCAGTTCTCGAAAAGTATTGAAACTCAACACTTTTCCTTAAAAGGAGCAACATTATATATAGAAATGTTATTGATAATACAAAGATAAAATATCTATTCAAACACATGTTTTGAATCGATATACATAAAAATGAAGAATAATTCCATCTTCACTTATACTGACCATATTGGTCATACGCCGGCATTCCGTTAATGGAAGACGAATAGCCACCACCAGCACTTGATTCGTCCTGACCCGACGACCCGTTTTGGTAGAACCGACCATCTCCCATAACCATGGATTGGTCCAACATACCATAACCATAAGGACCAGGAGGAGGTAGGCCATGAGATGGGCCATGTGGTGGGCCGTGAAACCCAATACCATTTCCTCCATAGGCCTGTCTCAACGACGGTGGCTCACCTCTAAGTGCCGACCCACGATCGGTCTCTATCTCACGGTACCGGTTAATAAACACGGTGAGGGGATCCACGTAGTTATCGAACCCAAGCTTGCTCATAGCCCAAAGGATATCTTCAGCAGTTATGGTCTTACGTTGCTCACGTTGGCAACGCTCGTTGGCTTCACCGGTCACGAAGCTTATGTACTCGGAGACACATTCTTGAATCGTTTCTTTGGCGTCGTCAGAGATTTTAGCGTGCGACGGTAAGATTTTACGCATGATTCTTATGACGTTTGCGATTGGCATGTACTGGTCTTGTTCACGAGCCATACATGGTGGTTGCTGCTGGGCCACGATCAATCGACGTTGCTCTTCACGTATCTCAACAGCTCCATCATCCATGGCGATCGGAATTTTGCAGGAAAAAATTGAGACGACGATTGTGAAAAGCAGAGAGAAAATCTGAAGAAAGGTTTTGGGGTTTGTTAAAAGAGGAAAAAGGGTTTAATGTTAACCGAACCATGGTTAACTTTTAACTATTAACTATGGTTAATAATAACCGTACGTTTTTGGCCTGGACATAGTCAACTACATTTGTTGACTAGACTTATGGACCCCGTTGAGTAGGTACTGTTCAGATTCTTGCCGTTACGTTTCTAATAAGTAATAACTATAGAACAAAAATGTCAAAAGGATCTTTCCTCTTCTCGAAATACTTAAATTTTGACATAAATATAACTTTAAAAGTATAATTGTATAAACACGTATTCCCAAATTCTTTCGTTTAGTTTATTACAAAAAACAGAAACTCAAATTTTGAAGAAGAACATCAATTAATTTACGGAGAAGAAGGTATGACTCGATAAAGTAGACATTTATTTCATGTGAAGGTTCCCAATGGTAAACGTTAAAAGAATCACAAGATTAAAGTTAATGACACCCACTAGAATAAACACAGTAAAAGGAAAATTTTGGACAAAAATTCACTTAGATTTTTTCCAAAAAACAATTACTAATAAATTTTGAATTGTAAAACTTGGGACTAGTAAGACTGTTTATATATACTTAAATGTTTATTAAGTATAAAAAAATTTCAGTGTCTTTTAATTTTTTGTTTTTTAGTGTCTTTTAATTTACTGTAGATGCTTTTAGATAAAGGCAGAGAAACGAGAATCTCATTTTGAAACGGAAAAAAAAAAAACTCAACCGTTACAACGAGAAAACTCATAGAGAAAACCAATAAAATCCCCTCCCCTACGTTTTTAGAATCGAAAAACAAAAAAAAATAAAACAAAAAAATTGATACTCAAAAACATTCCTCGTGCATGCACGGGAATATTCAATGAACACATATGAAAGATTTGTTTAATTTCTACCACACCATGGAAATATTTGAATCAAACTTTGACTCAGTCATGATGAGACAATACACATATCAAACTCTTGCATGCATGTATAAAATCGTCTTTTCAGAGCCATTCCCAAAACCTTCACAAATTCTAAAATTAATTTTCGAGAAAGAAAGCCTCTACTTCTTTGTTGAAAAGACTCATAAAAATCAAAAAGCAAGTCTCCAATTTTTCATGAGCATATAAATATACATGGAGGCAAGTATATAAATAGCCACTTAGATTAACAGAGATGGATTTGGGTAGCTGATAGTGAGAGAAGGAAGCTCCACGTTCCATTGTTTCCCTGCCGTCTTTTTTTTTTTGTTCTTTATAAAATAATTATTTGAGTGATTTGTTGCATGTAAAGAAAGGTTGATGGTTGAGTGGTTTTATAGAGAGATGATACAAATGGCAAAGGAGGCGGTTCTTACGAGGTCTCTATATCTCTTTCCCATTGGCTAATTTCATTGGCTATGTGGCCAGTCAAACTGCTCTTCTCTCATTGGTTGTTTTTTTCACAAATTACCAAAGCTAATTGAGTAAAAATTAAAGACTCTATTAAGAAAGAAAGAAAGATAAGAAGAAGATTTTTACACATATGAGGCTCTCTTTGTTTATAGATAAATGTTGGTTTAACATTTTCTGAATACATTTTTAATCAAGAAAGTATTTGATTATCGAACGGCGGAGAAAGATTTACGTGGCATTATTTTAATTATATATACTTTATGGGAATTTAATAAAATATACATTTCATTAAATTCATTGTTTCTTAATTAATGAAATTGAAAATTATTTTTAAAAAGATTCTCTTACTCGAAATGGTAAATTTTGGTAAATTTTAATATATATATGCGTTACGAAAATGAGCTATAAGTCTACTGTTTTTAAAACTATGTATCACGTGTAATGTATTTTTAATTTGAATTAGCATTTTAAAGTGTTTAAGGGATTACAAAAGTTTAGTAAAAGATATTGGTGTTAGATGCATGTTACAAACTTACAATTGAATGTTGCTTTGCATTTTCTAATACATAAATAACCAATAAATATATAAATCCAACACCCTAGTAATCCAATGGTTGATAAAGATTTTTGTGGCATTGTTTAGTTATCTGTTAGTTTCTATCAATTTATATTTGGATAAGTTTGGTAGAAACAAATAAAAAAAAAAGTTACAAAAATTAGAAAAACTAGGATTGGTGTTGTGTATCATTAAGAAGTTGCTTATATTATTCATCATTTAATATTTCTGATGTAATTTTTTGGTCTATTTTAATTTTTCATTGAGAGGTGGTTTAATAAGGATGTTGGACTAATCTACTAGATTTATAGTATAGTAAAGATAGATTTATGTATCAAAATATTAATTAAATGTTATACTTTTGAACAATACTAGATTTTATGAAATATTTAAAATATTGATTAAATAACACTACATTTTGAAATCTCTGAAGTATAAATATTATTAGATGCAACAATATTAGATCTTAATGTGTGTAATATTCTATAAAGTATAAACCCATAAAACACTTTTCTATTTTAAATAATTTGAAAGCGTCACTTTTTTTTTTTGGTAAACCACTTTTTTTTCTTCTTAAAAACTGTTTTTGTAATCCATGTAAATGTATTATTTCTTACAGCCCCCGCATGTAATTTTTCTGACAGCACTTTGACTAAACTGTTGACTTCGAAATCTAACCACTCCACACACAAATTAATTATCCTGCAGATAGAGAATTACTGGTTTACAGATTTCCCATCAAATTTAAAGTAATGTGCACTCAAATATCTCAAAGCATCTATTTTTAGTTTGAACTTTTAACTATATATTTTTACATATTTTTTTTTGTGTAATATTAGTATAAATATTTTTTTGATAAGTATTGAACTTTTTAACTATTCAAGTAAGCTTTTAAGACAAAAATAAAACTAGGACTAAGAATTTCTTACTAGAAATGAAAACAAGAAAAAACAGTTTACTTCTAACAAATATACATGCATGAAATATAATGTAAATCCTCGAGTGGTCAATAATTGATCTATAGAATTAGAGAGCCTATTGTTTCTTTAATGAAAACCTCGACCTATACCTTCAATTATTTGCTATAATTAATTAGATATAATAATTTAACACCTTAGTATTCAAAAAATAAAAAAAAATTGTGGACGAGAGAAGTCAGAAGAGGAATGCTTGTTTCGGCATGCATGTCTCAGCTTCTTTGATGTCGAAGTTTATTAAAATGTTCATAGTCGCATATGGAGTAATAAACTCGAATAATCATTGTTATGACTTGTGCGTTTTTTTAATGTATTTGAAATTAATTGTTGTGCATGTATATTTAGTTTAATACATATTGTTACGATTAAATTAAAGGAATGCGGGGATTGCTTAATTTGTTGGTCCAATGGGGTGCCATTAACTGACAAAAATCATAATACCTTGGTCAATGTACGTCTTCCAAGTTACTCTTACGCAAAATATTATGAGGCTAATTCTCCCATTATTTTTCAGCACACCTCTATGTTATTAGGATTGGGCATTTTCGAGTAGAGATGAACTGGCAAATTACAAGAAATTACATTACGTAAATATGAGTTGAGATAGGTGAATATATCAACATTGGAGATTCTTGCGAACATATATGCATGACGAGAAATGAGATAGAGAGTGAAAAGTAATTTGACCTTGCATGTTAACAAAATTAATAGAAGTGATTTTTCATTATTTTTTTTTGCAATAAACTTATATTAATCTTTAGGCTACATCACGAAAAAAACATGAGCTCTTTACCCTTCGGCGTTGATTAACAAAAAAATAATCGACCATCCATATATGTTAAACAAATGAATACTAGTAGTATATATATAGTAATGCTGATATTTCTAAGTGTTTGAACTCCCATTATTTGAATTCAAAAAATGAACGGACAAGTAAACCTCTCCAATGCAATCATAACGCTTACAAATTTTTTTTTTTGTGCAAAGGATGGATGATTCAATTGAAAACTAGAGTTGGGCCAGGCCCAGTACAAAGGAGAGTAAGGCCTCCTTGGCCAACGAATCCGCTACAGTGTTTTGAGATCGTGGGATAAAGCGAAAAGAAATTGCAGAGAAACTTAAACATAGATCAAGGATGTCGAATTGAATCCCGTGGAGTTCCTTTACTTGAAGCTCCGATTGAAGTGCTTTGACGAGTTGAGACGAGTCAGAAGCAAGAGAGAGCTATGTGAAACCAAGGTTTCGGGCGTGTTGCAACGCGAGAAGGGCCGCCACAGCTTCCGCGATCAGAGGGGAGTTTATGTGACACTGTGTGGGTGTATCAAAAATATTATTTTAATCAATTTATAATAAATAAATTATTTATTTAAATTATAAATTATAAAAAAAGAATTTGACCAATAATAAAATGACAAGTGGAAACACAGTTTCTCAAAGTTTCTCAAACCAGAAACTGTGTCTACACTCTCTCCTACTTTTTTATTATTTTTTATTTTTTTAATCT
Organism: Arabidopsis lyrata subsp. lyrata; assembly: GCF_000004255.2. Classification (NCBI taxonomy): domain Eukaryota; kingdom Viridiplantae; phylum Streptophyta; class Magnoliopsida; order Brassicales; family Brassicaceae; genus Arabidopsis; species Arabidopsis lyrata. The sequence continues at coordinate 9,551,137 of NW_003302555.1, read as the reverse complement.
TAAGATATTCCTCAAGACATTACTGTTGGAGATACTCTCAGCCGGTGAAACTTTTCTGGTCTTTGTCTTTTTGTGTTGTGGTTGTTGACTAGGCTCATTTGTTGGGTTTGACTTCACTTGGACCATATCTTTCACATTGCTGCTCATAGAGAGGAGTGGAGGTTATTATTATATAGAAGGAGGAGTGTAACAACAAATGAACCTAATAAAGATCTAATTTTTTTGAAATCTTTAATGGTACAGTCAACTCTATAAATAACATAAACTGTTGTGCGTCAGACTTGAGAGTCTTACAAAAATCCTATATTTTGGTTATTAAAGTGTTTATGTGGTCAATGCATTTGGACCACTTGCTTCATTTTGAATTTTGATTTTATAACCCTTTTTGTTTGCATATATAAATCTTCTAACTATATAAAAAAAAGCAAACTTGGTTCCTATAATGTTTAGTTATCTTCTAACTATAGCAGCTTTAAAATTACAAAAACCTTTAGATCATGTAATATTGCATAGAGTTTCATCCAAAAACACTTTTTCATTTGCATATATAAATCAGTTCTCGAAAAGTATTGAAACTCAACACTTTTCCTTAAAAGGAGCAACATTATATATAGAAATGTTATTGATAATACAAAGATAAAATATCTATTCAAACACATGTTTTGAATCGATATACATAAAAATGAAGAATAATTCCATCTTCACTTATACTGACCATATTGGTCATACGCCGGCATTCCGTTAATGGAAGACGAATAGCCACCACCAGCACTTGATTCGTCCTGACCCGACGACCCGTTTTGGTAGAACCGACCATCTCCCATAACCATGGATTGGTCCAACATACCATAACCATAAGGACCAGGAGGAGGTAGGCCATGAGATGGGCCATGTGGTGGGCCGTGAAACCCAATACCATTTCCTCCATAGGCCTGTCTCAACGACGGTGGCTCACCTCTAAGTGCCGACCCACGATCGGTCTCTATCTCACGGTACCGGTTAATAAACACGGTGAGGGGATCCACGTAGTTATCGAACCCAAGCTTGCTCATAGCCCAAAGGATATCTTCAGCAGTTATGGTCTTACGTTGCTCACGTTGGCAACGCTCGTTGGCTTCACCGGTCACGAAGCTTATGTACTCGGAGACACATTCTTGAATCGTTTCTTTGGCGTCGTCAGAGATTTTAGCGTGCGACGGTAAGATTTTACGCATGATTCTTATGACGTTTGCGATTGGCATGTACTGGTCTTGTTCACGAGCCATACATGGTGGTTGCTGCTGGGCCACGATCAATCGACGTTGCTCTTCACGTATCTCAACAGCTCCATCATCCATGGCGATCGGAATTTTGCAGGAAAAAATTGAGACGACGATTGTGAAAAGCAGAGAGAAAATCTGAAGAAAGGTTTTGGGGTTTGTTAAAAGAGGAAAAAGGGTTTAATGTTAACCGAACCATGGTTAACTTTTAACTATTAACTATGGTTAATAATAACCGTACGTTTTTGGCCTGGACATAGTCAACTACATTTGTTGACTAGACTTATGGACCCCGTTGAGTAGGTACTGTTCAGATTCTTGCCGTTACGTTTCTAATAAATAATAACTATAGAACAAAAATGTCAAAAGGATCTTTCCTCTTCTCGAAATACTTAAATTTTGACATAAATATAACTTTAAAAGTATAATTGTATAAACACGTATTCCCAAATTCTTTCGTTTAGTTTATTACAAAAAACAGAAACTCAAATTTTGAAGAAGAACATCAATTAATTTACGGAGAAGAAGGTATGACTCGATAAAGTAGACATTTATTTCATGTGAAGGTTCCCAATGGTAAACGTTAAAAGAATCACAAGATTAAAGTTAATGACACCCACTAGAATAAACACAGTAAAAGGAAAATTTTGGACAAAAATTCACTTAGATTTTTTCCAAAAAACAATTACTAATAAATTTTGAATTGTAAAACTTGGGACTAGTAAGACTGTTTATATATACTTAAATGTTTATTAAGTATAAAAAAAATTTCAGTGTCTTTTAATTTTTTGTTTTTTAGTGTCTTTTAATTTACTGTAGATGCTTTTAGATAAAGGCAGAGAAACGAGAATCTCATTTTGAAACGGAAAAAAAAAAAACTCAACCGTTACAACGAGAAAACTCATAGAGAAAACCAATAAAATCCCCTCCCCTACGTTTTTAGAATCGAAAAACAAAAAAAAATAAAACAAAAAAATTGATACTCAAAAACATTCATCGTGCATGCACGGGAATATTCAATGAACACATATGAAAGATTTGTTTAATTTCTACCACACCATGGAAATATTTGAATCAAACTTTGACTCAGTCATGATGAGACAATACACATATCAAACTCTTGCATGCATGTATAAAATCGTCTTTTCCGAGCCATTCCCAAAACCTTCACAAATTCTAAAATTAAATTTCGAGAAAGAAAGCCTCTACTTCTTTGTTGAAAAGACTCATAAAAATCAAAAAGCAAGTCTCCAATTTTTCATGAGCATATAAATATACATGGAGGCAAGTATATAAATAGCCACTTAGATTAACAGAGATGGATTTGGGTAGCTGATAGTGAGAGAAGGAAGCTCCACGTTCCATTGTTTCCCTGCCGTCTTTTTTTTTTTTGTTCTTTATAAAATAATTATTTGAGTGATTTGTTGCATGTAAAGAGATGTTGATAGTTGAGTGGTTTTATAGAGAGATGATACAAATGACAAAGGAGGCGGTTCTTACGAGGTCTCTATATCTCTTTCCCATTGGCTAATTTCATTGGCTATGTGGCCAGTCAAACTGCTCTTCTCTCATTGGTTGTTTTTTTCACAAATTACCAAAGCTAATTGAGTAAAAATTAATCCCATAAGTCTGAACTTGGGAACTCCCAAACGCACATTCTCCCACAAGCATTGATTCCCATTAGGCCAAACAAGTAAACCTTTCCCAGAAATCACACCGCTACGCCACTCTCCAGTATACTGATTCCCATTTCTCCAAACATACCTACCTCTACCATCTTTTAGATTCCTTCTCCAAGTACCTTCATAAAAATCTCCATTTGCATAACGCTTTTGTCCATGACCATGTTTCCTATCAGCAACCCAAGTACCTTCACAGATACTTGCCGGATCCGTGTGGAAACCCGCCGGAGAAGCTTCCGATGTAGAGATCTCCGTTCGGTAGCGGCTTCTCAACATCAACTAAAGGCGTGGGAGTCACGCGCCGAGTCGTTCCTTGAGATCTCGATCTCACCATTTGAGTAGATTGAGCTAACAACACCAAACCGTCTCGTCTCTCTTCTTCCTCCTCTTCACCAAAACGCAGATTCTTCTTCTTCTTCTTCTCAACGACGTTTCTGCTTAAAATGACTTCACTAGCTTCTTCTTCTTCGTCTTCTTCTGATTCACTCATCAGAGAAGAATCTTCCACTCCTCGACTCACAATGTTCTTCAATCTCATAAAATGTCATTCGTTTGAAATCTAGGGGTTTAACAGATTCCGCCGTGAAAAAAACTCAATGGAGAGAAGAAAAACACATTTCTCCGGCGACTCACCACCGGATTTTCAAATGGGTTGAAAAAGATGGAAACTTTTTGTTGATCAAAGATTTTCACAAGTTTTCTAAATCTGAGAAGAAAAACCTTTGTGAGATTTTGTACAAACGCTACAAGAACATCAAAAAAAAAAAAAAAAAAAAAAAACATCAAAAGAAGAAAAGTGGTAATAAACAGAGACAGAACTCAGAAGAGAGAAAATAAAAACACTGAAATTTTTTAATTTATAAATAAATTTTGAAAACCAAAAAATTAGTAAATAGGAAAGAAAGAAAAAGTATTGGGAAGCGGACACAAAAAGCCCACCAGCCCGAAAAAGAAACCACAATATTATTAAAAACTTAAAACGACACCGTAGTGTAAACATAAATTAATACTCGAGATTGTTTCGAATGTTGGGGTGGATCCCCAGTTAAAACCTAAAAGCACTAATTAATTTTTGTCCACATCAATGAAAAATCACACGAGACGACAAATATAATTATCAGATATTGGGAAAGAGAGTGTATGGTTGAATGTATTTTTCCCATTCATACACCATAACGCGTTGGTACTCTACGCCATACTTTCCCATTCCATATTCAAGGCATCTCCTAGCAAAATCATTACTCTTCGCTGTATAATCTTATTCATACTTAAAATCTGAAAGCTCTTGTTTCTTTTCATTTCTTTTTTGCCGCTTTCAATTCTAAAACCCACGAGGCCACGACCTTTTCCGATTCTTAGCCATAATTTATTTGTATATATAACTTGTTTTTCATTTTTATATTGTCATAGAATACACATTTTGATGATTTGCAACAACAAAAAAAAATTGTTGGCGAAGTACGGACTTAATTGTCCACAAATAATCTAATCGATTTATTCAACCCACAAAGTCTGGTAGTATACTCCAAATCTGATGCAAAACATCTTTGTTTTTTTTTTTTGTCAACTCCCAAATCAAAAGAATCTCTAAAAATAGTTGGGAAAGTTACTAGATTAACCCAAATTATGAGTTTAATTACTAGAATGTCTCAAAAAATTTAGGGGTTAAATGAGTTATTTTCATGACCATAATACCCTTTCTCTCTTTGTTAGAAATAAAAAAAAAAGTCAAAAATACCCTTAGATATATTTAAAAAACGTGGTGAAAAAAAATTTGGAAAAAAAAAATTATTTGAAAAATCTGCTGGGTTAGTTGTGACAGGTTTATTTACCATGACAGACTTATTTTTCTATGACAGATTTTTTGCGACAGATTTTGTTTCCCCTACAGACTTACTTAAAATAGGTTACGACAGATATTTAATTAGTAGCAGATTTTTTTCTCACGACAGACTTATTTTATGATGACACCACAGACTTTCGTAATTTTGACAGATTTATTAAAATGTGTGGCAGATTTATTGTTTTAGTGGCGTCAGACTTATATTTTTCGAGAAAAATCTGTCATAATGTAGAAGATCTGTTATTAAAAATATAATTACTAGTTTGACTTATTAGTGATAACGATTTATTTTATGTTATGACAGTTTTTTTTTTCTTAACAAAAATCTGGAGTGTGATAGCAGATTTGTTATATAAAAATATAAATTGCTAGAATGACATATACTCACAACCGAAATATTTTATGTTATGACAGATTTTTTTTATATTATGACAGATTTCAGATAGACTATAAAAAAATCTGTCGTATGATGACAGTTTTATTGATGAAAATAAAATTTTAATCTGCACAATAAAGTAATGACAGACATATTCTTATCGCGACAGATTTATTTATAATAAGATGGTTCTTGTGTGGCTGTCTCCTTGTTAATATATGATAAAGATAATTTTTTCTTCGTTTTTATATATTTTTTCTTTTTAATTTTTTTTTGTATTTTTTTGTTTTATTTTTTTTGTTTTTTTAAAAAATTTTTTTGTTATGTATTTTTTTTTCATTTTAATTTTTTTGTCGTTTTATAATTTTTTTCTAATTTTTTTATTTAATTTAGTTATTATATGTTAATTATTTTATTTTAATTGAATTGAAAATAAAATGGGTAGTTGTTTTCTTTTTGTTTTTTATTTATTTATTTGTTTTTTTCAATTTATATATATTTTTCATTTGTATTTTTTGTTTTTTTTTTCAATTTTCCTTTTTTGGTTTTATATCTTTTTGTTTTTTATTTTTTATTTTTTTTTATTTTTTTCAATTTATATATATTTTTCATTTGTATTTTTTGTTTTTTTTTTCAATTTTCGTTTTTTGGTTTTATAATTTTTTTTTTGTATTTTTTAATTTTCTATTTAATTTAATTATTTTATTTTAATAGAACTGAAAATAAAATGGGTATTTTGTCTTTTAACACAAAATTTGTGTTATTCTAGTAAACCACAATATTTGGGTGTTAATCTAGTTATTTTTCTCCAAATTTGAGTCAAACTAGGTAATTTTCAGAAAATAGTTTTACACAACATTTTATTTTATTGACTACTTATTTCGAAAGAATACATGTTTTTTCTATAGTGTCTTTGGTTACTTGTTTTTGACGAAAACAAAATATTGGCTTATTGAATTAGAGTGTTTAGGCAAATCAACACATCAAACACGAATACAGTATTACGTGTTTAATCGGCTAAGTAACGCAAGAATAATACTCGTACATATTCGACAATATTCAGAAAACTTTTTTATATTTTAACAACTCGTGGCCATTATGCCCATAAGGCCATAACTATGTGGCGATGTTAAAAAGAAAATGAATCATAATCAAATTAACAGTCCTTATCATAAACCTAATTGGCTAAATTTTAACCTCAAAGAAGGAAGGTGAGGCCAAACAGTTCCTTTTAAAGTTGGACCAATTAAGCTGACCTGGCATACAAAGTGGGATCTGTTATTGGGCTGTCACGGCTCATCCTAAAATGTCGTC
>NW_003302555.1:9522247-9526403 GCF_000004255.2 Arabidopsis lyrata subsp. lyrata | reverse complement strand
AAAAGAGTCACCGTATGGGAAGAGTGGGATACTAGCTGGCACATTATGTTGCATTCTAGTCAAGTAAGTTCCGGTTATTGTTGACGTTTTAAGGTTTATGATTATGACTCTAGCTTTAAAAGCTTTATGTATCAATCATTGAAGACTTAGAGTTAAGTCTCTTATGGTGGTGATGACTCATACGAAAATCAAGAGCGTAAAATGAAAGCAAGTACCAAAAAAAGTCTCAAATATTTTAGCTTACTTAACTTAGTTTATAAGCCGTCCGATATATTAATCATTCCACGTGTCGCTAGATGAAGCAACTATTTCAAGCTTCGTTTAGTAAAGGCATGGGAATATTACTGACGTCACAGTTTTACTATAGCCTGGTACAAACCGGTTTGATAAAACCGGAAATCAGCAACTAAACGAAATGTGTTAACCAAACCGTTATTTTCCAAAAGCAGAGCAACAGGCTTCGTCTAACAGACTTAATCCGTTAAAAAACCGTTATTCTAAACCACGGTCCACGGTTAACTATTAACCATGGTTAGATTAGCTTAAACCCCACAGTATAAATCCGTCGACGAATCTTTCTCCTTTGCTCTCGACTTAACTCTGTTTCTATCTTATAAACTCACTTCAATCTTCATTCTTCTTCCTCCAAGATTTTGAATCAAGATTCTTGAAAAAGAAAAATGGATGGTGTTGTTCATCAAGCTCAAGCACGAGATCAAGATAGTCGTCGTCGAACAAATCAAAACGGTCGACTTATCGAAGCGACAATCTTGGTCTCTCTCATCACTTCTCTCATGATTCGCAGGAGTTCTTACCTCTCAGATCTGAATCCGGAAACAAATACGACGTCGGTGGCTAGATACGTGGCGGTTCTCGGTTTGGTATTAACTCATGTCGGCAAAATAGCGTATGGGTTTGCTCTGATGGCAATGACGAGTATTGGTTTGGTGCAGTTGGATCTTCCCGATTCTTTGGAGAGGATACAGAGAGCTCAAGTAATCGCCGGCAAGTTTCTGATTGTCACTCTCATTTCACAGTCTTGCTTGTTATGTTTTATCTTGTTCCTCCGGTAAATCGGATCCTCTATCCTCTGTTTTCTTTGCGAACGACGCCGTTTTGATTGTGATCACAAACTCTCGTTTCTTGTTGTTTTTTTTTTTCCTGGTTTCTTTGGTTTGTACATATGATTGATTGTTGAAAACCGTTTGATATATTCAATTCAATATAAACATAAATGCTTGATTTAGGTGTCGTACATTTATCGCAAAAACAATGGAAAGATCCAAAGGAACAAAGAGATTAACTAAATGTCATCTTTTATATACCATCTTAGGCTATGTTTTCTTATAAGAATACTTTGGTCGTTATAGACTTACTATTCAACATTGATTTTTCTACGGTACCAATTTTTTTTTTTTTTTTTATTAGACACGAAAATATTATATCAGGAGGATCTCATTTACGTATCATAACATTGACCTGGTAGCTAACTTTGTTTAAAGAAAAAGAAGAGATGCAGAAATTAAATTTAGTTTCTAGACTTTAGGATAAATCATCAAGCTAAAGAAACTGAACGGCGTAAATGCAAGCTTGTTATGCGAGTCTCAAGTTATCAAAAACAAAGTCTCGATGTGATTAGCTTTAACTGAAAACACTACCTCTAAATAGCCCTTAAAATTCTAAGCTCCCATTAACCGTTTAACTTGTCCCCCAAGTATTAGCTCATCTCTTAACAAGGCAACTCGAAACGGTACAATGGACAAACATGATCTTTCAAAAACCACTTCACAATACATCCGTCGTCAAACTCGTGGCCACATGGTAAGGTCACGACTATTTCTCCTTTTTCAAACCCATCCAAACAAATTGTGCACATGCTGGCGTCAAACTTGGACGTCTTCTTCTTATTGTTCTTATATATTTTCCTTGCCAAACGACCAACCGCAAGCTTACTTGCCGGTCTAATTAACCGGATATTATTGGTGGTCTCATCGAACGAGTCAATCCAAGGAGGAGAGGGAACAATGACTTTACAGTACATGTACACTAACGTAGCACAAACTGGAGAGTCTACCATAATTAATAATCGACTTACAGATTCGTTCAGTGAGTTGAGAGTTAGCAATGTCAACAGATTGGTCGGAGATCCCTGCTAAGTACAACCAATCAGTCAGTTTTTTCAAGTCATTAGGGTAGGAGGATATGACGCCTTCGTACGAGAGAACGAAATTTGGTATAAGACTAATTGATGTGTCCGACCTTAGGGCACTTACGCAGATTTTGAATGATCCAGCATCTTTTGATTTAGGTTTGAGGTCGATTTCGCTGCGAAATGATATTTCCGCTTCCATTGCTATCAAAGAGAAAGAAAAAGAGTGAATCAATCTAGTCTCTACTTAATTAGGTTTAGGGTTTCTCTTCTTTTTTGTCTTTTTATATAGAGGCGCTAGATTGTATTAAGGATCATACATACTAATTGCAATTTGTGACTTATAAGTACATTTTGTGCAACAGCCCTTCCTATCTGATAGAAAAGGATCCCATGATCATGAACGCCGAAAGATGGTTATCGGTTCAAGGACGCAAGGTGTCCCTGTTTTATCAGGGTAAGAAGGGGTAGAGAAAATGCCCCGACCCAATGTTCGAGTACCAGGCGCTACGGCGCTAAAGTAACCCATGCTATACTCCCAGGAAAAGCTCGAACGACCTTCAACAATATTTTTTAAATATATTTACTTTAATTAATATCGTTTCCCTTTCCTAGCTAGCATTTCCTTTCCTTTGTGTTGTTAGCTTTTTTTTTTTCTTAGGAAGAATTCCAACTTTTATTATTCGTATATTTTATCCTCAAAAATTTTTAAATTATGGTTTCGAAATCTCTCCTCAAAAACAAACGTCCATACTAAAAATTTATAAAACCAAACATTTTCAGGAAGTGTTTTTAGCACCAAAGTCCAAACTATATAACTATAGTTTTCTTGAAGTATAAACTAATCCGGTTAGCCCAACTAATGGACCGTTTAATGAGAGTAGACACATTTATTTATTGACTACCCTAAAATTGCAACGATCTAACTAATATTTTCGGATACGAAGCGGTCGCCTAGAGGCAACTAGACGTCCCAATTTATTTTGTTTCTTTTTATTTGGGGAATATGGGATAAAAAATCAGAAGTAAACTAAATATGTAACCAGAACTTCAATAAACCAATCCTACACGTTATTAAATAAAGCAAATGGAGCTCATCTAGAAACACCCTCTTTAATATCCAACATATAACTTGTATAAACTCTGACAATGTAGAAACATATTACTATGTTAGGAAACTATTACGCCAAAGTCAATCATGGTTAGATAAACTCATAAACCCCATTCCTCTTAACATACTACAAATCCTTGAATTTTCTTCTTAGAATTTCCATTCCTTAGTCCCTTGAAATTTTTCCCTAAATAAGTCCGAAATGGATGGTGTTCGTCACCGTCCTCGACCACTTCTTATTATGATGATAGCTTTCAACATCATGTTCAACACTCTCAGGCCAATTATCATCCCACCAACTGCTCTCAACGCATCATGTCCAAAACCGGAGATGATGACAATAGCGGAATTTCGAGTCAGACAAGTAACTATAAAGAGTTTTTGGGTGTTTAGTAACTCAGCGTTTGCCTTTGCTCTTGCGGCGGCATTAGTTCAAGTCTGGACGCAGAGAGGAGAGAGAGTCTCCTTTACGCTTGTGATGGTCGCTTTGCTCTGCATGTCGATTTCGAGCAAGTGCTCGATGGTTGTTAACTTTTGGCCTTCTTGGTTTATTTATGCTTCCTCTTTCACTGAAGGACTGTTACTTCTGCTAACTATTTGTCTCTAAACCTGTCCTATCAAGAAGAAGGTACGAAAGGACGGCATACTCTGTCCCTTAGTGAAAGCGTGAAAGCTCCTCTGCCAAGCTCTCTGTCTTGGTTAATGGTTAATGTGATCTCTGTTATGTTCACGGTGGATATCGTTGGATGAGATCGTCAATCAGTAATTTATATAATAAGTTCATTAATATTCGATCTTTTATATGTGTGATGTGTTTTGCTCTGTTGTATCATGAATGTTTGCTCTATTTTCTAAACCAAGCAGAATAAAATTTCCACGAACCAACTTGTTAACCG
>NW_003302555.1:9513327-9514239 GCF_000004255.2 Arabidopsis lyrata subsp. lyrata | reverse complement strand
CTTAGATTTCTTCCTCGTAGTTCTAATACACGAGCAGACTGTTTAGCTAAAATGCTCGGGCTCGAAACAGTCTCTTTTCCCATGTAAGTTCGTCGGTTCCTGATTGGCTCTCCTTAGCGGAAAGTCTATTTCTGATATCTTAATAGAAATTGTGTTTGATGAAAAAAAATAATAATAATAAAAAAAACAAATGTCGAATTATCCTATCTATTTCGTCTAGCAATCTTTTAGAGACTCTAAGTTAGAGTGCTAGTAGTTATCTTTGATGTATATAACCATGAGGTTGATGTTTGCTTAAACTTTGTCTTTCTTCTGGTTTAAATGAAATTCAGTATGTTTGCATCCAAAAAAAAAAAAATCCACATGAGAGTAATTTATAAAATTTAGTTTATTAAAACAATTCTGATATTTCTTCTCGAATTTGTTTACAAGAATTTCGTCTCTCTTCGGTTTTAAAGCTGCTTCTCAAGCAAGTACAACTTAATTGTGAGGTTTGGTTATTCTTAAGAACTCTCTCATCTTGTCTGTAATCCAACCGCAATTAACCTACATATATTCTTTTTGTTTTAATGACTTCTTTATATATTTACGCATGTTGATATGATATCATGATCATGAACATTATGTAGGATCAATCCCAATTCCAAATTTGATCATGATCATGAACATTATGTAGGACCAATCTCTTTTTTTTTTATTAAAAAAAAAAAGAGATAATAGAACATTATGTAGGACCAATCTCAATCCCAACATTATGTAGGTTTAAATTAATATTTTATCCCAAATTTTATAATCAAGGACAAAATATTAATTTAAACCCAAAAAAGTTATCAAAAGGGAAAAAATGAATAATAATTGTTGAATCTATAATAGAACAAGAAAACAAGTCAATATGCATAACAAAAAATACAT
>NW_003302555.1:9280892-9509478 GCF_000004255.2 Arabidopsis lyrata subsp. lyrata | reverse complement strand
CTTGGACTCACTTTTGCGCCGGTGGTGATGCGAAGACTACGAGAAGAGTCGGACATGAAACTGACGATGGGTTTTATCTGCCTACTGATTTCACTCTGCTTCTCCGCTTATCTCCGGTTGTTCGTCGTCCGATGAGTTTGAGTTCTCCAGAATCTTCCCTCTGGTTTCGATTTGGAACGGCGTCGTTTTAGTGAGATTCATCGTTGATCGTTATCATCTCTCTTTCTGATTTTCTTTCTTTGTTTCTTTAGTTTGAACATGAGTTTGTTGTTAAAAGTTTTAACTTTGAACATGAGTTTTTAAATACCATTGGATATAGGAGTCAAAGATTTATCAATTCCTAGTAACAGTTTCACATCGTATTAATTCAAATGATTCGTGTGCTACAATTTCCGTCATTGATTCTTGTAAGTCGGAGTTTGTGTGGAAAGACGATATTGCCTTTGCAATTTGTTGGTGGAGATGACAATGTAGATGATCAGCTTTAGGTTGCAAAATCACAATATCTTGAAACAAGTTTAACTTGTGAGTGGCAACAAAGTACATCAAAGTCTTATTGAGAAAAATGTAAAAAGATTAGGTCATGGAAGAGCTATCCTCAGTCTCTGTGTTGGTTGTTGTTGTGGCATTTTGAGAGTCTTGGAGTAACTTCATTTGGTGCTCTGCGTGTTCTCTCTCACATTGACTTACACCAATGATGATGTCGAGCATTGTTCCCGTTGTGCCAAAGAACACTAGTGGACCTAGAGACTTGCGTTTGATGCCTACCGGGATTGCAACCAATGCGCCTAGGACTGAGAATACCCATGTTCCTAATGCACTGCACCCACAAAAAAAATCGAAACTTTTACACTTGAGGATGTTTCAACTTCGAGAATAACTATCACACTGTGTTTTACATTAGAAGATACTAGATACCAATGTTGGGTTCTAAGGTTACTTCTTTGAACAAATCAAAGCAATGTTGGGGTTAAGCATGATGGTATGGCCAAGTGAAAATAGAGTGGGCTATATAAGTGATGACTCAATGACAAAAATATGATTCCTAGATCGCAGACACAGTTAAGAAACAAACATTTTATACACCAGAAGAATTGAATTTTTCAACACTTAAGAATGTTCCAACTTCAAGAACAACAACCATAAGATACTAGGTACCAATACCAACGTTAGATGCTAAGGTTACTTCTTTGAGCAAATCAAAAGCAATGTAGTGGATAAGCATGATGGTGTGAACAAGTGAAAACAACTAAGACTGGCTACATAACTAATGATTCACTGATAAAACTATGATTTCTAAGTCAAAAAAGTTGATATCACAGAGAAGAAACAAAGGCTGAATATATGTTCCTTACTCTTTCTAATGATTAGCAAACAATCAAACAATATTGATATACGCATAAGTAAGAAACTAACTTGGAAACAGTGCATTCCTCGAGGTGTTTCACATTCTCCTGACTTCCCATCTTTGATCAGTCCCTGAAAAAGCGATAATGCCCAGTTAAAGTTTTCACCAGACATCTTCTAAAACAGATAGAAACTCAAATGGACTGAAGTACTTTTCACAAATGAAATGCAAACAGGCTATATCTTCATGTGGATCAAGAAAGCTCTAATCTTGAGTACTCAATACAATGCTAAACCAGAAGAAAATGATGGGTAAACAACAGACTTTAAAAGACTAGTGAGCTACAATTATGCAGATTCTCATCTCCATGAAAACAAGAAAGGCAAATACAAAAGCTATATTTTTAATACTGAAAACACATAAATCGATGGAAGACAGTACTGAGACATCACAATCTGGAAAAAAACTTGAATTTGCGAGAATCATTGAACAAGTTTCCAACTTTAAGAATTAATAGCACGAAATGAGCATAGAGTAGCGAAGATACACAAACAAAATTACCAAAGAGATGAGAAACGAAGGGCATAACATGAAACAACGACAACAAAATCAAATTCATGTCACATAATCAGAAGAAATATACAAAATTGCAGCCAAAAACTATCATGATTCCTATGAAAAAGATCATTCCAATTGCTAAAAACGAAGATTACCAAACGAGAAACGAAGATTGAGCAAACTCTCTAAAGTCGAAAGAAATGGTAAAGTCAAGCTTCGTGTGACTAATCGACGAGTCGGGTCGGGTAAGATCAGAGAGTGACTTAATCGGGTCAAATTAATGTTGTTAACCGGAAACTAACCGAACCGAAATCGTTTACCGAATTGGGGATTTCTGTTCGGTTAGTCGTTCTCTGTTAAACGATTAATTATTGTTTATTCATAACAATAAAGTTGTTTGGATTACCATAACACTAAATCACAGAGATGCAATCTTCACCACCGTGAAAAAAACAAGAACAAAAAAAAACAATTCTAAAAATAGATAACATTACCTTTACTATATAAATCACCTAGACAAACACAATTCTTCACCAAATCATCTCTTTTATTTATAACATTCGTTCTAATCAATATCACTACATTTATATACGTTATGGCAGCTCAGAGTTTGAAGAAAACATGCAATCTTCTGATTGTTACAGCTTTAATCACAATGATGTTTTCGGCACAAATATCACATTCGAATAATGTAGATATGTGTATCAAACATTGTGTCTCAAACCAATGTTTGAAAGAAGTTAAAAACGCTACTTCTACAATATGCGAGGATGCTTGCAAAAAACTTTGCAATGATCTACAAAATGGTAAAGAAAAATACATTGTGCCTACTAAAAGCCGGTTTTGCAGATGGTTTCCTAATCTGTGTGGTGCTATTAATTAATCTATAATCACAAAAGCTCTCATTGTTTGTTTCTTCATATACATATGTTAATCCACTTCTTATACAATGTTGTCTAATTGTTCTCACGTCAGTTTTCTTGTAACAAATATGCATGTTGTCGCTCATTTTATATCTTAATAATCCAGCTAAAGGAATTCAAATGATGTAAATTTAAATCGCATTCTATTGTTTATCTTCTGGATCGCTTCACGGTTTATCTTCCGGAAATCTGAAACTCCAACCTTGCAAACAACTCTTCAACTCATAATTATTAAAAAGGAAAGAAAAAAAAATTTCTAATTATATTCCTAGATTGAATCCATTTCAATTGAACTATACCGAATATATCGAAAAAAATACAAACGCAAATGAAAACCGTTTGGTTTTGTTTATGATCAACCCGATCGGTTTTGTGGTTTAAAATTTACATTAAAACAAATCATCTTTAAAAATTAAATATATATCGACCAATATTTGTATAGCATTATTAACTTATTATTAGCGATTTTTATTTTTCATGCATATTTATTATTTCGACTCGCAATCGACGGTCTTAGAATCTAGATTCTTTCTCGTGTAACTAGACTCTATAAAGTTGTGCATCAATCAAATCAATTAAGATTTCTTTACATCAAAGTAGTCCTAGTTTACTTCAAATTGTGAGTTCATCAAATTCACCAAAATCACAACAAAAATCTTTATGAAGATAAGAAGTGTTTTCTCACATTGAAGCATTTGCAGTATCATGGTCTATCCAATGAGACTCATTGAGAAGAGAAGCTTTGGTGGCATCGAAGAGCAAAAAGAATGAAGAACAATCCTTTTGAGAGTGGTTTTAGCCTTTGCACAAGAGCTCATCGCATTCGTATAATCAAAAATAAAATCAAACAAACCAAAATACAGTAACTATATAACTACAATTTTTATTAATCCCATGCACCACCATCGAATTGCAATGACGTTAGTTGTGCTCTTTATTTCTCTCTTGCGGTATTAAAACATTTCAAACTACGAAAACCGATTGGGTTGAAAATATAAGAAACCAGCTTAAAAATAAGGGTATATGTTGACACAGTGTTTTCACATTTGTGACCAAAACCAGATACTAAAACCCATGCAATAGAGTCTTTTAGCACTTAGTTAATACCTTTCATGTAAGATAGTAAGATACTATTATACATACAAGCGGCAAATATTTGTAGAGACATTGCATACTTTTGTAATTTTGTTTTAAATAGATTTTTGTATGCAACATATATATGGTTACAAGTTCAAAAAATAATTTGGCATTTAGTTATGTGCTAAGACTTTCAATATTATAACAATTAGCTATTGCGCTGCAGATCCTTAGATATCAGTTGTTAGACGACAAAAACAATATAACAGAACTAGGTTGCCCAAAGTTATTTGATTGATTTACCTCAAAACAAAGAAACAAGAAACAAATTAACCTTGATAACTTCTAAAAATTAATTAAATTAATTTACTATTTAAATTACCTACGTCGATCAACAATTCTCACCAAATGATCATATTGTACACAAAAATCCAACACCTTCTAAGATTCCTAAACTTTTCATCATGGTGGCTCAATCGCTGAGAAAGATATGCGGTGTCTTGACGATTATTGCTTTATTCACAATGATGTTTTCGGCACAATTCTCTCATTCGGATACAATGGATAAATGTGTTAAGAAATGTGTCCCAAACCAGTGTATGAAAGTGGTAAAAAACGGGACTCCTGTCATATGTGAGGAGATGTGCAAAAAATACTGTCTTGAAGGGCCAGTCAAAGTTGACTACATCGTCCCTCCAGGTGACAATACCTATCTAAGAAGGTTCTGCAGATATTTTGGTTTGATATGTTAGTAACTTAATCTAATAACATATATATATGCATGCTTTGTATCATTGGATTGATCAATATCTCCGATATATGTATCTATTGTTCTCAATAAATAAAGAGACTAATTTTACTTGTGTGTGTCCTTGTTCTTGTGCACGAATATATGACTATATCTCTTGCTAAGTGTGAGCTCATATCGATATTATGGTTCCAGAATGATATGACACGATGTAATCATGGTTTGGTTTATGCATGCATACTTGTTGATTTAAGATTTAAGTGGTGAACATCAAAAGAATTAGTAGAACAAAGATTATGTATATGAAATGGAGGTGAATGCAACAGATATGACAGATGAATAATTTTGTTTCACCCATTTCGATCAGAAAAACTAATATCATTTTGATCAGAAAAACCCAAAACCGAAAAAATTTACAAAGCTTGATTAAATTTGGTTCCTGAAAGTTGAAATTTAAATTTTTGGGAGGCTAAAAAACAGCCTAAATCTAAGTGGCTGGGCTTTGAATGGATTGGGCCGAATTATGTTATTTACATGAGGATAATAACTATGTTATTTACATGTGAAAACAATTGAAGAAGTACAATACATAATGATTGTGTTTCATATTCTCTTCCATGATTAAATCTCTAATAATTTTATTGTACATGCTGCGTAAGATGTGATCAAATGACAACTTACATAAGAAAAGAAAAGAAAAAAAGACCAGGAATAAAAACATTATCAATCATATATATCCTCGTAATCATGTTTATGTATTAGAGTATAAATAAGAAAACTCAGTTTTGTATATTAATGGGTTACAATTTGACAAGTAAAAAATATGGCTTTTCCAAAATGTGATAATTTCGAAGATAACGAGTAACGACTAATTAAGATGCCCACGCATGGCTCTGTTACAATTGGCCTCATCGAAGCCGAAAGTTAAATGGATGTGAATGAAACAGAGTTTTGACTTTAGATCACATTGAAAGAGATGTTTGCTTAAATGATAATATCCTGTTTAATCCATTTTATAATCCAACGTTGTTAGCAATAAAGTAGTCATGAATTAAAAAATTATCAAGTGGAACTACTATCACGGCAACTATACCATTGTTGTATGATTTGACTTGTAAGAAAAAAACTGTTATATCAAAACCATACAAGGATTTCGGTGTAATAGTCTAAAGTAGTTTTTAGTTAAGTTATGTTGTTTGAAATATAACTTGTCTCGGAGGCTAATAACATGGACTGCACCAAACGAGGATGTTTGGTTAAATGGATTATTCACGATTTGATTAGATCTAACCTCTCTTTTTTTTTCCCTTGGCCATAAATATTTTGTTTGAAAAATGAAAACAAATTCCATGTATAGTAATTAATCGGTTTCAACAATCTTGCTGGCAGATCACCCACCAGATTTCTTACCAAAAAAGAAAATGAATTTAACGTTCTTGTTGAATGTTGATACACACAAGTTATTACTATATGCATGAATAGTAGAAAGCTGGCATATGGGTGATGTTTATGTATGTCATACTATGAAAAGTTTTAATTTAGATCAATTGAATTTATATAATTTTATTTTAACCGGAAGATTCATGTATAACTTGATTTATTCATTTTTTTTTACTCCAAATTAACTCTAATCTTTCTAAAAATACTTGGCCAACAAATAATCTTGCTAAAACGTATTGGGAAATGGCAAAAATACCACTAATTGACTCCTTGTCATTTTTCCAAAATTCCATTATTTAGATAGTAATTGACCAATTTACCTTTAGAATTAGGTGATAAAGTAAAAAATTAATTAAATTAAATCATCAAAAAGTGTTACTCTGATAGAATATATAAAAAGGTTATATATTTTAACCTTATATAACCTTATTAAATATATAGTTTATATAAAAAGGTTAACCAGAGAAGGTATTTGATAAAATTTCTCCAAAAAAAAATCATAGATGTAAAATAAGGTGGAAACTAAAATTAAATTTAAACCAAAACTCTTAAGTTTGGTAAATATAAGTTATTTCTTTGTTATTCAAGTTAAAATATGAAATGTAATGCTGGCATCGGGTGGCATAATCTATGTTTATAAAGAATGTTTAATTTAGATAAACCTCATCCGATTTTAATAGGAAAATAATCTTCTGTGAAAAAAACAAAGTTGTAAATTTTAATACTGAGAGAATAAATAAATAGAAACTCTGCCAAAAAAAGCAGAGATTTTTTCTGTAAATCAATTTAGTAATAAGACTTATGTCATTGTCCCAAAAAAAGAAAAGAAAGTAAATTAATTAATCTGTGACTGTGTAATGTAGTAGCACGTGCCAGCTTTGCAACAGTAAAGCTAAAAAACCGTTCATGTTTGGATCCGTCGACCAATATACATATTACCGTCATCACCGGTCACCCCTCTCTTGCTCTCCATCCAACGGCTCTCCTTCTTCGATTCACTTAATCAACCGTCAGATTTTAATCCAACGGTTCATATAAAATCCAATTTTATCTCTTTTTCTCTTTAAATTAAACCCAAACTCAGTCTAATTTCTCTTCTCTCGATTCTCTCTCTCTTAAGTGAGCTTCGCCGTTAAAATTTCTCCGGTACCGGAAAATTAATAACGAAGAAAGCGAGAAGACACTGTTACACTAATTAGAAATCTCTCCCTCTCTCTCTCTATCTTTCTTTGTCGAAGTCGTGCGTGATGCTAGTTACGGTGGTGAAGCAGCGGTTAGTGTACTCTCGCCGGAGAAATCGGTTATAACCAGAATCTCACCTCCGTGATCGAAGAATCTGTTTTCCGGTTTTGACAGTTTCGAAATTTTTGAGAAGAAATGGAAAAACAGGCGAAGCTAACGAGGACACAGTCGTCGTTGCTCCGGTCATCGTCGAATCTTCGTTCGTCATTTCAAAGCTTATCTTCAATCGTCGAAGGCGAACAAGATCTAGAAGCCGGAGAGAAAGAAGAGAAACAGAGAAGAAAACCACCTAAACCATTCGGTTCATCAAGTCCTAAATCCGGTTTAACTCGGATTAACCCCGGTTTAGCTTTCACAATGGTGTCTCTCTCTTTCCTTAGTCTCTCATCGTTCTTCTTCTTCGTCGTCTTCTCACAAACCGATGAGATTCTCACATCGGAGAATCTTTTACTAGCTTTAATATTCGTCGCCGTAGCTCTCTTCTTCGCTTCCAAGAACATCGCTCTTCTTAACCAAACCGTAATCGCAATCAAACAAATCTGCGACGAAACCACTAAAAACTTCGGGTTTCAAAGCAGAAACTCAAAATCAAAACCGGTACAATGGTACATCGGAGACGATACTAAACCGGAGAAGAAGATCATAAAGCGGTTCATTAAAGAAGGAGTTCAATTCTACAGTAATGGAGATTTCTACGAAGGTGAATTTCACAAAGGGAAGTGTAACGGAAGTGGAGTTTATTACTATTTCGTGAGAGGAAGATATGAAGGAGATTGGATAGATGGGAGATATGATGGTCATGGGATTGAGAGTTGGGCTAGAGGAAGTAGATATAAAGGTCAATATAGGCAAGGTCTTAGACATGGTTATGGAGTTTATAGATTCTACACTGGTGATTGTTATGCTGGTGAATGGTTTAATGGTCAAAGCCATGGTTTTGGTGTCCAATCTTGTGCTGATGGTAGCTCTTATGTTGGTGAGTCTAGATTTGGTGTTAAACATGGTCTTGGTTCTTACCATTTCAGGTATACATATCTGTCTTGAATCTTGATTTAAAGTTTTTATTTTTTATGTAGTCTGATTTTTAAAGACACAATCTTTGTGTTTTTGTCAGAAATGGAGATAAGTATGCAGGAGAGTATTTTGGAGACAAGATTCATGGGTTTGGTGTGTATCGATTTGCTAATGGTCATTGTTATGAAGGAGCATGGCATGAAGGTCGTAAGCAAGGGTTTGGTGCTTACTCGTTTAGAACTGGTGATGCTAAATCTGGTGAATGGGATTCAGGGAAGCTTGTAACTTCTCTTCCTCTTACGAGTGAGCCAGTTTCAAGAGCGGTTCAGGTAATTTTTTGGTTAGACCAGAGTTGACTCAGTTGTTGGAATTGACAAAAAGTGAAAAACTTTTAACTTGAAAATTTTGCAGGCGGCTCGAGAAACAGCGAACAAGGCAGTGAATCGGAGACGAGTAGATGAGCAGGTGAGCCGAGCCGTGGCTGCAGCTAATAAGGCTGCTACGGCTGCAAGAGTGGCTGCTGTGAGAGCTGTTCAGAATCAAATGGAAGGTAAATTTTGTCAAAGTTGAAAACAAAAATTGTAAAAATCTTTTCTTGTTTTTTTTTTGGGTTTTTACCGGTCTTCTCTGTAACCCTGATTGAGCTAAAAAAAATGGTAGCTTGTTTCAGAGGTTTGTAACAGAGAGTAATTTTCGATCTTTTTACTAATGTAACAAACTGTAAATAGTTGAAGAAGCTGGTGTTTTTACTTTTGTTGTAAATCAACGGCTTGAAATGGAGCTTTTTAGTTTTGTTTTGATCGAATCTTTGGGAACAAGTGATTTTGATTGATATTATGATTCTTGATCTGGATCACTGACAATATTAAACAATGAAATAGCAAATTGTTTATTCGGATTACTATAATAATTTTGGTTGCCCAAGAAAAACAAAAAATTTGGGAGAAGCATGAAGAAGTTCTTTGTTCGGCGCTATAACCATTGCGATTTCCCAAAATTATTGTTTTAAACAAACATCCAATGTCGTGAATGTGATCCAGAAAATATCAATTGCATTAATACAACTTATTTAGAAAAACTACAAAATCTATCACTTATTCCCAATTTCTTTCAAAATCTATCACATTCTTTCCCTTCTTTCAACTCATACCACATTTTGATGTAGAGTTACCATTTTGCCCTCCCTTTTTATCTTCCTTTTTATCTTTCCTCCCTAATTATTTTTCCACCCTATTTATCTCTCCTCCCTATTTATCTTCTCTACAACATTAGCTTCTCTATTTATCTGTCTCTCACTCGAAACACGTGCACTTTAACCAAAAAACATTATATCTCCTGAGACTAAACAATTAACTTTCGTTTTTGTCTCCAGATCTTGTCCCCGATTAGAAATTCTCTGTTACGTCTAGATCTTGTGTCCGATTTCATCATCTTGCTCTATTATCATGAATTCCACATCTTGTCCACCAATTGTTCTCATTTAAGGGTTTCGAATTTTATTTAGATTTTTCACCATCTATTTTGGTCCACAGATTAGTTGAGCATTATTGTCTTTACCTACCCTGATTATTGAATTTTTTTTCCTTCTATTGCAAAATAACAAAAAGATCCAGTTGTCCCCGAGTACTATTACTCATTCTATTACTCATTCGATATGAACTTGTCCCCGATCTAATTCTATTACTCATTCGATCTGAACTTGTTCCAGATCTAATTCTATTACCCATTTGGTCTGAACTTGTCCTCGATCTATATCTATTACCCATTCGATCTGAATTTGTCCCCGATCTAATTCTCTTACTCATTCGATCTGAACTTGTCCCCGATATAACATATTCGATCTGATTCTCTTACTCATTCGATCTGAACTTGTCTCCGATCTAATTCTATTACCCATTCCATCTGAATTCGATATGAACTTGTCCCAGATCTAATTCAATTACTCATTCGATATGAACTTGTCCCCGATCTAATTCTATTACCCATTCGATCTGAACTTGTCCTCGATCTAATTATATCACCCATTCGATCTGAATTTGTCCATGATCTAATTATATTACTCATTAGATCTGAATTTGTCCCCGATATAACATATTATTTAAATAACCGTGCAGCATTTACTGCAGACCTGCTCCTTCTTTGGAAGCGCCAGACAAAACTGTCTCTGTCCCTGACACAGACTCTGTCCCTGACACAGACTCTGTCCCTGACACAGACTCTGTCCCAATCAGGGGTATTTTGGTCCAGCATTCCACATGTGCTATTGAAATATGGTAGATTTTGAAAGCTTTTTGAAATTGTGGTAGATTTTGAATGCCAGTTGTTAAAATGTGGTAGATTTTGCAATATTCCCAACTTATTTATGGTCTCTGCTGTTTTAGATGCCATAATTCTATATTTTTATTATTCTCGAATTTCTAATAACTATTTTAGCTAAATTCTTTTACTATTTGTCTAGAAGTTCCAATTCTTTTGCAATATTGAGGGTTAGCAGTTTATTTATTTCCAAGATTATTACATGAGACAGTATTCAGTTTGGAAATAGAAATATGTTTCTATGTTTTGTTTGAATAAATTAGAAGCTGACATAATATTTTATGGATGATGACTTTTCAAATTATATAATGTTTTGGACCAAAAAAATAGTTTTAGTAATTTTCTGTATCAAAACATCGAGTGTCCGAATAGGCGTCGATCTCAATGTTTCGTTTTGAATTGGTTAACTAGAAAAGGCAAATTTGAATCTTTTTTCTTTTTTTTGGTTACTTCAAAATTTTGAATTCTAGGTGACAGCAATGTGTTACTCAGTTTTCTTTTTATGGGATATGGATAAGATAAGAAATAGTTAAGGATATTTTTATATAACTAGTACTACAAAATAAAATTATTTTGGTTACGACAGGAACACATCCGATGCATACATGTTTCGTCGCATAAAAGAAAAGTTGAAGAAGCCCATGTGTCTTTATCGATCACCATCTATAGAGGATATCATTTGGGATTTATATCTAATTTTATATATCCTTATCCTTTCGTTTTCTTATATATCTATAAAACTATACGCCACTAATCACATGGTTTCTTGCTGGATTGGTCTCCCTTCGCCTCAATATAATCCAAACAAGCGAGCAAAATTTTCCAATATATTCATCCAAAATAATTACGAAATTCATATTTGTAAACTAAAATAAAGTGTTTGATAAATATTTTCTATACAAGGCTTATTCCAAAACGTTTAAAATATACATACAAAACTAGTACATATATTCGGTAAGAAAATTATAATTACCTTCAAATAAACAACTAGACTGTAACCTGTAACAAAATAATTCAACATAGGTTATTCTTTCAGTTGAACAAAGAAAAATACAAAGGTTCTTCTCTTTAAAAGAAATTCAAAGAAGAGTGTCTTTTTTTTTTTGTGCAGAACGAAGAGTGTCTTACATTATAATTCCGAGGATGGGTTATTTGATTGATATTTTTTGTTCTAATATTCAATACTCAAAATTTTAAATTGAAAAATCAATAACATTTATAAGAACTCATTGTGTATATTTTAAATTATTAGAGTTATATCTTAGATTTCATTTTATAAAAATTTACATAAATTTTATCGAAATTGTGTACCAAAATATCAATTCAATGTTATACTTTTAAATAATACTAGATTTTATGAAATATTTAAAATATTGATTAAATAACACTTAATTCTGAAATCTCTGAAATATGAATATTATTAGATGCAACAATATTAGATCTTAATGTGTAATATTCTATAAACCTATAAATCAAATTTCTATTTTAAATAAATTTGAAAGCGTCACTTCTTTGTTTTTTGGTAAACCACTTTTTTTTCTTCTTAAAAACTGTTTTTGTAATCCATGTAACTGTATTATTTCTTACAGCTCCCGCATGTAATTTTTCTGACAGCACTTTGACTAAACTGTTGACTTCGAAATCTAACCACTCCACACACAAATTAATTATCCTGCAGATAGAGAATTACTGGTTTACAGAATTCCCATAAAATTTAAAGTATTGTGCCCTCAAATATCTCAATGCATCCATTTTTAGTTTGAACTTTTAACTATATATTTTACATAATTTTTTGTTAAATATTATACATATTTATTTGATAAGGACTGAACTTTTAACTATTAAGACAAAAAAAAAAACTAGGACTAAAACAAGAAAAAATAGTTTACTCTAACAAATATACATATGCACGGAATATAATTTAAATCCTCGAGTGGTCAATAATTGATCTATAGAATTAGAGAGCCTAATGTTTCTTTAATTAAAACATCGACCTAGCTATACCTTCAATTATTTGCTATAATTAATTAGATATAATAATTTAATACCTTAGTATTCAAAAAATAAAAAAAGAATCAATTATGGATTTGCCATTTTTGGATGGCATTTGTGGATTTTGCCCCTTTTTGAATAGTTTATGGATTTTGTCCTTTTTCAGTCTACGAAAATATGATTTAACATGTGTTTTATTCGTTATGTTTGGGTTTAGTCGGTTGTGGTTGTTCTTAGAGTTTAGTATTTTGTATAAACTACGTATTTTTACCAAAAAAAAAACGAAATACGTACATTTTTAAATATTAAAAATGGCATATCCGTAAGATTTTATTAAAAATGGCAATTTCAAAAGATTTCTATAAAAAATAGCAAAATCAACAATAATCCCATAAAAAAATTGTGGACGAGAGTAGTCAGAAGAGGAATGCTTGTTTCGGCATGCATGTCTCTGCTTCTTTGATGTCGAAATTTATTAGTAAAATGTTCATAGTCGCATATAATAAACTCGAATAATCATTGTTATGACTTGTGCCTTTTTTAATCTATTTGAAATTAATTGTTGTGCATGTATATTTAGTTTAATACATATTGTTACAATTAAATTAAAGGAATGCGGGGATTGCTGAAATTGTTGGTCCAATGGGGTGCCATTTACTGACAAAAATAATTATACCTTGGTCAATGTACGTCTTCCAAGTTACTGTTACGCAAAATCTTATGAGGCTAATTCTCCCATTATTTCAGCACACCTCTATGTTATTAGGATTGGGCATATTCGAGTAGAGATAAACTAACTGGTAAATTACAAGAAATTACATTACGTAAATATGAGTTGAGATAGGTGAATATATCAACATTGGAGATTCTTGTGAACATATATGCATGACGAGAAATGAGATAGAAAGTGAAAAGTAATTTGACCTTGCATGTTAACACAAATGAATAAGTGATTTTTCATTTTTTTGTGCAACAAACTTATATATATATTAATCTTTAGGCTACATCACGAAAAAACCATGAGTTCTTTACCATCCGGGGTTGATTAACAAAAAAATAATCGACATCCCATATATGTTAAGTGTTAACACAAATGAATACTAGTAGTATACAATATTGCTGATATTTTTTTTTTTGCCTGCCTGACTTATCTTCTAATGCTGATATTTTTAAGTGTTTGAACTTCCCATTATTTGAATTAAAAAAATGAACGGACAAGTAAACCTCTCCAATGCAATCATAACGCTTACAAATAATATTGAAATTTATCTCTTTTGGTTCTTTTATTTTTATATTTGGAGCTTTGATCTCTTAACTTTAAGCAGGTTACTACAAACATGCAAGCAGACAACATAATTAGAACTTGCATTATTAAAATAAAATAAATTGAAGTTGCCATTTCAATTTGATGACCGTAAATTTAGAGTTTGTCAAGTTGCTATGGGCCATTGCCAATTGCCCACCAATTGGTTGGCTCATCTTCCGATAATATTTCTTAAAGTAGTACTATGTTAATAATACTCTCGTTTGCTAACAATTTAATCAACCATCTTTCTCCACATATATTGTAGGTTCCAATATAATCTTCAACAACTATACTAACTGAAAGTGTTTATGATTTACATTTAACAATATGGTTTAAGATCCGATCACACATGATAAGGATATCGTAGAGATGCCTTTATTATATTATACACTAAAGAAAACTTTCTTAAGGCACATACATAATTACGATATCACTTATATATGGGATTCGGTAAAAGACAAAGCACATATGACCTTAACTTTTAACTTAATTATACGTGTATAGAAAAAGTTTACTAGCAAACGATTCTTTGCTACAAAGTCTCTTTTCTCCAACACAAGAAAGTGTTTGGCCTCTTAAGCTTGGCGTCACATGTTTGGTAGGCTACTGATTTTTTAAAGCGACCAAAAATTATACGTTATTTTGTGTTTGGGCCTATGATAAAATTAATGTTAGTAATTGACTTCTACTTTTATTCAACATGACAAGTAAATGATAACTCTGCCACCGCCGCCAATATTTTCCAGAATCAAGATAAGTAGTACAAGTAGAAAATATATGTCGTGCCAAGACACGAACGAATACAACTTTTTGGAAACAGTAATGCAAAAAAAAGTAACTAAACCTAATCCTGTGGACTATATTGACTTCTATTTATCCTATATATTATTATCTTAAGCATGCCCATAATGATGCTTTTTTGGCCTGTAAATCTATCTATATCAAACAGCATTTTGCTATACAGAATTCAAAGATAATCATCAAAAAGTATATGTTTCTTCTACACATTTAGTGAAGGGGCTCAATAGGTTTCAGTTCGGAATCTACGACATAGAAGGAAAAAACCATCAGAAGTTTTCATATTTACTAAAATATATGTTTATTTCCTGATTTGAAAATTGCAATTTTATATCGCATTGTATAGTGCTCTAAAATTCGAAAGCCCCATCATTGCCTCTTGTATTCAGAAACTGAAATTAAAGAGTTCAATCCAGTTTATGAAGCCTTAACTAAACCAAATAATGCTGGGCCTCTTTTTAAAGCCCAATTCATTTCGCAAGCCTGTTCACTTTAAAAATATTAACAGATTTTAATTTTCTATTTGCAAAAAAATGATTTTAATTCGAAAAAATCCAGTTACTATTTAGTATTTACAAAGAAATAAATTATAGAAAAATAATTTACAGTTGAAAGCAATTGATTTTTTTTAAAAAAAACGTAGCCGATAGTTCAAAATATTCACGAGGGATGCCTAAATGGATAATGAGCTAGGCAAAAAGAACTCGATAATGGCCCCAAAACCAAAGCCCATGGATGCCTAATCCTATATCACCAAAAAAATAGGAACGACCAAAATAAGAGCGTTGAGACTAGAACAGGAGACAAGTCATGTGGCTTCAAAGGTTTTATCCCTAATATTGAAGTTTAGATGTCCCTTTGACAAAAAGATGTCTCTTTGACAAAGAAATACTATAACACTTTACACAATCAAATTTAATTTTGATGTGATATGATATGAATCATATGAATGTCTTATCTTATCACGTTTATCTTCTTAAGTATGGGGTCCCATCTTATGTATAGTTGGGACCTCAAAATTGTGAACAAACCATTTAACTATGTCCTGTTTTCTATTATATAGCCGATAATGTCTTCAAGAATTTTGTTTCACTATAAGACTAATATATCACACTTAACTCACATGATAACGTCACTCTTTTTATATATAATATGTTCGTATAATGTAGATTCCTGGGATATGATCACAATGCTTAACTATTAGACCAAGTTCATCTACGCTTACCAACAAATAAAATTGAAGCGTATACGTTCACACTTGGAAACTATTATGCTTGCACAAATTCATGTATTGAAAAATGTAAAGTTGTCTCATAAGTTTTAAACGATGTTAAAAATAAGAATAATAGTTGGAGCAAACTTGTGAAAATATTCGAATGGTAATCTCGAAAACATCAATATACATATTTGAGTTCGCAATTGACTATTGAGATGGATGACCTAAGCTCTAACATATTGACCAAGTGAGCAAGCTTACTAATTTCACTAGTAGAGTGGATGGCTCTGGTCTTGGAAAACAAATGCTACGGTACGGTTTAGATTCTATATATACAGGATGCATGGATTAATTGATCTGATCAGACTAAAAAGGAGTCACCAAAGCGTCCCCGCTCAACAATTGGAATTACAAATCCTGATCTATATAAGCTATCCAAATGAATACCATAATATACATTATGCTCATTTTGTGACACATATAATCGATTTGGTTAGTATATTGTCAACTTGTCAAGTCCCGAGGATTGGTAAGTTTTCGCTTCGAAGTTGGCAG
Source organism: Arabidopsis lyrata subsp. lyrata (assembly GCF_000004255.2). Taxonomy (NCBI): domain Eukaryota; kingdom Viridiplantae; phylum Streptophyta; class Magnoliopsida; order Brassicales; family Brassicaceae; genus Arabidopsis; species Arabidopsis lyrata. Next base: position 9,492,945 of record NW_003302555.1, on the reverse strand, counting down.
AGATGTTTTGAAGATTTTTTTTTTCCAAACTTTATGTTAGAATGTGAACCGCGCGATAAGAATGATGAAACGGATTTTTTTGCTCATAAATTTTGTATTAGTTTTTTTTTTTAATGTAAAAACCGTTGTATCGCGTTGAAGCAGTAAATTTAATAAATTTTAAATAATTTATTGGGCTTAACATTAGAGATGCAGATCTTTTATATAATATGACCCACAACTGGCTATAAGAGGACAGTTACAAACTTAAAACATCAGATTAAAACGTTATTTATATCCCTTGACTGCAGTTCTGTCTACATGGGATTCTTTCCCAAAAGAGGAAAAATACTTTAAACCAAAAAAGTCTCTCTTTTTTTTTAAGTTCAAGTTTCAAAGATACTGTATGAACTTTGTCCCCAAGCAATGTGTGCATTATTTGCTATACCAAACTTTTCCACGGCACATGAAACAGTAAGATTCCCCTGTATAGTACTATTCATAATAGTATTTAATCAAACAAATTATGAAGAGACATCGGGAAAAAAGTTAATTCACATTTAATTCGCACATTAATTTACATCTATAATTATCTTATCATCTAAACTTTACCATTATCAATGATGTGTTCTAACTTCTAACTAATGATGGTAGTCAATTAGAGAAAAAAAATGATTGTCAATTATACTTACCAAAATAAGAATTTAAAAACAAAGATAAAGTGTTAGATTGCAAAATCATCACATATTGGTAGCAACTTGGCACATATATACAAGTAAACGAGTTGGAAGAAAATGATACAAAAGCACATATAGCGGCAGATTTATTTCATAAAAATATCGTGCGAAGTATATCATTCCAAATTTCCAATATAACAAAATTATCACTTATTGTTAATAAAATGATTAAAAAGGTATCCTCACATGAAAAAGTCAAAGAAATGACAATAAAAAAGTCTCTTGTTCATGTGAACTTCCTAGATCCCTATTAAATCCGAATTAATTGTATCGAGTATTGCTACATATAAAACCTTGAATTATAGTATATTATATATTTCGTATCCGTCGTCAATTCTCTCCAAGCAACAAACAACTTGGGAAAAAAGAATTACGACGAGGGTAATTTAATTAACATATATAAAAGAATTAAAAAATGAAAAAAAAAAAAAAACTAATTAAAGCATGTATTATGGACCGTCGGATCAATTGAAACTCCAAAGCGGAATGTCAGCATCTTCGTAGAAATACTCATCGAGCATCGTCGTCGAGTTTAATTGAGGAGAGTAATTAAACGGAGCTCCATCATCGAACAAGAACATTCCATTATGATCATCATACCATGATGATGATGGATTCATCAAAGACACATGATTGTCCACAAAAGATCCCATCAAAGATTGCATCCCATCATCGTCATTATCATCATGATGCTGATCATGATCGGACGGTGACGAGACGGCTGATGAAGAAGGGGCAAAAAGGTCAGGTGAATTGGCAGCTTGAGCAGCTACTCTTTGGATGGATTTGGGGGATAAAATGGTCTTTTCATCTAAGAGATCATCAAGAAGATGATGATGAGAAGAAGAAGTAGGGAAGTTGAGATTGGCTTGAGGACCTTTGAGACACAAGAGTGCAACATCGTAAGCCCTAGCAGCTGCTTCAGCTGTTGAGTAAGAACCTAACCAAATCCTTGTCTTTTGATTTGGTGCCCTAATCTCAGAAACCCATGATCCCCAACTTCTCATCCTCACTCCTTTGTACTTCTTAATCTTACTCTTCTTGTTCTTGTTCTTACACGAAGACGAAGACGAGGAAGAAGATGAAGATGAAGAAGAAGATGGTGATGATGACAAAGGCATTTCCTTTTTTGTGTTGGTTTGGATCTTGCGTTCTTGTTTCACCATGGTAATGACTTGTTGTATGGATCACGTACGTAAAGGCTTTGTATAGAATGATAGGACAATGTGGTGTTGATCAAGTGAAGAGATTGTTCTTGAGTTTTTGTTGTTGTTGTTGTTGTTGTGTATGGATAGAGATTTTTTTATGAGGATTAGTGTGAGCTGAGGAGATTATATATAGAGATGGTTTGATTTGGGAGGGGTATGGGAGACGAAGAGATGAGATATTATTTATTGATATAAATCTAAAACAGGGTCAAATGAATTATAGTATGGTTTCTTGTGTATGAATGCGACATTGTGGTGCATGACAGGGTGTTTTTTCTTCTATTTTTTCTTTATCCTCGCTATTGGCATTAATACATTTTTGTTCCCTTCTCATTAAAAAAAAAAAAAAACAAAAGAAACTAGTGAACTTAAATATTTGGAATTTAATTATTTATTCGAATTTGGATCCATGTTAAGGCTTTGCCCAATTGTTCGAAGTTCGAACAATGAACCTGAACATGGCCTTCTCTTAACCTTTTGCTTGTTCATTTAAAAAAAAAAGTTCATGTATAACAATTCTTGGTATTTAGAAGAAAAATACATAAACGTATAATGATTTTGATTGGCTTTTTGTGGAATCACAAAAACAACAATTTATAATGCGACCACGTAAACTTTTGTCAAGTGCATGTTCTTGCTAAAGAAAATATTTTATAAGCATACATTTTTAATGACAAAATCATTAATTTCACAAGGGCCCATTTAAAAAAATATATTTATTCTCCCTAAATTTATTTTCTTTTTTGAAGTTTTTTTTAATGTTTTGGATTCTTTCTAGAAAATTTCCAAAAAAATTTACCGATTCTACTAAAATAAAGTACCGATTGGAGCCAATTTTGTTAGGAATAATTAACTAGGAGCGTATAATGTGTATATATATATATATATAGCTAGCTGTACGGAAGCCACTTGATGAGCAAATCGAGGAGTGATGCTAAATATCATACTGTATAGTACAGTATTTTATTAGGTTGAGATATCAATTTTCTTTTATATTTTGACTATATATGTACCTATCATCACTATCAGGAGATTACGAATTACAGCTTTGTTTAACGCGTTAACTCGTATACGATCTTTCCAAGAAAGTGGCCCCATTTATGGTTTGATTATTGGTGGTCTATGTTTATTCTTTACCAATTAAACTAGTGTCTTTATTTGTAGTTAGACTCCAAGTTTATATTACTGTATGATGTTTCTATTTTTATGATAAAAGTGACGTAAAACCTCCAAACATACGTGCACAAAATTTTTATTTCTTGTAATATTTTTCCTTACTAAAGTATTGATTTCATCTAATCTTTTTATTAGATTTGTTACGCGTACCATCAAAGTCTAAAGAAAGAGCTGGTTTAAAACCTATATGACAACTTGCTATTGGATTTAACATTTTATCATCGTGGCTCATGACTTTGTGAATTGTGAGTAACTTACGCGTTAACAAAATATAGACGTCGTGTACGCCACAGTAGTTAGTATAAATACGTTTGATAGTACGTATTATAATCATTTGGTAATATTTATAAATCATAACGCAACATGTTACATACAAATGATAATCAAGAGGAATGATATAGCCTTTTGGCTTTATCCTTACACCATTTTAACAACAAAACATTAAGATATTATAAAAACAAAGGAAAATTATTACCAATCAAAATTACTGTTGATTTTTAAATTAACGGACCAATATTGATTGATAAAAATCTCTATAAAATGGTTAATAATAAACCTAAGAGACATGTAGTATTTTGTTAGTAGACATGGAATATACTTAAGAAAATAAATGTTTTGAAGAAATAGTTGAAATGAAAATAGCGAAGAGTGAAGAGTGAAGTCAGAAGAGTGTGGGAGAAGGTGATGATGCTAAATTGATAAGAGAGTGACTTCAAATTACAGCTGTTTTCACTCTGTCACTTTGCTACCCAAATCCAAACCGCGTTTTCTCTCGTCACACTCACTCGTGTATTTAATTATCTTCCTAAATTTTGTGATCCTTTTTCAAAAATAATTCATACTACTTTCAACACTAGTGATACATCCATGCATATCGAAAATATATGTGTATGTCCAAATTTATTATAACATCGTTTTCTCCATATACAACTTGTGTTATAAAAAAAAAAAAAAAGAAGTATAAACAATTTGTCTTTAATTCATGATCTATTTGAGAAGATTTAATTTTTTTTTGTCAATTTAGGATTTCGAATTGTGAATAAATTTTGTCTTACGTAACTTTAATATACATAGCGATACCAACATAATTTATACGACGAACATATGCTAAAGATTGATATAAACAATTGAAAAAGGGGGAAAAATAAGACAATAAAGCATATAACTTTAGGACACGCAAAGAGCACATGATCGTATGTAAGAAAAGATGGAAGATGACATGTTCTTTGTGGACAGCCTTGACTTTCTCACAAAGCTTAAGATTAATCATGGGATATGGTGTACTTTAATTTGTTGTCTTCGTCTTTAGATTTTACACTTTGGTCTTAAGCAAAACTCTCCAAGATGTCAGAGATCAGTTAGATAAAGGGAGAGAGAATATGGGCGGATATATTGTCAGCTTTCCAGCCAAAACATGCGTTTGCATGACTAGAAGAAGCATCTCGATCGTGGCTTCTTTCAATTTTAGCTTTTGAGTTTTAACACTTCGTTCATATTTGACACCTACTCGAATGAAATTTCCTCTCTTGAATTTTGAAAATTATAAAATAAATTAGTCAATGTTTCTTATATTCTACTTTATGTTCCACATTATTTTTAGTGTGAGATTTCTAGAAAACATTTTTGCTTCTTTTCAAACGAAATCAATTACACATGAATAGACATATTCCGACAGACCCGAAATGCAAACCTAAAGGCTAAGGCAAGTAAACAAACATTGCAATACAAACATTTTTGCTTTAACAAACAAACAAAAATTAAAACAAAAGGGATCTTTCTTGATAAATGGAAAATCCAATAAACTGTATGTATTAATTGGTACCGTACTCTCTCCGTACCAGTTCCCAACAAATGACTCAACGAGATCACCACGATACAATCTCGACCTCAATAGTTTATACATTTATTATTGGTGTACTATTCATCCTAACAATTTCGGAGGATTACAATATATATATACTTTGGATTACAATATATAAATATATATATATATATATATTTTGGTTTACAATATTATTACAGCATGGCAAGGAAATTTCTAGGAAGATGAAATAGTATATACGTTGAAGGTTTTTTTTAAAAAAAATCATTGAATATGTACGTTGAAGGTTCAACCATGTATAATGGATCCAGTGAACTTGGTTCAACCACCAAATACTTATTCTTTTTTTTTTTTTGTATATCTCACAGATCTATGATTTAGTCGGTTTTGAAAATGTTAAAAATGATGTGGGGACATAAAATAAGTTAGACCCCATAGGCCCATACATATTTGTTTGGTTTATAAATTCATATATAATTTCATTTTCCGTCTACAATGCATAGTTAGACCCCATACATATTTGTTTGGTTTATAAATTCATATATAATTTCATTTTCCGTCTACAATGCATACAAACATTTTTTATATTTGAATTTGAGTTATGGCACGACATCAATACAAATGAATAAGCTATAATAAACGCCAAACACATAGCAAATAAAATATACATCTTCTTATTTCATGTTCTCTTACAGTATTCACCGTATAAATAACAAAGATCCTTATTCAACCATGAGTAGAAAAAGAAACAACAATGAACCGGGCCTTGTGGCCTAGTGGTAAAAGGGTCACAGCTGTGATTTCCGCCACCAGGGTTCGAGGCACGGCTACTGGCAGGCATGCCCGGCCCTTCACCCATTTTGGTGAATCATTTGTATTGGGCCTCAAATTTCCGAGGCCCATTTTGTGAAGATTTTTTTTTTTTTTTTTTTTTTGAGGCCCCAAAATTATGAAATAAGCTTCAAAATTAGTAAAAGAGGCCTCAAAAATTAACAAAAAAGGCTTCAAAATAGTAAAAGAGGCCTCAAAAATTAACAAAAAAGACTTCAAAATAGTAAAAGAGGCCTCAAAAATTAACAAAAAGGACTTCACAATTAGCAAAAAGGCCTCATAATTAGCAAAAAATCTTTAAAATTTAAGAAAAATTGTTAAATAAAAATTATAAATGCCCCATAATTAGCAAAAAAAATTTTTTTAGCAGTTTCTACTTTTTAAAAAAACCCCAATTTTTTTTTTCGTATTTGGCCCCGGATTTCACCGGACCGGCACTGCTGGCAGGTTTACATAGGGGAATTGCCAGCCTCGTGGGATTAGTCCTTGGGTCTAGGAAGCCTTTGAGAGACCCGCAGTTATTAAAAAAGAAAAGAAAAAAAAAGAAACAATTAAAGATAGTTGCAGAGGCAAAACAAGTAACTAAAAAAAAAAGTGTAGGTCTTGGAGAAATGACAAAAAACGAAAATAGTTAAGAAGGCATTGCAAGCCCAAATAATATCATCGGCCATGTATTGGCCCATTTGAAAATCAGGTTGTGATGCAGGCCCACTTATTTCCAAAATGTAACGCTTGCGTTTTTCTTACGAAATATTTTAATTCCTTCTTTTGTTTACTGTTGCATTTACAAAAATCAAATAATATTAATTCATCTATTAATATAACACAAAAATCTTATACTATATACTAACTTAATATAACACGAAAATGTGTTTTTATGAAATAAATTACTCCCTCCGTTTCAGTTTAGTTGTCGTTTTAGGATTTAAATTTTGTTTCATAATAGTTGTCGTTTTAGGTTTTCAATGCAAATGTTTGGTGAAAATTCCAGTTTTATCCCTACTGTTTTAATGTTTTAACCAATGAATTTTTTTATAAAATATATTAATAAAAGGTAAAACAAAAAATTAAATGTTTTTCTTAATTTGTGTGAAAAAACCTTAAACGACAACTAAAACGAAACGGAGGGAGTATCTCATAGCAGGGTAATGTTTATACACAATTTGTGATTTAAATGATAACAAAACACAATAATCCCAATAATTTGTTTTCAATTCAATAGGCCTCTTGGTACTACTAACTCACCGTCACAATAATTTCTCATTCAATGTTTTACCTGTAATCTTCGGCTCAAATTAGCGATAGTAATTAAATGCAAAAATCCACTTTGAGAAGAAAATAACAAAAATGGAAAACGAAACCCGCTAAATCAATAAGAAGGTAAGGTCAATACAATGACGCGCCACCTCCTTTAAAGACACGCCACGTAGACCGTTCCTCAGAATCTGATTGGCTGATCTTACGTTGAAACAAGTCACCAAAACCCATCAAATCCTATTAAAACCTCTCCCACTCGCACAGGCGCGCGTGGACTCTCTCTTGTCTTCGTTTGTGTTTGGTTTTTGGACTTTGACCTTCCTTGGCTTTGGACTTGAGACAAAAAAGGAGAAGAAGACCGTCGTTGTTCTCCGATGGCGATTAACAGAATTTCTCATGGTTCGAGGGTTTTGGCGGTTGTTTTGTTCTTGTTGACGGTTAATTACGGCGAAGCTATATGGTTAACGATTCCGACGACGGGAGGGACGAAGTGTGTCTCCGAGGAGATACAGAGCAACGTCGTCGTTTTGGCTGATTACTATGTCGTCGATGAGCATAATCCTGAAAACACACCAGCTGTTTCTTCCAAGGTACGGTGGTTCCGATTGTGCTTGAATCTCTTCAAAATTGAATCTTTTTTTAGGAGATTGATTGGTTCAATTTTACGGGTCTTTAGGGTTTTGTTTTGTGGTTTGATCATCAAATTGTGAATTCTCTGTCGGTGACTTGGTACGGATCAAACTCATTGATGTGTGTTATTGAGAGAGCAATCATCAATCAATTGAATATAATCAGTAACTTTTATTATAAAGTTTTGAACTTTTTTATTTTATACATTACTCATATCTCACCATTAAGTAAATGATTGGGAGATGTATAAACTCTGACGGATTTAATCGAAAGTTTCATGTTTTGTGCTATACGCTGATTAGTTATATTTGCAATTTTTTCAAGTTCTTAATGTTTTAAAGAATGCAGATTTGTTTTTGCATGTTAATGTAGCTCATGTAGAAGCTAATCATTGGCAATAAGATTTTATGTTGTCTTGAGTTTTCTGTGATTAATTTTTGGATAGGTAACTTCTCCTTATGGGAACAATCTTCATCACCAAGAAAATGTAACACATGGTCAGTTTGCGTTCACAACTCAAGAAGCTGGGAACTACTTGGCTTGTTTCTCGATTGATTCCACTCATCCCTTAGCCAATCCTATAACCCTTGGGGTTGATTGGAAGATGGGTATTGCAGCTAAAGATTGGGACTCTGTTGCTAAAAAGGAAAAGATCGAGGCAAGTCTTCTTTCAACATCTATGTAAACATCTTTTTTCCTCTTCTTCTTTCTGATGTGAAAACTCAACTGTTGTCAACGTGTATTTGCAGGGTGTTGAGCTTCAGTTGAGGAGACTTGAAGGGTTAGTGCAGTCGATTCGTGAGAACATAAACTACATAAAAGACAGGTACGTGTCTTTCGCCTCGTTGCAATCAAATTGGGTATGAATTGGGATAACAACATAGTGATAAAAAGAAAATTTTGGATGCAGGGAAGCGGAGATGCGAGAAGTGAGTGAAACAACCAACTCAAGAGTGGCTTGGTTCAGTATAATGTCACTCGGGGTTTGCGTTGTGGTTGCAGGTACACAGATATTGTATCTGAAGCGGTATTTCCACAAGAAGAAACTCATCTAAAACTTGGCCTGAAGGATACTTACTATATAGTAGTAACATCACACATCCCTACCTTGAAAAGAGGGATAAGCTCAAGATTGTAGAGTCAATTGGTTAAAATCGAAGAACGCCATTTTCATTTATATTTACTGTGAAACTTTACTACTGTCGATAGTTAGAGATCATTGAGTTTGTGCACAGTCACTTTTGTGTTTTGATTGATCTCTGGAGTTAGAAAAAAATACAAGTAATGTGACAATGTACCAAAATTTCTTTATTTCTCAGGCATTTTGCGGTAATTTTAGTATCCGAAATATCCAATATGATTAATGGCGCTATTAAATCAAAGATTAAAATGACGTGAAACAAAAAATCAAGATTAAAGTAAAATAAAACTGGGTGGTGTCGTAATTCTTGCAAAGACGACAAATCTGATTTATCATGTAGACAACTTATTGTATGTTATGTCGTTTTCTATCATGTGTGGGAACAGTTAGACATCAGATCGAACATATATATAAATGTGTTTATTCATAATGGAAGAACCAAATACATTTGGTTAGGTCATCTAAGCATTCACCACTAGTTTATTGACAACATTTTGTGCAAAACATTTATAAGTGAATTTTAAATTGCCTAGTTAAGGTAAAATATTTATATTTTTTTGATATTTTTCTCTCTTTCTGAATTAAAATTCTACTGTTGTATTGCTGATACCATCATCGTGCTTACCTATGCAATGGATCTCTCTTGAATAACAAATTAAATATGAAAAGTTAATGCGATGAGAAATAATAAAAGTTGGAATATGTATATTAATTAAAAAAATGAAGAGGTGTAATCCATTAGCCCAAGTTATGGAAGATGGAAGTCCAAGCATGAATCCAACCAAAGTCCTTTCACTTTTGCCTATCTCTTAATTCTTTCGTACGTCATCGTACGAACCTCACACTTACCATTACCCTTAATCACTTTCACTTGTTCGCAAGGTAAATTTTCTGTTTTGACATTGTTTATTACCATTACGCCATTACTATTAATCACTTTCAATTGTTTGGAATTGATGATTTATATTACTTTTTGTCGTTACTATTAAATTTCTCGTATTTTCTTTTGTTTATGAGTTTACACATTCAAAAAATAAGAATTAAATTTTAATCTTGAGTAGGGCTTTCGACAATGGTGGACATGCCATTATATATATATATTAATAAAGAAAAAAATCATACATTCAAGATTGAAACAAGAGACATCTAAAAAATTTAGACTCATGGTCTTGTGTGGGAAACAATCATGTGGGGTGACGTGACTCCCCTATAGGCAACAAAGGTTAGAGCATTCTCATTGAGGGTTTTTAAGAAAGTCTCTCAACAATTATAAAATAAAAAACAACTGCAAATAATAATAATTTATGATTTGAGTCTTTCAAAAAGTGAGAGACCTACTCAAAAATCCCTCATTTGAGATACTTTTGAGTTTTGATTGAGTTTCTCGCATTTTAAGAGAATTAGATCACAAAACGCTATTATTTATTAAAATATACTTGTTAAAAGATATATGTGAGAGGGGGCTCTCTTAGGTTCGATGGTGAGCAAACTTTTCTAAAGTGTTTGATCAACTAAGTACATGACAAGTTCCTTAGAGCATGTGCAATGCAATGAGAGTCTCTCACGTAAAAAAGAAATAATAAAATAATAAAAAGTATTATTTAATGATCTAAAAAAAGTGATAGAGTCTATCAAGTGAGATACTCTCATAATTAAATAATACTTCTTATTATTTATTATACTTTTTATTATTTTATTATTTATTTTATTATTTATTCTTTACATGAGAGATTTGGATGAGAGATTCCATTGCACATGCTCTTTAACTCCAACAACAGATAATAGATAGAGATAAATGTTTTGGGTTAGAATGTTTAATACTTATCTTTAAAACAGTAGAAATGTATCCAAGCAAACAGTGATTAGTTACTTAATTATTCTCTGATTATGTTAATAAGTTATAAGATTCCACTCCCAATTGGCAATGGAAACGAACAAAAATCCAATTGGCTGGTAATGCGTTTCATACCACGTCATCGTTGTTAGTGACGCAAACTCACAAAGTGTGAGAATTAATATCTATAGATTAGCAGATAGCCTTGCAAAGGCTTCCTTAAGAACCCTTGTTGCCGAGACTTAGTTTTAATGAAATTTCACCCTTTTGCCCCAAAAAAAAAAAAAGATTCGCAGAAATTAATGAACCACGAAAGTAATTTATTCTCGATACCATCATTTCAATTTTGTATAGCAAGTAAAATCCTTGCATAATTTTTCCTTTTTTAATATTTACTTGAGTATATTTCGATTGGTTATATTTCTATACAGATGTTGATATAAGATCTTTATAAGCTATTAGCAAAACTTCTATGATGATCCTTTACTCCTTTAGGAACTAACGATGAATTAATGACAATTGAAAAAGTACATCATTATGTAAACTCCTAAAATAGTAACACATGCTAGAATCAAACTTTATAATAAATGTGAAATGATAGTCGATGCCCGTATATATATTATTAGGTGAAATAATAAGTCGCATCCAACGATAGATAAGATATGTTCGAATAAATTTCGTCAACTGAGAGGGAACATAATAAGAAGCAGCATCTAATAACGTGGAAGATTGATGCCATGCTTAATTAGGCTAAACAAGAGAACACAGATGTGTAGTCCCTTTAACGTTATGTTTCTGACTTCTTCTTTTTTTTTTTCTAGCTATATATATACTAATAGTTTGTCATATATTGATATATATGTATATGTGAAGTTGTGAACTAATCTCAAACTTAATCAAGCACGCATTGAGCACTCACACGCATTTTGGTTGATAAGTGAGCAGAATTGATGATTGATAGGCGACTTAACGAGTTTAGATAATTACTGACGTGCCGAATACTCATAAAATAAAATTTTCCAAAACAATTAGTAGATTAGCGGTTATAAGTTGAAAACCAGTTTTCATGTTTTCAGTTCACTAGAAAAACAATATATTGTATACAGTTTTTTTTTTCTTCTCTAATGTCGTAAAACCAATTATATTTTTTGGCCATGTAGAAATAAAACAAGTGTTTGGATTACATATTTTTTTGCATGCATATACGTTTTGTTTATAATATTTTTAGGAACATAGAAGAATCCAATCTTAAAAACGATCTACAAATCTTTAATTCAATATGAATATAAAACGGAACAACAAAAGTAGGCAGCCTTAACTGATGACGAAACGAAGAGCACTAGTAGCCGCGTCGCATTAGAATTTAGAAGGACCTAACCACGCTTGTCGTTTCGTGGGACGAATCACAACAAAAATGTATTACAAAAATCACATTTATTTTGCTTTTTGCTTCACTAATTTAGTGTTTATTTTCTTATGATAATTGTTTATAGCTAGTCTTGATTACCGTACAAAACGTGGTTCAGTTTACTCCTACCAGTTAATACGAAATTTGCAAACATCATCTGTCATATATAGTATATAGTGCTGCTGCCAATTATATATTGAAGAACATAGTCTACTTTGGAATGTTTACTACTTCGATAATTTGATACTCCTTCCGTTTCGATTTACTTGTCGTTTTAGCGTTAAAATTTTGTTTCATAATAGTTGTCGTTTTAGGTTTTCGATGCAAATGTTTGGTGAAAATTTCAGTTTTATCCCTACTGTTTTAATGTTTCGGCCAATGAATTTTTTTACAAAATATATTAATAAAGGGTTAAACAAAAAATTTAATATTTTTCTTAATTTGTGTGAGAAAACCTTAAACGACAACTAAAACGAAACGGAGGGAGTATAAGTTTGTGTGCCTTAGTTCAGTCTCTTGAAATCAATACAATAGTTTCGTTCTAAATACTTCCTCTGTTCCTAGATATTTGATGTTTTGGGTTTTTCTTTTTTGTTCTAAAAAGATTAATGTTTTGTAATATCATCACTACTATTTTTGTTTGTGACCAATAGAGAAAGGAGAAAAGTGAGATTAATATTATTAAACTAATAATAAAACAATAAAAATTATAAAAATAACTTTTTCTTAATTAGAGTGTAAAACTCAAAACATCATTGTCGTAGGAACATAGAGAATAGTAAATGGTAACATTCAAATCAGACAAAAAATGATAAATTTTGACGGTATGATAATGGTTTGTCATTATGTATAACTGACTCTATAATAAGTAATAACTTGATAATGGAGATTACTTTGTTTTTTTTTTTTTTTTGGTTAGAAGGAAATTACTTTGTTGTTTAATTAACTAGTGGTAGGAATGCCTACAAAAAAAAAACTAGTGGTACACACATTTGAATTTTAAGATTAATTAAGATTCTCGATTATTTTTTTAAAAAGATCCTCGATTATTTTTTTTAATTAAAAAAAAACAAAAATTATGAAAGAAAAAAACAAAAAAATTTAAGTAAATGTAGATCGTGATGAAAATTTAAGTTTCGGCTTCTTTCAGTTTATACATTTTTCACGGCGAAAAAAAAAAAAAAAAAAAAGATATACTTTTTTCACACACCAGTTTTTAAGCAATAGCAAAACTAAAAAAAAGTCAGCCAGCTAGAATTAATCAGTGATCATCCAAACTGTTAAAAACGGCCAAATCAAATTAAAAAAAAAAATCGATTATTATTGACAGTCTTTGTGATCTTATTGGTTACGTTATAGTCACCTGTGCACTCCACCTATATTAGTACTTCGTCTCCAAATGTGGTACGAACTAACTTGAAATTAGCCTATTGAATTTATTAGAATTGATAAATCTTTGGACGAGATGGTGTCCACTCTTCAAATCACCACAATGTTCCCTATCTATTTTCGGCGACAAGTTGAATAGGACTATGCACTAAACTTAAACATCATTCGCTTCTACACTAATATTAAACTATAATATATAATCAGCTATCTGATCGGCTAAAATTCAATACTTTTGGGTTCTTTATCTACACGAGTACACGACACAACGGATCATTCACATACGGCCGCTCATAAAATGAATTCGTAAGTCCACGAAAACCTTAATAAACTATTTGAAAATGAAAGAGTCATGTGTCCGTCAATTCTAGTACTTCTCTATTCTGATTTTTTTGCACATATATATTCGTGGTTAAAAGTTGTTGATGCTACATAATGATAATCACCCACGTTACTCATATGAATAATAAACAAGTTGCATATTTTTTTTTTTTTTTGTTAGTTCAATGCATGCATAATGATTTATAAGTATACACACATATGTAACAATCTTTAACAAAAAAAACGAATATATATATATAACAAGAGGTGAATAGTTTCGTGAATATTCAGGTTGATACTAAGTTCTCTTTTTGTGGATTCGACAAGTGTGATGAGTGGATAAAAAATTGGATGACGTCTTGAGTGGATTGTATATGTACAAATATATAATGTAAGTGTATACTTTTTGATTCTTCGAAACTATTTGGTTACAGCTTTCGGATATACATGGTTCGGCTTGGACGTAAAAGTCTATATATAATTTGGTACATATTGATACGTTTACATATATACTTTTTATTGGTACGATACTTTATGATTCGTTATCAATAAATTAATACCACATTGACGAGAACATTCTCATCAGTGATCGTAGATTAATAATCTAGCCATCTTATTTATCAGAATATATAATCCAAAAAATGCGACATTATTTTCCATACGCAAGTGTTTACAACCAATAGTCCAATATATAAATTAATTAAGTAGGTATGTAATGTAACCAACGAAATTACGACCTAATCCAGTTTTGATTACCTAGAACAAGACTAGTTAGCCACACATAATGGATACGTACTCGATAACAATAAAAAATATATATTTTTAAAAGTGATGCTTAAATAACCAATGGATTGAAATATGCACTCGTATATTGCTTTTTGTGTCAGCACAATTTGGCTATATAAGCAAGTACCCTCTTGTAGTGTATAATCATTCACAGTCATAACTATACACTTGAATACATCAAATACCAAGAAAGAGAAACTTAGAGAGAAAGAGATAACATGGCGAGTCAGAAAATGTGGGGAGGGTTAATGAACAGTGTGAAACCATACTTAGCAATGATATCTATGCAATTTGGTTATGCCGGTATGTACATAATTACCATGGTCTCTCTTAAGCATGGCATGAACCATTACGTCCTAGCCGTTTATCGCCATGCAATTGCCACTGCCGTCATCGCTCCGTTTGCTCTTTTTCATGAAAGGTATGGTTTTCATTAATTAATGATCATCACTAAAAGTTGGTGACGGCTCTTATCCATTTCGATTAAGAACACATAACCAGCCTGGTACATAACTACATATGAAATTATCGATGAGTGATACATATGAAACTATAAGTTTTTGTTATGTCTCATATAGATTGCTGTTTAACGTAAAACTTAAGAAGTATAAAAATCATGATTGACTGTAGCTAGCTACGTTGTACATATATAGAAGCTTCAGTTTACACTAATTAATCAACGTAAGTAATTTTGTGTTATTGTTGATTATGCAGGAAAATAAGGCCCAAGATGACATTCCGAATATTTCTCCAAATTGCGCTGCTCGGTTTTATTGAGTAATACTCGTTAATTCTTCTCATATATCATTCACAAAAAAAAAAAAAAAAAAAACTATCGGAACAGTCTCCAATCCATATATATATGTTAATATAGTTAATGAAAATATTAATTAGATAGTTTTCTAAAATTTAATTAACGAGGGTCAATAAAATGACAGGCCGGTGCTGGATCAGAACCTCTACTACGTCGGGATGACTTACACGTCAGCAACTTTCGCTTCGGCTACCGCTAATGTCCTTCCGGCCATCACCTTCGTCTTGGCCATTATTTTCAGGTTTACGTTATTTCTTATTCTTATAAATTTATCAAACATTTTATGCCTCTGGAAACCCTTTGACAAAAATAAAAAACATTTTATACGGAATATATTTTTACTGTTTGATAAATTATGCGAAATATTTCTACTTTGATTCTTATCTTGGGAATATTTTTGTTGACTTTTCCCATACCGTGGGAACAAGATTAACGGAATCATAGGAAAACACAGTAGTATGTTCGTGGAACATGATACCACACTAATTAGATAATTTAACTACTTATACACTGAAAGAAATATACTGGGTGAGATCATCATTTCCACTTACGTAAGATGTCATTATAAGTCTATATGGAATCTATAGAACATTACTGTTTGTTACATGTAAATTTAATACAGTAATTAACGAATTTGATTTTTAATATATAAATTTCAGATTAGAGAGCGTGAACTTTAAGAAGGTACGAAGCATAGCCAAAGTTGTAGGAACGGTGATCACAGTCTCCGGAGCACTTCTCATGACTCTCTACAAAGGTCCAATAATTGACTTTATAAGATTCGGCGGTGGCGGAGGAGGAAGCAGTGACGGTGCCTCCCACAGTGGTGCATCAGCGGCGGCGTTGGACAAACACTGGATTCCGGGAACACTTATGCTGTTGGGAAGAACTTTTGGTTGGGCCGGTTTCTTCATTCTACAAGTGAGTTCCAATTAATTTACTTACAATTTTCGGTTTACTCATTTAACAATATGAAAAATAAAAAATCTAACCGGGTTTTGTCTTGTTATGGTAAAAACGCAGTCGTTTACACTGAAGAAGTATCCAGCTGAGCTGTCACTAACGACGTTAATATGTTTAATGGGAACTTTAGAAGGAACCGCCGTCTCATTGGTAACGGTACGTGACTTGAGTGCTTGGAAAATCGGCTTCGACTCTAATCTCTTCGCTGCTGCCTACTCCGTAAGAACAATTAACTAAATTTTAATTTTATATGATTAATGATGATAATTCATAATTGAAAGTTGTGTTAATTAATGAAGTAACTTAATGGTGATTAGGGGGTGATATGTTCGGGTGTGGCGTATTACGTGCAAGGAGTAGTAATGAGAGAAAGAGGACCAGTTTTTGTTGCGACATTTAATCCACTTTGTGTCGTTATAACTGCTGCTCTTGGTGTTGTTGTCTTGTCCGAAAGTATTCATCTCGGAAGGTATTTATTTTTCTTTCTAAAATTAGTAGTATTAAAAATTTTGGACCGAATTAATAAATAGTTTTCTACTAAATGTTTCCAGTGTGATTGGAACGTTATTTATAATCGTGGGCCTATACACTGTTGTATGGGGTAAAGGCAAAGACAAAAGAATGACGGATGATGACGAAAATTGCAAAGGACTTCCGATTAAAACTCCGGTTAAACAGGTAGATACCGGTAAAGGCTTAGCCGGAGAACTGGAGATGAAACCTAAGGAAGGTCAAGAGACTAAGGCTACTCAGGTTGAGATTTGAGGATGCTTATGTGATGATGGAGACATAAATCAGTGTTTCTTTCTTTGTATATTTAAGTTTATGTTTTTTGCTTTCCAAGGTTACAGAAAGATTTTGGCATATCAGATGTAATATGATGAGATGAATCAATCATCTTATAGTTTAACTAAAAGTTTTTGTGAGATATGCAACTTCAAATATTATCAAAGAGATCAATAACCAATGTTTTGGTTTTACTCATCAAGAATTTCACATAGGAGTTTCCAATGCGCGGAAAATAAACAATTGTTGTTGAATCAAGATGACAAATCAAGGGAAAAAGAAGCAATGGAGATGAGAAATGTGATAAAGAAGTAGCTAACTGAGGAGGCAGAAGCGATTGAGATGCTACCGGCTGGACCATTAGCGGGGTTACCTGGGACGGAATCACCGCCTGAAGGAAGCACAGATGATCTTGGTGAAGATGCTATGGATCCTGGACCATCAAAATCTGGTGAAGGTGCTGGTGCATACATTACATCCTTAGGAACAGTATCCGGTGGAGCTAGAAGCGGCGCAAATTGTTGAGGTCCTGCATTTTTACCATTGCACTTACATGAGACCAAATTCTAGTACCTGATTCTCCATTACAAAGATATTTTTGGTTAGATTGAACTTACCGGGACATCGGGGTTGAAGAGACCTGGTCAGCCTATAAACGAAAGAGAAAGAAATGTTAAATAGTTTGGAATCATTAGTTGGGCTATGTTGATAAGAGGAGAAGACAAAGTGAATGTATTTCTACTTACAAGGTCAATATAGTGCCGTTGGCAATACCATTGTAATCACAAGTTGTAACATTACAGCCAGCGCTACTCTGCTGCACCGTGATGTTACCAAGCATGAGGTTGCTGTTTCTACACTGCATACTTGAGCAAGAGACGGCTAGAGAAGCAGGCTCACAATACAAACTGCATCACATCACACACACACACACACACACACACCACAAGTGAGTAAAAATGCAATCAGAGATAATTTGATTAGTCATATCAAATAACATAGCTTAGATATTATTACTTGCGGCTCCCAAGCGCACAGCTGCATTGCACACAGTGGCCTGCAGCTAAAGCGTAGCTACCATTTGGAACAATCAATCCGAAATCCGATGCATATCTGGGGAACTTTGAAGCACAAGCTGAGAGAAGGTAAAAGACACAGAACCAAACATTAATAATCTGTTATTGCTACCTACCAAAAGAAAACACAGCCAAAAAAATACCACAAAGAGGGAAACTTTTGGTAGCTCAAACTCATATAATGCCAAAAACAATACCTTAATGAGAATCAAAACCCACAAAGCAATCAACCAGCAATGAAAGAAACAATCACAAGTCCACAAAGCTACCTCAAAATCCCAATTTGGCAACAGAAATTGACTGAAACTAACAATAGAAACCACTTCCCACTATATAAACCCTAAAGATAAAACTTCTAAACTAAATTTCAGCATTATAGGCCTGACCTGACAAAGGAACAGCGAGAATATCTCCAGAACTAACATCAGGAGCTCCCATAGCATTCACATTCATCAAATCAGTAATAGTAGTCGAATACCTCCTCGCAATTCCGACCAATGTATCAATCTCCCTCACAACATACGACATATAAACCGCCGGCAAAGAATTGTCGGTGCCATTGAAACAAGCGCAAGGCAAGGGGATAACAAGACTCGTCCCAACATCAAGCAACGACGGGTCATTCACCGAGTTAGCTTCCTGGATCTGCTCAGCAGAGACCAAACCTCCGTAAACAGAGTCAGCAATCGATCCTAGATTGTCGGAAGGTCGGGTTTTGTAATGGGTAGAGACAGATTTCCTGATTCCGTCGACGCAGGAGCAAGTGATTGGGATTTTGAGGAAGAGCTTTGAAGGAAGGATATGGTTTTCGACGTCTGGGTAAGAGATATCGATGGCGTTAGCTAAAAGGACTGAGATTGGGTCTACTTGGAAGAGAGATGCGACTTCTGAGACTTTGAGGTCGGTGTAGAGCGTGTAGCCGAGTAAAGAGTTGCAAGTGTCGTTGCTTGAGCAAGGCTCGATTGTTGATTTCGCTGTCGCTGTGAAGACGAGAGTCGAAGCTAGAATTAGAGAGACGAAGAAGAAGAAGATGGGTTTTTCTGGGTTTTTCATTTTAGTAGTTTAGGGTTTTACGAAATTCAAAATCTCGTAGGGTTTTCAATCTCTCTTAGAGGACAATGACAGAGAGAGTACAACGAACAGAGTAAGATTGGACTATGGAAGATGAAGCTGGAGATTTTTTTCAGGAGTTTGGTGTAGAGAAAGAGAGAATCTCTGGTTTTCTTCTAGAGAGAGAGAAGAAAAGTTTCCACTTTTTTTGAAATGGAGAGAGAGAGAAGAGAAGAGAGGAAGAAGGAGACAAGTGTGTTGTACAGAGTGAACAGAAAACGGTAGCTTTGCGATCTCCAAGACAGACATCTTTTTATGCTGTTATGACTGATTTACCCTTTACTCCTAACTCCTTTGACCGGTTTCAGATTACTGTAGCATGAAGATTTTTTGAAATTCATTTTTGGTAATGGAAGGATATGGCGGTAAATTCGTTGAGGCCCACTTTAAAAAGGCCCATTTTTTACTTTTAGAGAAGCTAAAGCAACGAATTTTATGAGCTGTTTCGAGAGCTTAAAGATACATAATTCTTTTTCCCTTAAACACCGTCTTAAGCTCTTTCGTGTAATGTATTAAGGCAGGAAAATGGAACATTCTTTCCCTATTATATATTGTCTATTTTGGTCTTCTTTGAAAATTTATCATGTATTAAGTCTGATGTTAGAATGATTGGCCAAGAAGAATTGGAAGCATAAATTGGAAGCAAAAATTAAAAGCTGAGGTAAGTCAAATCACTACCATAATTGAATACAAAATGGGCCTGCTTTAAGTATCATTGTGGTCATCTCTGAGTTGGTTCTATTATATGGGATTCAATTTATGTGTAGTAGCTCTTCTTTAGGTTTCAGAATGTATTGATTGATGTAAGTAGCAGGAAGGAAGAGTAACTAACCACATACAATGGTACTTTTTTTCTCTCTAATTTCTCTGGTTTCAAGTAAAAAGAAACACATAGTTAAACTAAAGTCACTTGGGGATGCTCAAGATCAAATCTAACTCCTTTATGTGAGTACTTCTCAGTCTGTAGAATTAACCTATGATACTCAAACTTTACTCTCTAGTTTATCATTAACAAGAGGAATCAGTTCCATCTTGTTCCTTGGGTTACGAGGAGTCCTGGGAGTTCCTGGTTGTTGCTGAGAAAGCATGTGCCTTACATAACCATAAAAGGTGCAGCCCACAAGTGTGATTCCGCATCCAACAGCATTCATCGGTGATATCGGGTTTTTGAATATCATCCATGATACCAACACAGCTACTGCAACCTGCAAATCACATACCATCCATCATACATATTGAGTCAAAGATTCATTTGTCTTGTAATAATCAGAAGAAAAATATTACTGTAATGTGGTTTAGAAATTTTTCATTCACCTTAAGGTTTCCAGCTACATTGAATGTGACTGCCGTTGTGGAGTGAATGACATAGAAGATGGAGAAGTTAAGACAGAAAGCTAGAACACCCGAGCTGAAAATAATGATGAGAGCCGACCATGGAGACGGGTGTGCTTCAAACCAATTCAAAATTCCATTGCCTTCAAGTAGAAATGCTGGTAATCCGAGAATCATGGTCGCAAAAGGCGCCATATAGTATACCGTGTTTATGCTACATAGAGAGACATGGCAATGAAGAGGACATAAACACTCAGTTCCATAAAATAGAAAAACAGAAAATCAAGAGTGCACAATTCACAATTGGACTATGAGAGCATGACATGAACAATACCGAGTCCAACAAGGCATGTCATTGAAACCAAATGTAAGTTTCATACTTTCAAGTTTAACACATATCATGTGAAATTGAAGATCAAAACCTCAGGAAACAGAACACTGACCTGTCAAATTTGTATCCATGAAGAAGAGATTCTGCAAGAATGGTCTTTGTAGAGGTAGCTAAACATCCAAACAAAGCAGCACAGAATCCAAACACATTAAAGCTAAGTTCTGTAATAGAAGTCAGAAGAATCCCTCCAACAATAGGCACCAACGACGCCCAAATACGCCATTCAAAATATTTCCTCCATACCAACCACTGTAACACCACTGCCCTCAAAAACCATTACACAAAAACCAATCAGAACATCAAAAAAAGATCACTGTTTTTTGCAAATT
The DNA here is from genome assembly GCF_000004255.2 of Arabidopsis lyrata subsp. lyrata. Classification (NCBI taxonomy): domain Eukaryota; kingdom Viridiplantae; phylum Streptophyta; class Magnoliopsida; order Brassicales; family Brassicaceae; genus Arabidopsis; species Arabidopsis lyrata. Next base: position 9,471,628 of record NW_003302555.1, on the reverse strand, counting down.
CTCAATCTTAAAAAACCCTAAACCTGTTGTTGCCGGAGTAAAAGATTTGATAGTCTGCATAAAAGAGACAGGAATATATCTAAGACTGATATTCCCCAACACAATGTTGATACAGAACACAAATGACATTGGAAAAATCCTCCTCCACCTATCTTCTGGATCAACCACAATCAAAGGTTTAATCTTCAAGACTTTGATCACAATGTAAGCTCCAATCGATGAACATATGAAATGAACACATGAAACTGACAATGGAAATTTGAAATCCAGTTTCTGCAAACAAGGAAAGGTACCAAATTTCAAACACAGATCAGATCAAACAAACTAAAGGCTAAGTCTTTAATGATGAAAGTAAGAGGCTTTAACCTGAAAGATCCATTTGTTCATGATGATAACAGTAACATTAAAACCCCACCATTGAAGAATCGATAACAGAGATCTGAACATACTCCATTGATGCCACAGACTTCCTTCCTCCATTATCACTCTTTATTAGAGCCGCGAATCAAGAAAACCCCAGAAATTTTTGATGGGTTTTGAGAAGTGAATCAGTGAGAAAGAAGAGAAGGATCTAAAAGATGAAACTTTTAGGAATGTTGCAAAGAAACCCTAATTAAAGCGCGAAGAGGAACAGAGTAACGGTAGCAGTTAATGCAAATATCGTTATGCTTATACAAGTTACCAATTTTAGTTGTTACATATATAAATGTAAATAATTTAGCTTTTTAACAAATCTTCTGTATATAAGTAAACATTGTTTAAGAAAAAGTAATTATGGAAGAAGGATAATTAAGTACTTAAAAATATTGATGGATACAATGATAAAAAAACATAAATATATAACTTATAATGCATAAAGAATGGTGATAATTTTTGTAATTTCGATCATTTACGGGTTACAGATCCAGCTAAATCGTCTGCAGAACCTTTTGATAGGACCACCATTACCTCGAGGGACGATGTATTGCTCACCGTTCATTGGATCACACATTATCTTGCAAGGATTGTCACAAATGGCTGGAGTCGCTTTTTTTGATGCTTTCATGCACACATTCACGACACAATCTTTGACACACACATCTATCGAGTTGGAATGAGCTGAAAACATCGTTGCAAATAAAATTGCAATTATCAATACACTGCAGATTTTCTTTGACATTGGAGCTGCCATGTCGTAAGTATCGTGAGTCTGCAAATCTTAAATTGTAATGTTTTTTGTTTTCTTTTTGTTGTGGTTTCGACCGAGATGATTTGGTGAGAATGTTGGGTTGACGTAGATGATTTATATAGTAAAAAATAGTTTGCTGATTTTAGAAGTAACAAAACTATTAGGAGGTCAACTTTTTTTTTTTTCGTTTCTTTTTCTTTGGTAAATATATCGATTGATTTCTGGACAACTTAAATGTGTTATACCGTTTTGGTCATCTAAACAACTATTTGCTATGCATAAATATAGTAACACTAATTGCTCATATTAAAAATATTAGCCAATACAACACATATCTTAGTGGCTGTTTAGCTCTTCAACTTGTAATGCCTACTCTTCATATCAATGATATTTACCGATTTAGCAAAAAAAAAAAAAAAAAAGTTTCCTCTTAAAATTCGTAACCACGTTTCGTTACGAAAATCGTAATATACACATGGTTACGAATTTGTAACTTTATCAATAACGGTATTAAAATACATCTATATTAAATGATGGCAGATTACATGTGCTGATGTAGTGATGTGCATGTTAACAAGGAATGGTTACCTTTTAATGTGACATATATGTGAAAAACAACATAATTGTTATGTACCTTTTTGTTTGGCGGCCAGATTAAAAATACTTTACGCCTAGGATGGCTTGATATAATGAAGAAAAGTTGTAAGTTGTAGAAAAAAGAATATATGAATTGGTTTTCTTCCTTATGATCTTTAAATGCAAATGCCTAGTTAGATAAATTACACAAATTATTCAAGCCTCATTAAACCGAACTACCTTGTATATTTATAGATTTTTTTTAATTAAGTAGTATTTTATGTAATTAAGAATTTTAAATAATTTTTGTAATTTAATGTTACTGGGTATGGTAACTGTAAATATTTTCTTTGAATCTCTCAAAATTTTGATGTTATCAAATCATGACTTCTAAAATCCAGTATCTTTTGGATTTTCATTAATTTGTCTATTTTGAAATTATTACTTTGGGAAACTAACTTATGATATTGTATCTTCATAGATTTGTCAAATCAAAACAAACAAATAAAGATATTTTAATTTTATTATAGGTGTGGAGAAAAAGAAAATTGTTTGACTGCATATTTTAGCATGTTATTTAACTTTGCAATCCATTAATATTTTTTTTCTCCCACACAACACATATATAAACGTTTTCACATCCTCTTTGTCAAAGATAAAAATGGAGGTCAAAAGCGTGAACACCACGGCGATGATACTTGGTCTATTGTTTCTAATCAGCTTCGTCGCTGCGGAAGATCCGTATAGATTCTTCGAATGGCACGTAACGTATGGTAACATATCTCCTCTCAACGTTGCACAACAGGTGCTTTATCTTTTAACCTTATCCCCACCAAATTAATTATTTGTTGGTTTGTTAATTGGATTTAAGTTTGTTTACCATTTTGTCTAGTAGGGTATATTGATCAATGGGAAGTTCCCAGGACCGGATATCGTCTCTGTTACCAATGATAATCTCATCATTAACGTATTTAACCATCTCGACGAATCTTTCCTTATATCATGGTATATATGTCTCCTTTTCCTCGAGAGTTAAGGTTTTCGTAAGGAAAACACATATTTGTATTTCATTTACATGCATCAAAATCATTTTAATTAACTATATGTCTTTGGTAGTTAGGATTATGATATACTCTGTTTGAGAATATAACTATACATTGATATGCGTATATTCTTAAACAGAGTATATCATAATCCTAACTAACCGTCTTCAAATTCATATATTAGATATATATGTCAGTTGCATCTATAAGTATATAAATCGTTCCATGATAGATACTAACGTGTTCTAACCAAAAAATTTGGGATCATATAATGCTTCAATCTAAATTTAGACGGTGTATTTGCATGGTGATTATACATTAAATTTTTAGGAGAGAATTCATTGTTCCTATTTGATGTCTTTTTGTAAAGGAGCGGGATTCGAAATTGGAGGAATTCATACCAGGACGGAGTGTACGGAACGACGTGCCCAATCCCGCCGGGAAAAAACTACACCTACGTTCTTCAGGTTAAAGATCAGATTGGAAGTTTCTACTACTTCCCCTCTCTCGGCTTTCACAAAGCCGCCGGTGGATTTGGAGCTATTCGTATCTCCAGCCGCCCCAAAATCCCCGTTCCATTCCCAGCTCCCGCTGATGATTACACCGTTCTCATCGGTGACTGGTACAAAACCAACCACAAGGTACAATTCTCCTCTTACGTATGACGCAAGGAAAGGGGGGAAATAGTAGGGCGATAAAATGATTATGTTTTGTTGACGGTTTAGAGAATGGGACAACGTGTTTGTATTTTGAACAAATTTGCAAAGCTGCATGCATGATGTATATATATACATAAACGTTGTTGCTTGTTGGAATTTTGAATTAAATATTATAATCTCTCCTTATAGGACTTGAGAGCACAACTCGATAATGGTGGAAAGCTTCCTTTACCAGATGGAATTCTCATCAATGGTCGCGGTAGTGGCGCCACCCTCAACATTGAACCAGGTTTTAATTTGCTCTTTCACTTTCTTTGTCTTGTTTATTGGTGATTCTCTGACTGCAGTGTTAATAAGTTATGATGTGAGTTTTTCTGTAGGTAAGACTTATAGACTGAGGATATCAAATGTTGGATTGCAAAACTCTCTCAACTTCCAAATCCAAAACCACATGATGAAGTTAGTTGAGGTCGAAGGGACACACACTATTCAGACTCCATTCTCTACGCTTGATGTCCACGTCGGTCAATCTTACTCGGTCCTTATAACAGCTGACCAGCCTGCAAAAGATTATTATATTGTGGTCTCTAGTAGGTTTACCTCCAAGATCCTTATCACCACCGGTGTTCTTCATTACAGTAATTCTGCTGGACCTGTTTCTGGACCTATTCCAGATGGACCAACTCAGTTGCCATGGTCTTTTGACCAAGCACGAGCCATCAAGTATTGTTTCATTCTTTCATTGACAATTACAATCTTTTAGTTACTTAGTGGTGCAACCGTGTTTGAGCGGGCTTGTTTGTGTCTTATAGGACCAACCTTACAGCGAGTGGACCAAGGCCAAACCCTCAAGGTTCATACCACTATGGCAAGATAAATATCACTCGAACAATCAGACTTGCTAACTCTGCTGGAAATATCAAAGGCAAGCAACGATACGCAGTGAATAGTGCATCATTTTACCCAGCAGACACCCCTTTGAAACTAGCGGACTACTTCAAAATTGCCGGTGTATACAATCCTGGAAGCATACCTGATCAGTCCACATATGGAGCAATATTCCCTGTTACATCAGTAATGCAAACTGATTACAAAACTTTTGTGGAGATTGTTTTCGAGAACTGGGAAGATATTGTCCAGACCTGGCACCTTGACGGTTACTCTTTCTACGTGGTTGGGTAAGTAAAACATTCATATTTGCATCCACAATATCCACACAGTAAAATTTGGTAGCATTCTCTAAACCAAGATAGAGTTCTTAAGAAAATCGAAAGTTGTGTACATTTTCAATATTTTTGACTAATGATACACTTGGTAACTATTAGAATGGAACTTGGGAAGTGGAGTGCTGCCAGTAGAAAAGTCTACAATCTAAACGACGCAGTCTCACGGTGCACTGTTCAGGTGAGAGTCCCTAAAGCCTTCTATATTTTGATCACACAGTTGGCCATAAAAGCTCAGAATGGGTTATACAAAAGGTGGATCATTGGATGAATTTGTGCAGGTGTATCCCAAATCATGGACTGCCATATACGTATCACTGGACAATGTAGGAATGTGGAACCTAAGATCAGAGTTATGGGAAAGACAATACCTGGGACAACAGTTCTACATGCGTGTTTACACAACCTCCACTTCCCTCAGAGATGAATACTTGATCCCGAAGAACGCTCTTCTCTGCGGCAGGGCCACTGGCCACCACACCACGGCGCCGCTGCAGTGAGTGAAGTGAGAGGTTTTGATAGATGATTGCAATGACTTTCTGAAAAACAATTCATATTTCCTTTTGGATTCTAGGTCACATATATTATATATATTGTTGATTAACAATAATTAATTAAAAACAGATTTGTCTACAAATACATAAATATGATCCAAATGAACAATTAACAATATGCACATAAACTACGAACAAGTATAATTTGAAGAACTAATCGATGTAAACTCAGTTCTTTCCATTGATGAGGAGGACAAACGAGGTTACATCATATGCTTCATCAAGAACAAAACAGTCTGGAAAACAAGTAACCGTGGCAACCTTGCACAACATCCAGCAAAGGAGAAGTCTGACATGCTTCGCTAGCTTCACGATCCATCCATTTCTCTAAAACTGTTTCAGCTACAATAGCAATGCGATGCTGCATCACCGAAGCACCCATCGGTCCCACTATGTTCAATCTCGTTGCAGCCGAGAGAACATCTCTAAGCGTTACAAACAGATACGCTCTCTGAGAAGTCTCGGGATCCATACCGAGTAGACCACATACAAGCCCGAATATCGGTGCATGGTGGAAATATACATTTTTGGAGCCCAAAGAAGCGTCACGAATCATCTTAAGATTTGGTATCTCAGTGAAAACTGAAGCAGCTATACGAAACAACGCTGATCCTTGCGAAACCGATGCCTTGGAAGAGACTTGGTTAGTTAAAGTAGCGTTAAGAATTCCATCAAGTTTGTGCCATGTCTCAATATCAGGAGATTTGAGAGCAGAGTAGACAAAAGGAAGCAATAAGCTGGCTGTGTTATCCAACAGATGAATGATATGAGTTTCTAAATCTTCAGGAGACGAAACTAACCGAGTCTGAACCGCTGCTTCGAGACCGAACGAATGAGCAAATCCTCCTGTTGGTAAAATTGAATCAAGTAATTGCCATTGACTCCACTGCATACAAGAAGCTGTTCTTGACATAACAATGTCGCTTCTTTCGTCTACTTCCATCAATTAGACCTCTTTCTATAAAGAAGTAAACACACAATGATGCATTACTATAGAGAAACCATCAGAGATTAAGCAATGTTTGAATGTGATTACCACAATTTATGAATGTGATTAAGCAATGTTTCAACCTAAAAAAGCGATTTTTAAATCGAAAACAGTGACTATATCAAGATTCTTCAGATAAAGTCGGATTCTTGATTCCAGTGAGCAAATTGATACATCCAAAAACATAGTATGCTCAACGAAATCCACAACGCAATCGACGGAAAAAAATATCTAAAGATCTGAATCCCTAACAAAATCGATTGAAAAATCCAGAACGTAATCGAATGAGGAAAGCTTTTTTGATTACCGAGAGTCGTCGAAGAAGAAGAGTGATAGAGAGAGATAGACTTCAGAGTCTCGACGGATACAGTGGCGGAGAGATATCTCCGGCGGAAGACGAAGGAACTAAACATTTATTAATTCAACTCGATTTGGTTTTTACGGTTCAATTCAAAACCAAATGAGAACCGACCGTTTTGCATCTAAACCGAACCAAACTGTTTTGCGGGTAATTTGTGATTGAACTGCAGATTTTTTTTTTAATTAAAAATTTGTTTGTCAATAAGTTTTGCAACAGTTGCTTGATGATGATTCCCAGTCATATTTTTATCCTTAGACCCTCTAAATTTTTTGCCCAAAAAAAAAAAAAAACCCTCTAAATTCAAGGCTGGAATTTGTACATCTTTATCGGTCGAGCCAAACGGTTATTAGGTCTTTGGACTCAAATGGTAATGTATGTATAAGGCCAATGTTTTGTTGACATAGACGCTTGTTTTTAATATGTATCAAAGAAAAGCAAGTATTTTTTTTTTTTATTTTTTTTTTTTTTTTTTTTTGAAAACGAAGAAAAGCAAGTATTTATTTCATAAGAACAATGAACATGTCGACTACTATAGTGATATCAAACAAACACATCACACATACATAGATATTTCTATGTTAGTCATGCAGAAAATAAAACAGGAGGAGTTTTCGTAATTCGGAACTAGCTAGCAATACTGAGGCATCCATCTACAGAACCTGGAGCTTCCCTTAACAGGAGGAACAATAAATTTTTCACCACCGAATAGTTGATTGTTGCAGATTTTCTTGCAAGCTTCATCACAAATTGCAGGAGTAGGGTTTTTCGCCGCTTTCAAGCACTGGTTCTGTGCGCAATGTTTCACACACATTTCTATACTGTTTGAGTGAGCAATGTGTGCTGAAAACATCATCGTCAATATAGCTACCATCAAGAAAACACTGCATGTTTGAGTCGCCATAACGTACGTTTTTAAGTACTAGTGATGTTATTACAACTTTTTTTGTACTCCCTGTTTATAATTGTGAAGAAGATGATTTGGTGGGTAATGTTGGGTTAGTCTTGGTGATTTATATAATGAAACTAATGTTGTCTATTTTTAGCAATTGTTTTATATTTGTTTCTTGTTTCTCTCTGTATATAGCCAACTAATTCTGTAGAGTTTAGTTGTGCTACCTTTACTATTTTAGTTGTCCAAACAAATTATTGCTATGAAAAAACAAATCATAGCTTGCAGATATATATACCCATATGCCATTTTGGTTTTATTTTGTAACCACATGTTGTTACGAATATTTATTTGTTGCAGCATAGATCTATTGGATTAAATCTATTAAATGGTTCAGTAATATATGTGGATATGAATACTGTAACGATTCCAAATCCAGATTAGTTAAATTTGGTTGCAGCATCTCTTAAGCTCAAAAGAGACATAATCGTAGGATCTCGATCGCTACTGTCGTCTCTTATCCTATTGATTTCTTGTCTTTCCCCATGTGAAGCTAAAAACTTTAATTGAAAACATAAACACTTAACAAAAAAGGATTTTTTTGGGGGTAAAAGACTAAAATTGAAAACAGAGAAGTGACCCACAAATTTGATACCCATACCATAAAATCCCATTATGGGAACATTACTTGAATCCTACCCAAAGATTCTCCATTCCTCCCATGTGATAATTCTTTTTTAGTTTTTGTTTTACTTCACTTTTTCTTATATAAAAAGGTCCTTTTTCTTTGTGTGTTCTATAGATAACCTTGTAGGACTACTTTCAGTCTTTCAAAATTGATAAGATCGTATAATTAATTACACGGATCTGAATAATGGCCATGTGAATATCTATCAAGAAGTGGACTGAACAAGACTTTTATCGAATTAACTGATATCTATGTATATTCTGGAGGAAAACGTATTTTGGACAAATGGTAGAATATCTAATAAGTCCAAGATCCAAAATAACATCTTTCAATCAACATTATAACATTTTTCTTTTGGATCAATGGATCAAACCACTCGGAACCACAAATCAATAGACAGGTAATTTTTTAAAATATAAAAAGCTAATTAGCTCTTATCTCTTAAACTAGATTAACAGCAACAAAAGCTAGTTTAAATCGAGATTTCTTTATTTTTCAATTTGTCATCCGACCGAACCGGTCCAAATTGGTTTGAAAAGCATTGTTATTTTTATTTTATTTTATATTAAGCATTGTTATTTAATTAAGTCATACACTAAAAGCTTTGATCATTGTGAGTATATAGTGTAAAGGAAGTATGTGGGATGGTCTAATTGAAAAAGTGATGATACATTGAAACTCATCACTACACATAACATATCACCTGTCAATGTCTCTCTAAGTGTTTGGGTCTTTAGCTCGTGATATTGAAGCCTGTCTTCTTCTTTTTATTTTTATTTTAGATCACGTGAACGCTCAAAGTTTTTGACCAACAAATAAAATGGACCCCTTTTATGTTCACATCCAGACCCCAACTTTATAAATTAGGTCAATCTAGCTCCCAAACTTTAATCATGATTTATTTACTTACTTATGATCCCATTTGTATAAGCACGTGATTTGAAGTTTGTGAAGACAAATAGAAGACTTATTTTGAGCAATTTTCAAGATGATTAGCAAATAGGGGGAAATTTCATCAAACCCTAAGCTAAATCTGATCTTTTGTTTCGCCCAAAGAAGAAAGAATTGCAGATGAAGCGATATAGTCTTGATAATGGAGAATTGCCCATGTGATGTGAGAGAGAGCCATTTAAAATTGAGAGGAAAACATAATAATTCTCATACGGAAATAAAATAAACATAATAATATATAACACATGAGTCTATCCATTAATTATCGATTATCTTGTTTATAATTTTTTTTATATAATTTTAAACTATCGATTATCTTGTTTGTTTCGAATTTAACATAAAAGATTAAAGTTTATGCGACCAACTTAGTGTTGGACTACTCGTGAGAAGTAAATCCCCTATACTCAACACTATAAATATCTTGGTTTAACCATAACATAACAACAACAACAAATTATGGATTCGATATAAAATATTTTAGACAATTGTTTCTGAATGTGAATAACTATAGGCCGAAATTTTGATCAAGTTGTAAGAAATAAAAACTTGAAGTGAAAACTTGAATGTGAATAACTATACACTAATTTTCTAGATTATGTCATTATCTGAAAACAATGATGTCAACAAAATCTACTAATTAAAATGAGCTTAATATTAATTAAAATCATGTCATATTAAATCATACCTAAAAGGCTTGTCTTTTTTTCTCTTTCTTTTTCTTCCGGCAACTAAAAGGCTTTATCTACTTGGAATTTTTGTGTTGTTAAAGTACTCGGAAACAATATGAAAAATATATAAATATATCCGACCTAAGCCCATCTCTTTGTTACATATCTTTATATATCTCTCTCTCTTTCCTCTCCCTCAATTCTCTTCTCCTCTCTTCGGAAGTGAAGATGGATATGTACAAAGATGATAGCTCACCATACTGTTATTTCCATCCAAAGGAAGAGTATGTTGGAGTTTGTCCTCTCTGTTTGAACGAGAGGCTTCTTGTTTTAGCTTCAAAACAGAGATCATCAAGAACCAAACACTCTTCCTCTTCACCAATCATCAGCCTCCCTAAGATCTTCGCCTTGAGCTCTCTCCTCAGTCGCCTCGATCTCCGTCACCGGAAATTCCATCCCTCCTCCGATCTTGACGTCTCCACAAGCCAAGAAGGTACACAATTTTTATAAATATCACTTTAATTATACACATATATTATACTTCATAATTCAAGATCTAATTCCAATTGGGTATTTTCCTTTTTTTCCCCTTGACATATGGGATTTTCCTTTTTCCAAATTAAGATTCTCAACTTCTCTCCCTCACAATATGTGTGTGTGGAATTATGAGATGATTTAATCCGTATTTGCAACCATATGTACATATTTCTTAGTAGAAACCCATTTATCAAATAAGGATACTATAGAAACATTCATATACACAATTATATTAGACTTTTTTATTATTCAAAATGAGTGAATAAAATGTTATTTTGAACAGCCAGCTGAAAATTTTGTTTTACTTGATATACGGCTAATTATCTTTTATAGTTGGTAAATAATGTAGTGTATATTATATCAATATAATATAATTAATGTACAAGATCAATTATGACTGAAATTTGAAAAGTTTTATATTTTGTTCAGATTCTTTTATATCGATAAAATTCGAAAACGATGGAAACGCGTCGTGGGAGAAGAAAGCAGTAGTGACAAAGGTTTGTGTAGACAACAAGAACAACACAACAAACTCAACATGCAAGAAGCAGCAATCTCCTATAACGAGCAATACCAGTATCGTAGAGCACAATAGTGCCAAGTCATCGCTTAGGTGGCGCAAACGTATTGGTCATCTCTTCCACGTCATCAAACTCAGATCAGGATCGTCCACGTCGTCTTGCCACGTGGCACCATCCAAGGTCGAAGGAGCCAAAGTGAGGAAACAGGGTTGGATGGTGAGGACCTTAACCAGAAGAAAATCCAGGAAAAGTAAAAGTTGAATTTTTCTTATAATTAATTTGATTACACTTTTAAGAATATTTTTCTACATATATATTTTTTTTTAGTTTAATTTTTGGTTTGGTCGTTTTTTCAATGATTGATGCTTCTGTTTGAAGAAGAATTATGTGGAAGTTTTTTTTGTAAGTAATGACGAGATATGAATTTAAAATCGATTGAACTATCCATAGATTAAATTATTGAGTTGATTAGATTTTTGTATGAAGATGTATTACATATAATAAGCAAATGTAAAGGGACAAGAGTCTTACCCTACACCATACCTCTTTGTAGGCATGTGGTCTGAATGTGTGATAAAGCCATTAAAAGATGGGAGAAGGGTCAAATTAGCCTTTTATCATTATTTCAATATGACAAAAGAGAAAGTTTTGAACAAAAAAGAAAAGAAAAAGGTATAATTAAAGAGAGCGAAGAAAACTAGAAAAGTGAATTGCTTTAATATAAATAATTTTGCATGGGATTCTTGAAATTTTTTCTATGACTATAGTGTTCTCACCTTAATTTCCTTTTTATTATTTTACAAAGAAAAGAAAATGAGAGTAGTACAAGTTATAATGCAAGAAGAAGAGTCCATGTTAGGTTGTTCACAATAGTGGGAAACATTTGAGCATAAAAAAGCATTGCCCCATTCACATTGTCATATAGTTGTCTCTTTTCTATATACATTGTATATTTTGAAATCCCAAATTTAAAGAATTTTTTTTTTTACGTATTATTAGAAATTATCGAGATTGTTATATAGCACATCCGTTTATGTTGGAGAGTTGTTCATATCATCTATATTTAAGTTTTACCAAGTTCATTTTGATTCGAACGGAATTGGTTAAAATGTTAAAATCAATAGTAGATTCATTTGACAACTGATTTTGATATTTGATCTTTATTGTGTTTGAGGTGACAACTCAAAGAAAAAAGTGGCTTTATTTTGTCTAAGTTCAAGCAAAAGTAAGGAAGCAATGTGACTCTCCTCCAAAGAAAATTATAAAAGAATTTATCAATGTGGTAAGACTGATGCAAAGGAAAACCTAATTTTTAGGTTAATAAAAGGACGAGTAGACATTTGTTTGTTTTGTGACTTTTGTCTACTCATTTTTTGCGTCCGTTTTTTTCAAAACTTTTCAAAATGTTTTGAAAAATCGAAACTTTAAACAGGTTTTAAAAAGTAAGTATATTAGCTCTCGAAACAAATTAAAACGAAGTTGGATTGTCAAGAATATCAAAGAGAAATAGTACGTAATTGAATGTTAAGTCGATTATTAGTTTTGTTGATTATAGTAATCAAGATTATTTGCCACCGTTTGACACATATTCTCCGATTTATGATATCAAATGTATGAGTGAAATTTATTAATAGTTTTTTTGCATGAATTTCGTAAAAAATTTTGTTTCTTTTGTCGAGAGCGTTGGCTGTAGGGTTAAACGGGACCATTTCAATAGATGATCGTATTCAAGATTAGGAGGAGGACCACCTCCTACCTATTTTTTTTAACCTAACATAAAAGATTTTGGAAAATTAGATGAAATTTTTATAAAATATCCCCATTTGTGTTGATCCAAAAAAATCTTAAATTAATTATCACAAAAAAAAAGAAACACCAAGACAAGGATCCTTGATCAAGACGTAAGCCCCAATGGTCTGCATATATATAGACATTATAGCCTATACGAAAATGCGAATCGTATAAAACGACATGGGGATGAAATTTAAAACATTTGATATATACAAAATATGAGATTTTACGACAATAATTTGATATTGAATGATAATGCATGGTCTATATCTATAAACGTAGGTCGTGGTGATTCATGAGTGACAATAACATGTGGGATTCAAATTTCAAAGTCTTGAACTAAAGAAAGTGACGTATACTTGGAACTACTATCATCAACTACAATATTCATCCAAATTTTATTAGACGATATATGTGTTTGTACTTTATTCATGTCATTTGTATGAATATTTATCCACTTAGCCAGCCCCGGCTCAGATAGGTAGGGCAGAGGTGCGACGGCCCGAGACTTTTTTTTTATAAAAAAATTTTACATATAAAAAAGGCCCAAATATTTTTTAAAAATATTATTAATATGAGAATTATATTTTAAGAGGCCTAATTATTTATAAGAAAATGTATAAAAAGGCCCAAAATTTTTAAAATAACAATTTTTACTATAAAAACTCCGTAAAATTTTTTAAAATTAAGTAAATTTTCTCTTTGTATATAATAATAGGCCAAAAAATTTTTTTTTGCCCTAAGGCTCTCAAATATATTGAGCCGGGGCTGCACTTAGCCCTCTGTTACTTACATAGCAACAACAGCAATTACACTAATATTGCTTTTTCTAATGGTAATTCCTTGAATTAATTTAATATTGTTGATCATAGTCGGGCCTTAAACTTTCCATACTGTATTTCGATAAATAGATGGTTATGTGAAATATGATAAATATCTCATTGGGCTTGAAACTTCTAGATTAATGGGCTTAAATTTTCTAAATTAATGGGCTTGGAAAATACAATATCTTATAGCAGCCCACAGATTTCATGGAACTAGAAAAAGGTTTTTCAAATTTGTATTGTATCATTAAATGCTGAAGAAAAAGTTAGATATACGATCTCATATTCTCCCTCTCTTCCTCTTTTGAAAACTGAAAAAAAAAAACCATTTCAAAATTGTAAAGAATTAACAACCACAAAAAGAAAGAAATTCTCCCTTTTTCTCCATGTTATTTATTCTTGATTTTGGAGACGAATCATATAAAGGGGTACATTAATTGCAGCTGCTTCTAGTCTGGTATCTTGTTTTCTTCTCAACTCTTTCTTCTAATGTTTTATAACAAATTGTTATTATAAGAAACACAAATATGTTGTTATAGTCCTTTTTTTAATGACATGTTATGAAGTGACTGATAAGTTCATTACCAGGTTGTGTTCTTCTGTGAATTGTTGTGGTCCAGTCCAGTAAGATAGTTTAAGATTGTTGTCAGAGTGTCTTGAAAGCAAAATCTGTGAAGCTGATAAGCCAAGTTACCTCTTTTTTTTTATATGTTTATTTCTCTGTTCTTAAGGTCCTTGAGTTTGTGATGTGATGATGACTGGTACTACTTTGATATTGGAACCAGCTATGGATTCCAAAGATGAGCTAGTGAAACAACATGCCAAAGTTGCAGAAGATGCTGTTGCTGGTAATTAGTCTTTCTCTTTGTTTTTTTAAGTCTGCATCTGGAGTTTGTATCTTCTAGTGAAAACATTTTATCTTGTGGTTTCTTAAGGGTGGGAGAAAGCTGAGAATGAAGTGGTTGAGCTGAAGCAAAAGCTCGAGGATGCGGTGGATAAGAACATTGTCTTGGAAGATAGGGTAAGTCATCTTGATGGGGCACTTAAGGAGTGTGTTAGACAACTAAGGCAGTTTAGAGATGAACAAGAGAAGAAAATTCAAGAAGCCGTGACTGAGAGTACCAAGGAGTTGCAATCTGCTAACACTGGTCTAGAGAGGCGAGTTCTTGAGCTCCAGAAGGAAGCAGAAGCTGCTAAATCCGAAATCATGATGATGAGACGCGAGTTTCTTAGACAGCGTGGAGAGCTTGAGATTGTTATGATTGAGAGGGATTTGAGCACTCAAGCAGCTGAAACTGCTAGTAAACAGCATTTAGATAGCATAAAGAAGGTGGCGAAACTCGAAGCTGAGTGCAGGAAGCTTAGGATTTTGGCTAAATCATCATCATCTAATCAATCCTTAGATAGTCATTCAGATGGAGGAAGGGAGAGAGTTGAGGGGAGTTGCTCTGATTCATGGGCATCATCAACATTTATTTCTGAGTTAGATCAATTCAAGAATGAAAAAGGCGGCGATAGAAGTCTTCAGGGAACTACTTCATCCACTGAAATTGATCTCATGGATGATTTCCTTGAGATGGAACGTCTTGTGGCTCTGCCTGCTGAGACACAACCTAAAAACTCCAAGACTGAATATGAAATGAGCTTAATGGAGAAGTTGGAGAAGATACAAACAGAAAAGGATGAGCTTGAAAGCGAAGTTAAATGTTGTAGAGAAGCGGAAAAGAGATCGAGATTAGAGCTTGAAGCTGTTGTTGGTGACAAAATGGAGTTGGAAGATATATTAAAGAAGATTGATGCTGAGAAAGCTGAACTAAAGATATCACTTCGAACATCTAGAGTTTGTTTTCAAGACGTTGAGATGAAATTGGAGAAGCTACAGGCAGAAAAGGATGAGCTTGAAAACGAAGTTCAAAGTTGTAGAGAAGCAGAGAAGAGATTGAGCTTAGAGCTCGAAGCTGCTATTTGTGATAAAATGGAGTTTGAAGTTATATTAAAGAAGACGGAAGCTGAGAAAGCTGAACTACAGATATCGTTTGACGTAATCAAACATAGATATCAAGAATCTAGAGATTGTTTTCAAGAAGTTGAGATGAAGATGAAAAAGCTACAAGCAGAAAAAGATGACTTTGAAACTGAAGTTGAATGTTGTCGAGAATCGGAAAAGAGATTGAACTTAGAGCTTGAAGCTATTGTCGGTCACAAAACGGAGTTGGAAGAGAAGTTGGAGAAGATGGAAGCTGAGAAAACTGAGCTAAAGATATCTTTTGACTTAATTAAAGATCAATATCAAGAATCTAGAGTTTGTTTTCAAGAAGTTGAGATGAAGTTGGAAGAGATCAAAAGGGAGCTTAAACTAGCTAATGAATCAAAAACACAAGCTGAATTTCAGTTCATCAGAATGGAAGCAGAGGTGAGAAAGGAGAGGTGTGTTTCTGATGAGCTGAGGGAAAAGTGTGAGGCTTTTGAAGAAGAGCTTAGAAGAGAGATAGAAGAGAAGACAATCATCAAGGGAGAAAAAATAGAACCAAAGATCAAACAGGTTCAGTTTTGTATTTTCTGATCACCCATTAGTCTTTTTTTTTTTCTTTCTCAATCCTTGTTTCACTAAAGTTGATTCTGTTGCAGGAAGACATAGCAACAGCTGCAGGAAAATTTGCAGATTGTCAGAAAACAATAGCATCACTAGGGAAACAGCTGCAATCCCTTGCAAAACTTGAAGATTTCTTGATGGATACAGCGAGCATTCCAGGTTCTGCAAGGTCAGTTCACAAGAAGGAAGTTTTTTTAGGAAAAGAACCTCATGAGTGCATCAAAACAACCAATGGAAGATCACTTGAATTTCTTGCAATCAAGAACAGCAACAACAATACCTCACCTCCTTGTTCATCTTCTTCTGATTCAACAACAGTGTCATTAATTATGACATCAAACCGAGGGAGTTCTGAGAAGAATCGCAATGGATTTGCCACGGTTTTCACTCGAAGTAGAAACGCAATACATTTGGGGATTTAGGAGAAGCTATACGTTCTTGCAGTAGCTAGAGTCTATCTTATGTTAAACCGGATTTTTACCATAAATTTCAGATTCTCACTTGTTAGTAGCAGAAAGATCACCCTTGTCTCTTCTGCTACTTAATGTAATCTTCTTAACGTTATATGTCTTGTGAGATTCATCTTTGTTATTTCATTTTTACCAATTTGATGGTCTCATATGATGTATTATGGTTACTTAATTGCCGGACAAGTAAAATATTGTTTTTGGTTCTACCCTCCAGGTTAGATAAAGACAAAGAAGACTGCAACTGTGGTTCTGATGTTGAATCTATTCACTGGTTGTGTCTAAAAACAATTTTTTAGATTAGGTTCTAAAATGGTACATGCAACAGAACAGGCACCTGAGGTTCTATGGTGTAGTGGTTAGCACTCTGGACTTTGAATTCGACTCCCGGTAGGACCTCTCCTGCGCCTGCATTTTTTTTTCTTCCAAACTTTGGTGGAAACTGAACCAAACCAAAAATTCATCAACTCAAAACCTATGTTGCATGGAAACGGGAGCGGGTACGCGGAAACGGAATCGTTTAGAAGCGCAGAAGCGATTTTTAGAAAATTTTACGGAAGCGGTACACGATGGAAGCGTATAGTATATATAAAGAATATATATATATATATATATATATATATATATATATATATATATATATATATATATAACTAAATATTAAACATTATATCATATTACAAGTTATATTAACCCTATAAATCTAATAAATAAATTTTAAAAACTAAATTTAAAAATTAAACCAATTTTTACAACAAACAAAATCAAATAATTCAAGAAAAAAATTATAACACTATATTCATTCTTTTTTTAAATAACATCAAACAAAATCGTTTCAAATTATGTATATTATAGGTAAAAATATTATCAAACTCAAGTCTCTCGAAATTAATCTAAATTAATTAATCATTTATAATATCTCTCACATATTAGATTCATGTCATTGCTATTTTATAAACATGATTTTGTTAAAAATAAAATACAAAGATTAGTATGCAAAATTTTTAGTTTGAGTTTGTTTGATTAAAAATAATAATTTCATGTTTTATTTATAAAATTGAATTTATAAAATGGAAGCGCAAGCTTCCAAACCGGAATCTTCCAAAGTGGAATTTTTGGAAACGCGATGGAAACGAGATTCCGAAAGCTTCCAAGAGCTTCCGATTCCGACTAAGATTCTGAAGCGGGAAGCGGACCTCCGACAAAGATTCCGTGCTTCCTAGCTCAAAACAAAACAAAGTATCCAAATAAATAGAAAAAGTTATACAATGAATATGGTATTTTTTTTTTTTGTCACTGAGTATTATTGATATATAAAACATTACAAAAGACAGTCTCATCATTGCTTACAACGAAGCCCAAACAGAAACAAAAGGCCCAATAAGAAACCAGCTCTATGACGCATCAAACGATATGGATGAGCAGAGGATACGTGTTGCTTTCTCAACCTCCGCCGCATGAGATTCCAAACCCGGTGAATCGGAAAACGTCGCCGGAATAAGACCCGAACAACTAATCTTCTTTTTTCCTCACCGATTATGGCAACAAACGGGAAACAAGACATAGCCCAATCTACTAATCTCAGCCAATTGCTAAATACACAAAGTAATTAGCGAAATCGGGAAAAAGAAATTAGAAAATGAGTAGTCTACCCATGCCTTATTCAATTGAATCTCTGAATTTTGCAAAGCAGCAAAAGGCAACTAAAATTTGCACAGGAAAAGAGCTATTAATCAAGCCTTCAACGCATAAAACCAGAAACTGTCTCAAAACCGGTGGATCCAAGCATCTATACGGAAGAGAAAACCACACACCATCACTGGAAAACACACCGGAGCCAAAAGCAAAACCTCAACGGCAAAGCAGATCAAGGCAGAGGAGATTAGATCTGGCGAAGAGAAAACTCTCCCGATCTATCAATCACACAACCCCAAAAATCTTCAACATCGAGTCTTTGAAACAACAAAAGAACATGGCAATGGAAGGCCATGTTGACGACCCAACCACGGCAACGAAAAGCCGTGCTGACGGCTAGAACACGGCAACGGGAAAGCCGTGTTGGCGGCAAGCACACGACAACGGAAAAGCCGTGTTGACGGCGATATCGGACCTCGTCCAGCCACAAAAACCGACAAAATATGTCGGACGGCGATCAAAGATAAGAACTTCTCTCTCTGAAAGATATTTTAGAGAGAAGAAAGAGAAGTCTCAATGAATATGGTATATAAATACATTAAAATATACCAAATGGAATATGAAATTAATCAAAATATAATCTTATATATACTAAACCAAACCGGAGATCAAGTCTTCAAACCAAACCAAAATTCTAGTTTGGTTCAGTTTTCCAAACCCCAAGAAGAAAAAAAAAACTCTGTAATCATCAACAAATAACATTTACATATAGTTTTCCTATAGAGTACATATACAAATCCGAAAGCTATTAGATAAACAAGAGATGAGTGGGTAGTAGTCATACAACAAACCATAGCCATCGGTAATGGGATGGTTTCTAAATTAGCTATTATTCTCCATGGCCGTTATGGTTGCTGTTCTCTTGATTTCTTCTGTTGCTTCTCTCTCTTCTGAAAGCATGAAACAGATCCAATCCGAGGCCGACATTGAGGATGTTCATTCCCGCCATACCAGACAGAGCGAGCGGTAACTCCACGCCTTTCCCAAACTTGTGTGCGTCTTTGATCAGCTTGATAGTGATGAGAATGTGAGGAATGCACCTTGCAAACACAAAGGCTGTCCAGTTTAGTACCCACTCTAGTTTCACCAATGCTGTGTTGCTGTCTCGGATTCCCGCCATTCTCCTTAGCTTCCTCACGTGTAGAAAGATCGAATGCATCTGTTTACACATCGGAATAACAAAGGTGAATAAGTATATGTTGTGGAGTTGAAATTGAAGTATATATTATAACTAGATTGTTTATATATAAAACTACAGCTAAATTAATGTTAGCATAGATTCGGAAAAGAAGAGAGAAAAGCCAGGAAAACACAAGTGGAACATACCTCACAAATGAGAGTAAGAATCAGGTAGTTGATGGTTACATTTCGGTATAGAGCCAATGTGAAACAAACAAGGAGGACTAGATGGTGAACCAGAATGGAAGGTATTAACCCGCTGTATAATCGGTACTGAAGCATATCCCACTGGTCATATGCAAAGTAGCCGCATGAGAAACACAAAGCTGGATATGCCCATTTCCAAGTACCACCAACCAACTCAGAATGATCGAACATCTCGTCTAAACCTTTGGCTAAGCATTGATTGAGCAGAATGAAAACCACTGCAGTAACACAAGAGCAGTGTTGAAGATTCAAAATCATAATCAGTATGGCTTGGTGAAGAAAGAACTGCATCATACACAAGATATGGCAAAACAGATGGTCTTCTAAACAATTTAAATAAATACACGTAAACCAGGTCTCAAAGAAGAATAACTACTGAGACTAAACGAGCAACATGAATGGTAAATCCTTGAAATTGGCAACAACAAGATTACGGCTTATTCAATACCTAATCACACGGGAGATTCAAGTGATTACAAGAAATAGCATAGAGACTGCAACCATACCACTAATCAAGCAATCCAAACAAAAATTCAACCAAAAATAAGAGCTACACTGAGCAATAAACAATGTGTTCAAAGAAAAATTGAGAATGAAATTGACCAATGTCCCCATCAACAGAGACATAGAGAGAAGAGAGGGACCTGATGCGGAGGTGATGATTGAGTGCAATAGCGAGACAGAGGTATTAACAAAGAGAGGGTCACGAGAAATCCAAGAACGAACCACCCAATTCATCAATTGAAAGAAACATCCACCGCAAATCACCCATAGAAGCTCCGTCCGGAGATTGAAAGCAATCTCAAACACGACGGAGACCAGCCATAGAAGCAGCGTCGCCAGGAAAAACTCCCCAGCCCCATTCTTCTTCACTACCGTGTTCCCAATCCCGTTCCTCGCCATCGAAACCCCTCCTCTTTCTCTCGGAGATTGCTTGATAATCCGGCAAAGATAACCCTAAATTGGATTGTTCTTAGCTCAAGCTCCGATATCCATTTCCAATTTTGGCGGAAGAGACGATACAAATGCCTTCACGTTTTTACGCTTAAAAGAGCCTCTTTGGGACGCAACGGACACGTGTCGGTCGATACTTGACTCTCCTGATGCTGAGTCATCTAATTAAAACAAAAAAAACGTACGATTTCAACATCGACAAAAATATCATATTTTGTGCCGACATTCGATGTCGACGCATTTGAGACCTAGTGACGGCCCATTTGAAGCTCGGTCCAATAAACCAGAGGCAAACCCACTCAAAACTATACATTTTAGAGTCTAATGATTAGACAGTGATGATACAACAAAATCCAGAGCTGTTGTTAGTACACACACACACAAGGGAACAACAAGACTATAAACAAAACACCATCAAGCTCAAATATTTAATGCATGTGTGTAAAGTATATTAGACCGGTTTCCACACAGACAAAACCTCTTGAAACATCTCCAGCATCAGTTCTCGATCAGCTTGCCTGAAGAAATTGCTGATTTCTTCTCTGACATCATATATCTTTCCGAAATCAAACAAATACATCAAACACCCTTTCTTCAGTTTCTCCAGCTGATACAGCCAAGCCTCTTGTAGTCTCTCGAGCACATTACTCGAGTTTATATCTTCCATTAGGCTTTCTTCGCACGCTGCTTTCAAATCCGTTATGTCATATTTGTTTGCAGCACCGAGGAGGGCGAGCCTGTGTTTCCAGAACTCTTCTTGGGTTATGTTTCCGTAGAGGTAACTTAGTAGAGCCATGCAAGATTCTCTTGACATGTCGTCGATGTGGATTGTGGATGATTCTTTTTCCTTGAGGTCGTGGTGGAACATGCTTTTGAAAACGGTAGAGCTAGCCGAGAGGATAGCTTTGTGAGCAGAGAGTGCTCCATCGGCTGTGTGGATGATTACATCGGTTAGGATGCTTTCCTCTAGCATCCGGGATAAGCATTTGAGAGTGGTTTGTGTGGAGATTGATTGCATTGTTGAATCGGTTGGCCAAACAGGAGAAGCTTCACCACCCTGGATTTGATAAGATTTGATCAATCATCGGTAATGAATGCTAGAAAGAATCATAATGCACTCACTCAAGAAAAGCTCAAAACTTACATTCAAAGGGCAGATTTTGAGATCCAGAAATTCGACATCAATGGTGAATCGACCATGGAAGCTGGAGTCCACATGCCACACACAATCATCAGTTGTACGCAGCAGTTTTTCATACACTGCACCACAATACAGAGTATACACAGAGCTAATTCAGTTCTAACCAGTCCCATAAGAACTTATAATAATCTGCAATCATTTAACTTTTAATACTGCAACTAAATTTAACATCTTTCCATCGATATGCATCAACTTCTCGAGATTTCACTGTATTGACAAGCTGATATTCATGAAAAACAATGAAGAAAATCCATTATAATCAAAGGATTCCTGATATTTGAATATAGTTTCTGAAATCTCTAATTCAAATTCCACAGTATAATTCAAATTCCAAATTTTTGCAAACTCAATTCTAAAGAAGACCACACATATATTATATACCTGGAGAGATGTAGAATCTACGATTAGGACCAACGTTGGAGACACGAAGAACAAATTTGGCAACAGGAGGTTGCTCTTTAGATACTCGAGAAAGTTCTGGGAAAAGCCTCACTGATAGATAACGATTCCTCTCTATAGACAGATGCCTTCCATATCCCAAAACAAACAAAATCAAAATTCCGAAGAAAACTTCCCAGAAATAATAAAGTGAAAAAAGCTTACCAATTCCAAATTCCGACTTTAAAAGGATCGGACTTTTTGAAAGAACAAGGTCCAAAATTTTCAATCCTCCATTGAGCTAACCTCGAGATTGTCTCCACCTTCGTGTCCCCCATCCACTCTCTCTTTCTCTCTCAAGTTTTGACTTCCTTCCTCTCTGAACTCTTTACTTCACGCCAAATAAACACGACGAAGCAAGCAAAACACTCTGCCGCCTCCATCGCCTTCCACGTGTACGAAGATTATACGTTCTAATTCAGTAAACCGGTTTTCCCCGGTTTAGCAACAAGATAAGATTAATAATCTCGATTTTAAATGAGAGAGAGAAAAAAATGGCGACGAGGCCGGCGATGGAGAAACCGAAGATCGTGTGGAACGAAGGAAGACATAGATTCGAGACTGAGGATCACGAAGCCTTCATAGAGTACAAGATGAAGAACGATGGTAAAGTCATGGATCTGGTTCGAACCTTCGTACCGCCGTCAAAAGCAGGACTTGGTTTAGCTTCGCATCTCTGCGTCGCCGCCTTCGAACACGCCTCCGAACACTCTTTCTCCATCATCCCCACTTGCTCCTACGTCTCCGTACATTACTTCTTCCTCTCTTTTTTTTTTTCAATCTCCGATGAAATCAGATTCTTGTGTCTTAAGAAATATCTCGTTTTCGCAGGAAACGTTTATTCCTCGATACCCATCGTGGGAGCATCTGGTTCACTCAGAGGATGATTCCAAGAACCTCAAGTCTAGTATCTGATCATGTCCTGCTTCAAAGCCTTTGGTGTATAATAAAACTTTAAAAACATTATCTTACATTATTAATGCTTGTTTCATGTCTCTGTAAACAAACAAAATGTAATGTTTTTTCACAATTCGACAGCAACAAACAAACACTAATGTTTGTCTTGATAATAAATAAAACGTGAAACCATTATTCTATGATACATTTTTGTACAGATACGTCGCTGTGTCTCTTTTAGCCAGTGACATAGTAATCCATTTTCTCCGGTGGTAAGTTCAGAACCGATTGTTCAACCTAATAAACATCAAGGAACAATATTCAAATCAAAATCAATGTAACTGAGGTTATAGATGGGAAGGGTATTTAACAATTTATAGTTTACTTGCCTCTTCGAAAGGAACGAAGACGAATGGAGTCATACCCCTCTTGTGTGAGACGGCAGGTATATCCGGGTTGTGAGTTTCATCGTCTTCCCAACCTTCAACTACCCCAAGAATGTCTTCTTCTGTGCTGCTTATTTCCTCATCGTTCACACCACTTGTCACTAGTGACAGCAAATCCATCCGGTTATTCGCTCCAATCGCTGTTCCTCTTAACCTAACCATACCCGAAAAGGCGAAAACAAACCCACAGCACTGTAGATCAGAATGGCTATAAGCTACTAAAAGTTCAACCTCATCTTTTCGCTTATCATAGAAATATTCATCACATTCACCGGATCAGATAAGTCTTTAGATGGATGTACTTGACACGGTACTTAAAAAGATAAGCAACAGGCCTTCTTCCCAAAAGGTTTAAAACGAGTCTAGATTCCCCATAAGTACCGCATCGTTACCGTCTTACCAATGCCAGACCAAGGTTCTAAATGCTACTATTGAAAAGAAAATTTCTGTCCTGATATTTTGAAGGATTGAAGTACCTTAAACGGATCCTTAGGACAGTAGGGCGCGTCCCTGGGTATAGAACAGCGGCTTCGATCTGCGAAAAGAACATGTTTTTCAGGATAATGATGTAATGTTGATGATATCCAGCCAATAGGCAGTTAGAGGCAGCTAACCTTATCATCCGACATTGACAATGTATAGGTGCCTCTGTAAAGACTGTCAGATTTAGAAGCCTTAAAGTTCATGTACTTGGCAACATCCTTCAATTTCTGCGAAGAGTTCTGAAGGATAACAACAAATATCGATGGATATGATCAGAGACTCAGAGTAGATCACGCCAGCAGCTTAACGTTTAAACCTACTTAGATTGAAATTGTGCAAACCTTGTAAAGAAATCTGCCAGAAGGGTAGAACCTTATGTAGCGGAAGTAACAAACCTGCAACAAAATTTCCAAAAGAAGAGGCAAATTATTATATCTGTCTGTATGGGACAGATGAAGAAGCGAAGATATCAAGTTCAAGAAAAAGACAAAGCCTTTACAATGTGAACTGGATTTGTAATCTTCCACTCAGTAATTCCAGCTCGAATGTATGTATTCCTACTCACATAAAGACCTGAAAAGAAGATACAAAGTTTAACAAAAATCAAGGGTTATTCGAAGGAAGGACTACAATATATATATATATATATATATATATATATATATATATATATATATATATATATATATATATATATAAAGAATTGATAAGTATGGAATAAGGTTAGTTTGATGAAGAACGATATATAACAAGACATAATGTTTAGTCAGTGTCATGCAGCAAGGGGATGAAGAAAGAAAGATTACCATCAGTACGAACTCTGGATCTAAGAAGCCACATTTTCCTCCATGATCCATCATATTTAGACTGCAAGATCTTATAGTTTTCGATAACCCCAGCAGTCTGCCAAGCTTTCAAACACGCATTACGCCAGAACACAGGGTTCCGAACCGTGTACCTCCACTTTCTGCATACACAAGCTGCTCTACCTAAGTCATAAGGCATCATCCGAGCAAACACCTACAAGTAATATATCCACGAATCAACAAATAATAAAAACAAATTTCAGTACAATAGCAAAAACTAGCATAAAGGAAGCTCCAACCTCAAAAAGCAGCTCATCAGGCAAGCAACGATGAATCAAAGCTGGATCATAATGGGGTTTACGGCTTGTACTTCCGAATGGTGGCACAGGCCTCACATGGACTCCATAAAGATCTGAAAAATGTAACTCATTACAAACTATAAACCCACTTGTGAATTGTGATATGATAAAAAAAACAGACTAGAGAATGGGTGTTAAATGATTAGATGTACCAAGCCAAGGCCTTTTTGTAATAAAGTATTGTACAGTCCTGAGCCGCAACGCAGATTCAAGCTCAGACGGTATAGTGAGAGCATCTGTGACAAGGAAAATAAAGACAAACAAGCACCAATGAAAATTCAAGTTTAACAAAAGAATCACAATTTCACCTTCAATCTCACTGATAGCATAAATACAACTTCAAACTTAAAAACCTTTCATTTTTCAATTTGTAATTGAACACATTCACGAGACTACCAGATCAATTTCCAAATTAGTTTCCCCTCCAATCATGCGAGTTTTCGACGAAGGATGTTCAAACCCAAAAGGTTTTGATCCAAATCAGCATTAGTGATTTGAAAGAAAATATAGAGAAAATTTAATCAAATCGAAAAAAAAACAGAAGTTTCTCGATGTCATGTATCGATCCGATTCAACTCGTTAAATTCAATCGGAGACTGAAATACCTGAAGTCATGGAAGCTGATAGACGATTTGAAAATCCAGCGATTTCGTAGCCGCCCGTGCGAGCTCCCTGTTACCGGGAAAAGAAAGAAGAAGAAGAAGATAGAAACAGAGACTCTTTCTCTGTCTTTTTTTTATTTTATTTAATTTGTTTTCTCGAGGTTCACAAACAACGAAACCGACGACATTCGGTTTCAATATCTTTAACCAATTTGGTTTAGTTTAACTGTTTCGTCATTAGATCATTTACACTCAATTGATGTGTCAATAAGATCTTTATTCAACATGTTTAACACGATTAAATGTGTTTCTGACGATATTTTTTTAGGTGTTTATTGCAAAGTGTCGAATTATGTTACAATTGTTCAATTTCTTCCGACCACAAAAAAAAATACAGCATGTTGACAACTCAATAAAATTGTAAATGTTGCTAAATTCAGTAATAAAAGTAACGTGTTAGCCCTCGACGATCTGCTTGAGTTTCCTTTCAAGCTCTCTTACTTCCCTCAACAACCAAATTAGCCTTTTTTTTTTGTTTTCCTCAATTAGTGGAATCAATCAAGACTGGTATTATCTAGGTATATGCTTCAGAATTACTAGATTTTAGTGTTAGAAACTCGATCCCAAAACTATATTAAAGGAGAACTATATTAAAGGAGAACTTGAATTCAAAAAAAAAAAAAAAAAAAGAAGAAGGTAAAATCAACCAAAAAAAAAGAGAGGCAATTATTGTTCTGCAGAGTGCACATGTAAAAAACCTAATGAATAGATAAAGAGATTCTCTCTGTCTGTCTGTCGTCTCTCTCACTCTCTCTGTCTACTCAAAGCTCTTGTCTTTCTTCTGTGTATTTTTCTCAAAACTACCAAACTAAGCTAGCAGCTAAGAGACACAAAACATTTCTCTTTTTCAGAGCTCGTCCTTGACTTCCTCAGTTGTCTCTTCCTCCTTCTTAGCCTCTCCAACTGTGTCCTTGTTCTTGTCGATGAAGCTTATGAAATCTTCCTTTGTCCTGTCTCCTTCGTAAACCACAATGTTTCCGCTTGCTGCTTTGAAGTAAATGGTCGGGAAGCCCTTCACATCAAAGGTATCACGTGGGAAGTCGTTTGCGGTTGCATCCTGGACAGGTCAAAAGAGTAAGAATCCGGTGATCACGAATGCATACTCTCAAATGTGAATAAAGATAAAGGACTTACTAGCTTAGCTATGACTACACTTGGGTCGCTTTGGTACGACACAGCAACTTCGTCCAAGATTGGAGCAAGCTTTTGGCAGTGTCCACACCATGGAGCATAGAATTCAAGCAAGACTGCAAAAAAGTAAATAGGATGGATTAAACTGATTGATAAGATTTTGCTACCAGCAAACAGGTATTTGTGATTTAACAATGTAATGTAACTCACCGTTCTTTCCAGAGTTTAAGACAATGTCGTCAAGGCTGTCAGAAACAACAACCTTCACTGGCTCGTTGTTTTCGGCTGGGATAGGTTGAGATTTTTTGTGGGGAGCAATTTTTCCATCCTTGAAGTCCTTAACCCATGATTCAATCTGGTCAACCTCCACATTTGTTTTCAGGTATTTCTTGTCGTCAGCAGTCTGGATGATGATGAGAGGAACTTGGCTCTCTTCGAGTCCAAAGTACTGTTAATGGTTCAGAAAGGAGAGAAATATGTTCAGCAATTTGTAACCAATGCTAACCTGGAGATAAGCAATTGGAGATAGATGAGGAAGACTAACCTGGAATGCACCTTGGCTGTTCTCAGCATCACCTAGAAGGAAGCTAAGACCCTGTCCCTTGTTGGATGTAGCAACTTCACGGTACTTTGATTTAAGAGACTCGGCTCCTTCTCCAGTGAAGTTCATGAACAACATGGCCTGAAAATCAAAATATTACCCATCATTAAAAAACCCAAAAACGAAGAAAGTAATAAAGACTAAGGATTCTGGAAGCTTTTACTGAGAATATTCAAAAAGAAAACTATAGACACTACTGTCAGACTCAGCTAATATGGCACACACTCGCAGCTCCTTCCATAGCGAGAACATAATTTAGCAAGATATATCAACGTTTAGAAATAAACTCATTTCAGAATTTCTACAAAATAAACACCTTTCTTCCATAGCCAAAACATAATGTAGTCAAGCTTATGAAGAAATATCAACTTTTACAAATCAACTCATTTCAGAATTTCTATAAATTAAACATACTTCTTCAGTAAAATTAAATGGCCTAATATGAATCCATCATTGTAGTATTATCATGAACTAGTTAAGGCTTAATGGAAGTAAGATATTTGGTAACTCTACGATAAGTTACCTTGATATTAGTGCTTTCAAAGAACTTGATAACATATGGGTGGTTGTTTGGATCTTTGTCAAAGACGGTGATAAGTGGAATGCTGGATTCTTTGACAAATTTCTCCAGAGCTTCACCATCGAAATCCTGAATGCAACGAAGTAAATCAAACAAACATTCTGCAACAATAGACTATATAACAGGACCAATCATCCATGTAATATACAAACCTTGGTATCAACAAATTGTTCATCAAAGGGTTTGAATAGCCTGACTACAGGTCCTGTTACAGATGATTCTCCACGGGGAAGAAGTTTGGCATCCGAGGTGTGTGCAAAATCTAACTCAGAGCGCAATTTCTCAGCAATGGCCATGAAAGAATCAAACTCGGAGCCAGATAGTTTAGGGAAAATCCCAACCTAAAACAACAGAAATAGACATTATTTCACAACCATACATAATTAAAATCATAAAACAGAGAAAAAAGCTAAAGAATATGTTTGATACTTACCACAACAACCTTCTTGTCACCAACAACATCAGCAGCATCATCAGCTGACTTAATTTCAGCTGAAGCAGGTCCATTTTGTTTCTTCAAGTAAGTAACAATGCCGTCAGCTTCACGAGGTCCATTGTATTCTTGAACAGCTTTACCTCCGTTTCTGAAAATCTTGATTGTTGGGAAACCTTGAACCTCGTATTGGGTTGCAAATTCTCTGTTTGTTTCCTCACTTGCATCAATCTTAGCAAGAACAACCGGAGGGACGTTACTGCTCAACTCTGACGCAGCCTTCTCATACTGTAAACAAAAACATCATCACCCATGAATTAGACCAGTAAAAAAAGTCTCCACATGCAAATTTTATATGAAGTGATTGAAAAATTACCTCAGGAGCAAGCTGCTTGCAGTGTCCACACCTGAAGAAGAACGAAACACGAATTACCAAATGATGAAGATTCAGATCAAATACTTTAACAAATCAATTACATAGTAAAATTAAAAATCAGACTACTTATAAATTCGCAATTCAAATCAGACAACACAATTTACATAGATCGGAATAGATCGAACCGTTCAAATTACAAAATTTCTGACTAGTACAACAGATCAGCTACACCAATTCAAATCACGCAAGCGAGAATATGACAAATCATTCGCATGCAGATCCAAAAACACAAATGATAAGATTCAGATCCACTAGATTCACGAATCACGACACAAAACCCATGCCAACAGAAATCTCACAAGTAAACAGATTGAAAAATCACAAAATCTCAATACCATGGGGCGTAGAACTCGACGACGATGAAATCGTGTTTGTTGATGGTATCGGTGAAGTTAGTGTGATCCAAGGTCAACACGAACTCCTTCGTCTCCGTCTCTTCGCTTCTGATAGAAGAAGCGAACAACGACAACACAAGGATCGAAAACAACGCGAATCGCCTCATCGCCATTATCGCTCTCTTTCTCTCTAACAATGTTTAGCTTGAATTCTGTAAGCTCTCCGGGGTTAGCTCTGAGAGATATTTATCACTGCAAAACACGAAAACTGAATGCTCCTAAATGGTCACGTATCCACGTGGCAATCCCTAATTGGATATTACGTCGTCATAGTTTATAGGGATTTGGCAAGAATTTTAATGTTATACAGTGTCATTGACAATCTTGACCTTGGCGGTTATAATTTATTTTGTTGTTTTCCCCATTTTACCAAGCTGTAAAAGGTAATTAAAGAAGAGAGAAAATTGTCTAAACCGAAGACACACTAGTCACAGTGTTCCGTACCAATGTACAAGCGTCACGATATTGACGAATGACGTGGCTTCTTCTCTTTCGTTGATCTTGCTGTGAGCTTGAAATGAGATCTCAGGTCCGTGACTTCGTGCAAGTAAATGGTCCGTGACTCAAATTACAATTTACACATAGATCTGACCAATTATGTTTGGTTTCTTGCCATTAGTAATCATAGATCTTCTTTATAATAATTTTAGTATATGATTCAGAAGTAAATTTAATTTAAAGATCTGAGAACCTTAAATAGAAAAAGACTAAAAATCTACAAACATGTAGCCAACCAATCAATGAATATTATAAATGCTAAAATATGTACAGCAATTTTTTCCTAAATCCGAATCTAATTTCATTACCAAAACTTTTTTAATTCGTGCAAAATCAATCTTCAGACTGAGGCTGTTGTTGTTGAAACCTAACATCTTCATGAGCTTTTACAACTTGTGAAGTGAAATTCCCCAAGGCTTCAAATATTGGTACTAAACCAGCTTGTAAGCTGCTCGAAGCTGCATTGTTCACAAGTTTAATTGTTTCCTTGTGTCTTGCTCTTTCTTCTTCTAGCTTCTTCCTCATTGAGTCCAAATCCACTTTCAAATCATCCAACGCCGAGATCCCGCTCTCAGACAAGACAACGCTTCTCTCTGATGCACCGTCTTGTAGCTGATCGTTTCTCATTCTCACTCTTGCTCTCTCCATCCGAAGATCATTCAACCGTTTCTCAAAATCATGTGAGACATACTCTGCTTTCACTCTCTGCCTTTGCTCCTCATCTTGTCTCTCCCATAAATCATGTAGACTCGAAGCAAAGCCTTGCATAGCGTTTGAAACGTTCTCTCCAGAGATTCTCGCCATTGCTTCTTGCCAATCTTTGCATATAACGAAAACCTGTGGAGCTCCAACACGACTAGGAGAGAATGGGGCAATTCCATCCTCTGTTGATTCAGGTTCATAGTGAAGACATCTTG
The DNA here is from genome assembly GCF_000004255.2 of Arabidopsis lyrata subsp. lyrata. Taxonomy (NCBI): domain Eukaryota; kingdom Viridiplantae; phylum Streptophyta; class Magnoliopsida; order Brassicales; family Brassicaceae; genus Arabidopsis; species Arabidopsis lyrata. Next base: position 9,440,809 of record NW_003302555.1, on the reverse strand, counting down.
AGAGCCATCCATTTAGAGACTCCACATATAATTTCTGAGTATTGACCCAATGGTTGAAGCTAATGCACCATTCTCGTAGCTCCATCTCCAGATCAAGAATAGCTTTCAGACCAGAGTCTCTTTGTAAGCCGGTGTTTGCCCTGAGAGATCGAACCTTGCTCTCCATAATTGCCTGGAACTGCTTCTGGTGGCACTTGAGCATTGATCTCCACATTCTTATCAACCTTCAAATCCCAAGAATCGGATTACACAAACGAAAATATATAAACGTAGGAATATTAAAGAAATGAGATCAATTTATACCCATGAATCAATTGAGTGAGTTGCGGCTGTAATTCTTCGTCTCTCAGTTTATGTATCCTGCTGGAAATGGAATCAACAGATCTTATACAGACGTCGAGTTTGGTTAGCAGCTTTCTAATGGCTGCTCGAGTAGTATCAATCTTGCTAGATTCCGCACCAAGACTATCCAGTTTTTTCAGTGTTCTGCACTTTTCTTCATAGACAACACGAAGCTTCTCTTCATCCTGCCATAAACAAACAACATCATCTGTCAAAAGATGCTTCGATCCAAAGAGATGTTAATCCATTTGAAATCAAGAAACACATATATACCTTGACTTCTTTATACAGTTTCTTTTCCCAGGCATACAGTTGCTCCAAGGTTGAAGAGAGGTTTCCAGATAAGCCTTCTCTGATATCCTGACCATTGTATGATTTTGCAATTTTCAATATCCTAGATGTTAACCGTATTGACGGTTGAGGCTGAGAGCGCGATGACACTGTGGATGGCGCTACCAGATACATGATCCGGGAGAAGATAACTAGAGAGAAAAAAAGAAGTAAATATCATTAATAAAAGAAACAAGGTAAAACTCAAGTGATGCAAATCAAATCTATGGCTCAACAGAAAAGAAAGAGCCCATAACAGTTCAATCAAAAGTAACAAGAGCTCAACATTATTTCCCATTACATCAAAATTTAGTTCCTAACTTAAACAGATCCAAGGTATAATGAAGACAGTTCACGAAAGTCAAGTAAATTACTAGAGTATACATATGTTTCTCCTGCATGAAGAGATCCAAATTACTGCTAATTTGAAGCTATAACTCTAATCTATTATCATCTCCACAAGTAACAAGATTGATCTCGAAAAAAAGGTTTCTAATGTATAAGTTAATTCAAAATGCAGGAAATCCATTTATGCAATTAAGGAAGGAATCGCAGACACAAACAGAACATATAAGAACATTACCTTTGAGCCCCGAGCTTTTCTGTTGATAAGGCAACTTGCTAACCTCAAGCAACACAGCCACTTCCTTCCCATGTGAAGAAGCAACCTCAAACTCACTCTTGATCTCTTTCACAACTTCTCTGAGATCTCTAGTGGCATGAACCGACAATGCAGACAGACTACTTATTTTGGAAGATTCAACATCAAAAGAAGTAGTTGCATTTTCATCCAACTCAAAGCTCACTCCTTTCTTCCTCACATATTCTTCTTCTACTTCTCCAACACTCTTAGTGGCAACTGTCTCATGCCCACTTAAATCATTACTGCTACTCTTTCCTTCTCCGGCATTAACATGATGAAACTCAGATTCTTCTTCGCTACTCGAAAACGAAGACACAGTCTTTGAACCAAAAGAGCTCTCCGTAGCCCTTTCTACCATAGGCACTGCCCTTGATGTTCCTTCACCTGAATCTCCTCGTTTCTTGATCTTTCTCTCGTGAATCTCATTCTCCGGTCTGTGTTGTTCTTTCACCTTCTCAATGCCTTTTCTCTTCATATGTTTAAATGTTTGCCCAATGATAACTTCTTGCTCTGTTTCTTCTTCCAACTCAGGAATCCCTTCCCTCTCTCTCACTTCCCTCGAATCAGGACTGCTTGAATTTGACTTACCTCCACCCATGGCCGGAGAAAACCCAACTCCGGCACCGGAACTTTCACCACCACCAACTCTAATATAATCATAAGTATCAAACACATTCAAAAAATCCCAACTTGAAATCCTAGGCGGAGACGGAGGCGCTGGAGTCGGTCTCACCGGAGACGGTGGCTCTCTACGTTGCTCCGGGTAACCAAAATACCCAGTATTAGCATTTCCGGGAAAATAACTAGAGTACCCAAATCCATTCTCCGGTAACCATTGCCCATTCTCCACTCTATGATTCTCCGGCTGAAACACTACCGGTCGTGACGGTGGCGCAGACTTCTTCATAAAATACATTCCCGGATTCGGGTTCGGGTACGGGTTTAAATCCGGATTCTCTCCCATAAATCCCCATCCTTCAACCGGATACTGATACCCAGCAGAGTAACCCGGTTGATATTGATATCCCGGCGTAAAACCAGGCGGATAACCGGGCTGGTAATTTTCCGGTAAGCGTGTTTCTTTCTCCTTCACTTTAGGGCTAGTTTCAATGTGGATATGACCTAATGAACCATCAGATCCAGATTCCGATCCAGAATCTAACTCGGATCCAGATGATAAATGCAAATGCTGATCTTCTCCTTCTTCTTCTCCGTCGTCTTCAATAACCGAATGCGAAACCGAAGTAGAAGAAGACGAGATCTTGTGTTTATGAGACTTCCCTTCGTCAGACGGAAGCGTAAGAACCGGAGAATCAGGGGTAGAAGAAGAAGAAGTACCAACGACGACAAGTTCTTCGTCGACGAAACGTTTAATAGATTCACCAACGTCACAGAGAGATTGAAAGTAAGAGAGATGAGCAGCGGCTAAAGCACAACGATGATGAGACGCAGCTTTGATAAGTTCTTTCCTCTCTCTACAGAGAATCACAAGTGGTTGATCATCTACTTTGGATCCTCCGCAACCCATGTGAGAAAAACCCTAACTTTATATCGTCGTTCGTCTCCACAACTCCCAAAATGCTGTATCAAGTCTCATGCTTTGGTTAATGGAAAGACCATTGCTTTCCCCAAATTCGAAATCTGGGTGCTTTTTTTTTCAAATCGGAAAACAGAGTTGATGATTAATTTGTTGTCGTTATGAGAGTGGATGAGAATGAGAGGAAAAAAAACAAAAGAAAAACCGAAGGAGAAGAGAGGTCTCGTGCATGCGAGAGAGTGACAGAGAGAGGAGGAGAGACAGAAGAATCCATTGGGGTTTGCTGATTTTTTTCTTTAAACGTGACCGTAGCAGACAGGAAACAGAGGAGAGAGACAGAAAGCAAAATAGTTAAATTAAATAAAACATTTATGGGGTTTAGTTTTTGTAAATAAACTAAAAAGAAAAAAGGATTCGTCTTGTTGCAATTAATTTCGATTTCGATCTCTACGAAATTTAACGGATAGGGATGTGTGTAAGAAAGCTAGGGATTTGGGCAAAACTTAAATGCAAATTGGAAATTGGGAAGAAGAAACTGTGACAGACGAGGAAAAAAAAAAAAAAAAAAGGCAAATTTGGTTTTTGTTTCTGAGAAATTTTCCGGGAAATAGAGAGACAGAGGAGAAACGACGTCGACGATGAAAGGAGGAGATTGGGATAAGGCCGTGTCTTAATTTTGTTTTGTGGCCTTATTACTTTCCACTTTTTACCCTTTTGCCCTGTACTTTTACTTTTATCTTTTTACACTTTATAACGAATTTCAAGAAGAAAAGAGAAAAAGTTTTAAGCTATAAACTCTAGGTAAACAGTAAAAAGTGTTACTTGTTTGGTAGGTAGAAATGTTATAAATTGACAGGTTTTGTTTCTTTTTAGTATAACAGTAAACGGAATCTGTGTAATGAGGCAAACATTATAAAATTTATGGTTAATTATATATATATATATATATATATATATATTGATTAGTATGTTTTCTTTTTAATTTCTTTATAAAGTCCCATGACTTGAATCTATAAAACATAAAACAGAGTATGGTTCGTGGAATAAAGGCTTTTTCATACCTCAACTATAGAGGTATGTTCGATTCATACATCAACTATATCACCGTGCAAATTCATACTTCAACAAAGCATTAATTGAAATTTACATCCCAAACTTATGAATTTGTGCAAAATCATACATATGCCGCAAACGTGTCAATAAACTATTAAATATTGATGATATGAACGCCACATGTACAATGACTTGGATGCCATGTCATATTGTTAAAAAACAATATTTTTTTAATTTTAATTTATTTGTTAAGTTTTGCATAAATATTTGTACATATACATATAAATAATATCTCTCTCCGATGGATTCTTTGATATAACATACAATCCATATTTTAAATAAATTTGAGTTCTAATGAATTTTTAGATGACTTTAATGGTTTGCAATGAATTTGGAAATTTATTGTAATTTTTTGTTAAATCTCACTTAAAATTATGCGACTTGGATCTTTGTATTTTTAACTAAGTAAATAAATCTGTTAAAGTCATAAAAATTCAATGGTTAAAATTTTTTGTGAATTTTAAAGTACTTTTTATAAATCACTAGTTCAATAAATATAATATATATATATATATATATATTATGAATAAATGTTTATGCAAAACTTAACAAATAAATCGAAATTGAAAGAAAAAAAAAACTGTTTGTTAACAAATAACAATATGACGTGGCATCCACGTGGTTGCATACGTGGCGTCCACGTCATCAAAACATAATAGTTTTTTGCCACTGTGACAATAGATGTATGATTCAGCACGAATTCTTAAGTTTGAATAGTAAATTTCAATTAGTGTTTTGTTGAGGTATGTATTAGCACGGTGCTATACTTAATGTATGAATCGAACATACCTTTGTAGCTGAGGTATGAAAAAGCAATTTTTCCTATGGTTCGTTGATGTTGGAATCGACTTTAGCCGGAGGGAATTGGGTCACTTCATTTTCAAAGGGAAATGTTTATTTGTTCTCTATCAGTTACACAGTTTTTAACTTATATATCATGTGCTTATATTGTTACTGAAAGAAATAATACAGATTTTTAGATTACACTTTACAGATATACATTATGGGGACACTCGGAAATGTAAATAATAAAGAGTTTCAGTATAAAATGTGGTGTGGGAGAGCTTCGATGCTCGAAATACAAATACTAGTAGTAGTAGGGGGGGGGGGGGGGGGGGTAATAAACAATTGCATGCAGGAAACATGAACATGTTACGAAGCTGAGACCTGTATTAAGGCTATAAGAAAAAGCTGAGACATGCCACTAGGAAAGTGTGCCCCTCACGTGCTGCCAAATCCGGTTCGCATGCACCTTCTCGTCCCAAGTTTGGAAATCAAAACTGATTTAATAATTCAAATTCTTCAAAATAGTTTTTGTGAAGCTTACTGAAATTCAAATCTACCTATATCTGCCATCAGAAAAATTTCATATACTGGATCTACATTGTAGTTAAGAATTACCATAATTGTACCCTTGTTATATTGCACGGCTCAAAAATGTTATGGCCCCTATGACACAAATTTCTTTTTTTTGGTCTATTGGGACCTTTGTTTTCTCGAATATTATTATGTTTCAAATTTTGAATTTTTGTACTTTTTATTATTAAAATAAACTTCGAGATCACTCTTTTGGTATGTGATTTTTATTTTGATTTGGTTATGTAATATATATAAACCCACCAACACAGACATGCACATACACTAGTTTCTCTAATTTAAAATACTTAATATAAATACTTTGGTCATAAACTGTAGTTCAATCTTGTCGAGTTTGATATATTTTAGTTGAAATTCTAGGTGTTTTTTCTCTAAAAATTGTTATTTGATTTTACATTATTAATATAGTATTGTTTCAAATTACATTTCACATAAACACGTTTAGTCACATTAATTTTAACTAGCTTAATTGACTCTTAAAAACCGAACCTAGCGAATTGGCCACCGATAAATGTGGCATGCAAAGATCGACATAATAATCAACATCTAAGCAAAAAGAGGGGCGAAGAAAAGCAACAGTAGGTTATCAGAAAAAGGCAAAAAAAGAATGCAACCATAGAGTTAGGTTTAAAAATTATTGCTCTATCTAAATACCATATCTTTGTATTTGCATGTAACCCCCTACTCCTCTCATCATGATCAAGTATGTATACAACCATTACTATATAGTTTTGAACGTAAATATATGTAAGAAAATTCTCTGATCTTTGTTTGATTTAAAAAGTAACATGATTTTTATTGAGTAAAACATGGTGATTAAAAACAATAGCATCTCAAGAGTTTCAAATAGAAACGGTAAAATATGGTGATAACTGATAATTAACGAATGATAACATACATCTTGTGGAAAGAAATGATTAGACGAATTAAACTATCTTTCATTTGTATTTTTTTTGTTTATGTGTTACACCAATAGTTTTATAGTATAAACATATATTTTCTTAACGTCTTGTATCGGATTAGAAATTGTTTACATTGTCATTAAACAAATCATGTAGTATATAGATTTTAATTTCACCTTTAGATATTTAAAATATACTCCCTCCGTTTCATATTAAGTGTCGTTTTAGCCTTTGAATTTTGTTTTAAAATAAGTGTCGTTTTGTGTTTTCAATGCAGATGTGTTTTGTAAAATTTTCAGTTTTGTCCCTACTAATTTAATGTATTGACCAATAAAAAAATAAAAAAATATATAGATGATGGGTAAGACCATCCGCAGTGGTGTAAGTGTGAGGGAGGGCTGTAAGATTTTTTTTATTATTATAATTTAAAGTGAGAGAGAAAAGAGAGAGAAAGAAAGAGAGAGATAGAGTGGCTTACACCCGAGTGTAAACTTACACCCGGGTATGAAGGGAGAGACAACTTTTACATTATTTATGTATTTTAAAATAGATACACCTCACGCAAGGATACACCACTACGGATGCCCTAAAACATAAAATTTAATTGTTTTCTTAATATGTGTGCAAAAACCTTAAACGACACTTATTATGAAACAGAGAGAGTATCTAGTTCGAATTATTGTAAATTGTTGTTTTTATCTCTTTTACCTACATATAGTATTTTTATTGTGTACTTGAAGTAGGAAACTTAAGAGTCATATTATATTATCTTTAATTACCCACCAAAATGCAAAAAAAAATATCATCTATCATTATCATATTTTTGAAAGCTCACATAAGAAAGGGAAAAAACCCGAAAAAACCGCCATCTATTTTTTTTTTGGCCGTTTAATACGCGTGTTATTAAAGTTGGAATAAAAATGCATGGTTTAATTTCAATTGCCTTTTAAAATCGCCGTGTTTTAAAACTTGGTATAATCATACACCCGCGTTAACAGTCGTTAACTCTACTAACGGAATGACTAACCGCGGTTAATACTTAACCCATGGTGTTAACGTGTATATATATACAATCTCTTTTTAAAATTTAACGAATATATCGTCTTAGTCAAGTGGCTAAACGTTTTCCGACTACCCTAGTGGACCTGGGTTCGATGCCTACCTTCTTCTCTTTTTGATAATTATACTTTTGGGTAAAATCCCTCTGTAAACTCTCCCAAATCCACCAGATCCGAGAAGATCCTTCTCCTTAAAACCTTTGGTCGCATGATAAAGCTCCTTGAATCTAAATCGATTCTTCCCAAACTCTGTTTCCCAATCATCAAGCTCTTCCTCGTACTTCTTCTTCCTCCTCACGATATAGAAAGCGAGGAAGATAATAGAGAAGATCAGAGATAGTGAAATCAAAGGCATACCGATTTTGTAGAATTCAGAGATTCGTCTCGGCTCGAATCGAGGAAGCTTCGGGAGTTTCGATAACAAAAGCATCGGAGCTTCTCCGTTTAACCGGAAACTCCATCCGACTACGAAATGCTCCGAGAGAACTGAACCAGTAGCAGATGAGAAACCTACATACATATCTTCCAGAAGAATCGAAGAAAGATCTCTCACATACGAAACTAGAGGTTTTCTAGGTTTATCGGAATCAAACGGAGCCATGGTGACATCGATTCGATGACTCCGATTATCGTAATCGATCCAAACCTGAATCCGTTTGCGACTAAAAATTAAAAACATATGAAAAGAGAAGAAGGTAGGCATCGAACCCAGGTCCACTAGGGTAGTCGGAAAACGTTTAGCCACTTGACTAAGACGATATATTCGTTAAGTTTTAAAAAGAGATTGTATATATATACACGTTAACACCATGGGTTAAGTATTAACCGCGGTTAGTCATTCCGTTAGTAGAGTTAACGACTGTTAACGCGGGTGTATGATTATACCAAGTTTTAAAACACGGCAATTTTAAAAGGCAATTGAAATTAAACCATGCATTTTTATTCCAACTTTAATAACACGCGTATTAAACGGCCAAAAAAAAAATAGATGGCGGTTTTTTCGGGTTTTTTCCCCATAAGAAATAACTAGAGAAACGAAATTTTAAGATAAACTGAAAATACAAAAAAGTCGCCTCTCTCTCTTCTCTCTTCATATTTTTCAGAGAGAAAGTCGATTCATGTCCCTTACTCCGCCGTCCGGGATTTTCCGGCAAGGCCGTCCGATTGGTTTCAATCGGCTTTAGCCCAACATCCATCGGCTTCTCATGCGGTGGTTGGTCGGTTTCTTTTCCGACATCTTCCGGCTCTGTTAGCGGAGATGGTCGGCTTTTGCCCGACATCCATCGGCTTCTTATGCGGTGGTTGGTCGGTTTCTTTTTCGGCATCTTCCGGCTCCGTTAGCGGGGATGGTCGGCTTTTGCCCGGCAAATTCGGCTTCCACATGAGATTTTGGCCGGTTTCTGTTTTTATTCCACCGTAAATCAGTTTCAAGCTGATTTCTAAAATTTATTTTTCGTTTTTAGTTTGTTTCATAGTTTTCTTTCAATAAATACTTCAGATTTGAGTTGGTGATGAATCTTTAGGTTTGTGTGACTTAAAATTTTTTAATCTCCAATTCAATCTCTTGAAGTTCTAGAGTTACAGGAATCGTTAAGAGATGGCGTCCTTAGTTGAAGGAACGAAGAATTTTCCGACGCTTATTCGGATTTCCTTATGCTGTTAAGTTCTATTGGAGCTTCGATGGCTTAGCTTCGGTGGTTACTAAAGGAATCACAAATCGATTGTTTTTCGACGATGATTCTCTTACCGGAATCGGTGCTCAACGGCAGAGGTTGTTATCGGAAATCTTCCGCTTACTCGTCTAATACGTGTTGAGGTTACATCCTCTTGATGACACGTGGTTTCAGATTGAGTCAAAATATGATATTTCTTCTTCAAATCGATGTTGTTATTTTGGTGGGCTCTCTGTTGGGCCTCATCTTTTCTGTAATCTTTTAAAGGGCCTTTGTTTTGGCCATGTACTCTTTGGAATGTTTAATATAATATGTTACACTTGTGAAAAAAAAAAAAAGCTCACATCAGAATATTTACCATTTTAAGAATTATATAAACGAATTGAAAGGATATGACTAGCCATTTCATTTTATTTTTATTTTTTTGAACACCATGCCATTTCATTAGAATACTTTACTATTATGTGTGCAAAAACTACTCTTAAATGTTACTAGTACTAGTATTTTTTATAAAATGGAATAAATTTATTCATTTACAAGTAGACAGACCGGTAGAGAATCATGCAATAATTAATGTAAAGTTAATGAGGTAATTAATGAAGTGATGATATCACTTTTGAACCTTAAATTCTTAATGGTTGTTACATAATGTCCAAAGAAATGGTGAGCTGCACCGTACGGAGGTAAGATATTGAAAGGTGGTGGTTGTTTCTTCTAACTCTAAATTTTCTTGTTTACGTTAACTCCCCAATTTTAATACTAACAATTCTTTTTGGTATTCACACTATTTTTGATGACATATTCAATTTTGTACATTCTTTTATACACCACCATTTTACATCTATATATGTATATAAATTCCAAGATACACATCACCACTTTACATCTATATATGTAAAAGAATTTAATAAATCAATCGAGAACATACGAGTCCAAACCAATCGCCTGAACATGATATCAAGTCCCTAAATTGGAAGGATGGGAAATAAGTCTAAAACCAATCGCTTGGGGTCACCATAAGTTTCCAACTTGATGCGTCATCATTTGATGGCGTCTAACTTAGCCCCACCAGACTTTGACTTTCGTTACTTAGGCAAAATTTATTTTTCAGGAGTACCACTTTGTCCAAAAAGATCAAAAAGTACACTGAAAACGACTATTCTGTTTACATAGCAAAATTAATTAAGCTCCCATTGGTGTAGGAACACAATAGTGTCTAGAATTTTTAGATAGTAACCGGATCAACATTCAAAGTTTGGATCATTTATATGGTTTTGTGGTATCTATGCAATATAAGTTTTTGATTTTTCATGTCAAACAATGATCGATTCTCATTCATTACAGTTTATATATCTATCTGATAAGTATAAAGTGAAAATGTATGTTTTGTGGTTAGTAAGAGTTGGATAACCAAATTTTTTTCAATATCGGAAAGTGAATATATAAGTAATTTTGTTCGGAGTTTCATCAAGTGTTAAATAATATACTTATATTTCTGTAGATTTGCATTTTATTTGTTCTTGACGTCAACTAGATACTACAGAAGAAAATAATCCACCAAAGATTCCAATGAGAGCACGAATTGCTTAATAATGAAGATATTTTTGTCAACATTAACTCGTAGAAAAAAAATATGGCAACATTAAGTCATTAACTAAAGCCAAGCACGTCCATATCGCACGTGTCGTTGAAAACCTCCTAAAAAAAACCCTATCGTTGATACATTAGCAAGTACAACGGTTAACCTAATCCGGAAATATAATTTTTCGAAAGTACCCATAAGAGTGGAATCTTGAGTCTTGAATCTTGAATGATCAACAATTAACACCAAACCCCAATTTATTTTTGAAAAGAAAAAGTATATTAGACGTCCTCCTGATTCAAAACCTCACGAAAACTGCCGCGTTTCGTGATATTGTTATTGGAGGATATTATCTACTTATGTAATTAATTAGTCGGTTTACTTGGTTTAGTCAGGTTTAGCTGGTTTAGTTTACTTGTATATATACATTCAATTGTACAGCTTTATTGACTAATTGAATGAGAAAAATCTTTCTAAATCTGTAACAAACTTTATCTCTCGATTCATCATTCTCTCTCTTTGCTAACATGGTATCAGAGCCATCACAACTCTAATCTTCTTCGTTTTCGATCTGTTTTTGCCTTTTCTCGAGCTATTTTTTTGCGTTTTTGAGCTCCATTTGAGTATCAATGGTGAAAGCGGCTCGCGTCTCTCTCAAAACAGCTCGATCGAAGTCTACGGCGAGCTCAGATGTTCGTCGATCTACTCGATCTACTTCCGATGGTATCACTTCTCCTCTGATCACTCATCCAGCAACTGATTCTCAAGTTTCTGGACTATCGCGAGGTGTTCCATCATCAGAACTCTCAGATCTTTCACAGTCACCATTTTTCATGCACAGTGCAGACCATCGAGGTTTGAACATCATTTCTCTTCGTCTCGATGATACAAACTATGATGATTGGAGCTATGCGATGCTAAGAATAAAATTGGTTTTATTGATGGATCTTTGCCTAGACCTTTAACTACGGATCCGATGTTCCGATCTTGGTCTAGATGCAATTCTATGGTAAAATCTTGGTTGTTGAATGTTGTTTCTCCTCAGATCTACCGTAGCATCTTACGTATGGATGATGCTGTGGATATATGGCGTGATCTCTGTGGTAGATTTCATCTAACTAATCTTCCACGCACGTATAACCTCACTCAGGAGATTCAGGATCTTCGTCAAGGTTCAATGACCTTATCTGAGTACTATACTCGTTTGAAAACACTTTGGAATCATTTGGAAGGTTTAGAGGAACCAGATGAACCATGTGTATGTAGCAAAGCTACTCGTCTGCAAATGAAGGCAGAGAAAGCTAAAACAGTCAAGTTTTTGGCTGGTATCAATGATTCTTATGCTATTGTTCGACGTCAAATCATAGCAAAGAAAGTTTTACCTAGCTTGGTTGAAGTTTATAATATTTTGGATCAAGATGATAGCCAGAAGGTGTTTTCTACTGCTCCTCCTCCTACAGCTTTTCAGGTCTCTCAGGTGGTTCCTACTCAAGTGGATTCACAGTATCCTACTGTCATGTATGTTCAAAATGGTCCTAACAAAGGAAGACCAATTTGTTCATACTGCAACAGAGTAGGACACATTGCTGAAAGGTGTTACAGGAAGCATGGTTTTCCTCCTGGTTTCACACCAAAAGGGAAGTTTGCTGACAAAGCTAAGAAACCTTCTCTGATAGCTGCTCAGGTTGCTCTCTCTCCTTCTCCTGCTCAGCCCCCAGTGAACATTGCAGGCATTCCGAGTAATCTTTCTCAAGATCAGTTACAGAATATTATTGCTCACTTCTCTTCTCAGTTGTCTACCAGTGTTGCAACTACTCCTGCAACAAGTACTTCTCAGACAGCTCTTGATCATTCTGGTATCTCTTTCTCTACCTCAACATATTATTTTGTTGGTATATTGGCAGTTTCCCAACATACACTGTCAAATAACACATGGGTGATTGATTCTGGTGCAACTCACCATGTGTGCCATGACAGAAATCATTTTAGTTCTATGGATACTACTGTGGTGAATTTTGTGAACTTGCCTACTGGTCCAAAAGTGAAAATCAGTGGTGTTGGTTTGGTCAGGCTTAATAAAGACATTCTTCTCCAGAATGTTCTTTTTATACCTGAATTCCGTTTGAATCTCCTCAGCATCAGTTCCTTGATATCTGATATTGGTTCTTTATGTGCTTGATACAGAGTCTCCATCAGTTTCAGTGAATGCAGTGGTGGACATAGGTATGTGGCACAAGAGAATGGGTCATCCATCTTTTTCAAGACTGGATGTTATTTCAGACACTTTAGGGACAACTCGTCATAAGAATAAGAAGCTAGCTTTTTGTCATATATGTCATTTAGCTAAGCAGAAGAAGTTGTCATTTCTTTCAGAGAATAACATTTGTAATTCAACCTTTGAGTTATTACACATAGACATTTGGGGACCATTTTCAGTGGAAACAGTTGAAGGTTTTAAGTATTTCTTGACCATAGTTGATGATCACTCCAGAGCGACTTGGATATATTTGCTTAAGAATAAAAGTGATGTTCTTACAGTCTTCCCTGCTTTCATCACACGAGTTGAGAATCAATATAACACAAGAGTCAAAGCAGTTCGCTCTGACAATGCAAAAGAGCTTCAGTTTACTCAGTTTTATCAAGATCATGGCATAGTCTCTTATCACTCATGTCCAGAGACACCAGAACAAAATTCTGTGGTTGAACGCAAGCACCAACATATATTGAATGTTGCAAGGGCTTTATTCTTTGAGTCCAAGGTCCATATGTCTCATTGGGGTGATTGCGTCTTAACAGCTGTCTTCCTTATCAACCGGACTCCTTCTCAGGTTTTGTCAAATAAAACTCCTTATGAAGTTCTCACAGGTAAAATCCCTGATTATTCTCGCATACGGACTTTTGGTTGTTTATGCTATGCATCTACATCTTTACAGCAAAGACATAAGTTTCAGCCTAGGTCTCGTGCTTGTGTGTTTTTGGGATACCCTTCCGGTTATAAGGGTTACAAGGTTATGGATTTGGAGACTAACAGAGTCTATATATCTCGTCATGTGGAGTTTCATGAAGACCCTTTTCCATTGTCTGGTCTACATACTGAAGCTGTGGCCATTGGTACACCAATGAATTCTTTGCCTTCAGGTACTCCCATTATTCCTTCTCTTTCATCACCTCAAATTTCTCCATCAACACAAATTTCTAATCACAGAGTCAGGAAACCACCTGCCCACTTAAATAATTTTCATTGTTATTCTTTTGACAATGATGTCACTCATCATCTCATTTCCTCCTTTCTTTCATACTCAAAACTCTCTCCATCTTACATGTTATACATAAATAACATTACTCAAATTCCAATCCCTCAATCATATTCTGAGGCAAAGAATTCAAAAGAATGGTGTGGAGCTATTGATAAAGAAATAGGGGCAATGGAAAGCACAAATACTTGGGAGATCACCACTTCGCCACCAGGAAAGAAAGTTGTGGGTTGCAAGTGGGTTTTCACTCTGAAGTTTTATGCAGATGGTACTCTAGAGCGTTATAAAGCCAGAATTGTTGCTAAGGGCTACACTCAGAAGGAAGGCTTAGATTACAAAGAGACTTTTTCACCTGTCGCAAAGATGGCCACTGTGAAAATGTTACTCAAGCTATCAGCTTCCAAGAAGTGATTTCTTAACCAACTTGATATTTCTAATGCTTTTCTAAATGGAGATTTGGAGGAGGATATTTACATGAGATTACCAGAAGGATATGCTGACATTAAGGGGGCCTCTCTGCCTAAGAATGTTGTTTGTAGATTGAAGAAGTCTATCTATGGTTTAAAACAAGCATCGAGGCAATGGTTTTTAAAATTCTCAGCTTCTCTTATTCATCTGGGGTTCATTAAGTGTCATGGTGATCATACATTGTTTGTCCGCAGTCATGGTAATGAATTCATTGCAGTATTGGTCTATGTTGACGATATTGTTATTGCTAGTACTTCAGAAGAAGGAGCTACTCAGTTAACAGAGGCACTGAAACAGAGTTTTAAGTTGCGGAAACTTGGTCCTCTCAAGTATTTTCTAGGCTTGGAGATAGCCCGCAATTCCTCTGGTATATCCATTTGTCAGAGAAAATATGCTCTGGAGCTTCTCACTTCTTCAGGCATGCTTGGTTGTAAACCATCTTCAGTCCCAATGGTTCCAAATCAGAAATTGCTCAAGACTGATGGTGAGTTATTGGAGGATAAAGAGATGTATCGCAGTCTTGTGGGGAGATTAATGTATCTCACCATTACTCGTCCTGATATCACATTTGCTGTAAACAAGTTGTGCCAGTTCTCTTCCGCACCTCGCATATCTCATCTTACAGCTGTGTACAAAGTACTGCAGTACATCAAAGGAACTATTGGTCAAGGCCTTTTCTACTCTGCGGATCCTGATCTCACTCTCATAGGTTTTGCAGACTCTGATTGGGCTTCTTGTCAAGATAGTAGACGCTCAACTACAGGATTTGCAATGTTCTTGGGCTCCTCTCTCATTTCTTGGCGTTCTAAGAAACAAGACACTGTCTCTCGTTCTTCTGCTGAAGCAGAGTATCGCGCTCTAGCTCTTGCTTCTTGTGAGATCTCTTGGCTTGCTATTCTTCTCTCTGATTTGCGCATTGGTACTCCTTCTATTCCAGTTCTCTTTTCAAATAGCACTGCTGCCATCTATATAGCTACCAATCCAGTTTTCCACGAACGTACCAAACACATTGAGATTGATTGCCACACCGTCCGGGAAAAACTGGATAAAGGTTTCCTCAAAATGCTTCATGTGAAAACAGAAGATCATGTAGCAGATATACTGACTAAACCTTTATTCCCTCAACAGTGTGCTCACTTACAGTCCAAGATGAGTCTCTGTAACATCTTCGTCTCCTCTTGAGGGGGCCTATTGGAGGGTATTATCTACTTGTGTAATTAATTAGTCGGTTTACTTGGTTTAGTCAGGTTTAGCTGGTTTAGTTTACTTGTATATATACACTCAATTGTACAGCTTTATTGACTAATTGAATGAGAAGAATCTTTCTAAGTCTGTAACAAACTTTCTCTCTCGATTCATCATTCTCTCTCTTCGCTAACAATTGTGACTTTGAGAAATACTATAAAATAGGTAAGACAGTCTTAAAATAAGATAATACTACTATCTTCATTCATTAATGTATTGAGTTTCTTATTTTCAGTGCATCATCCAGCTACTATGATAGCCAAATCTGGTTTCAGTTTTAGCATAAACTAAACAAAAAGACATAATATTATATGTAACGATTAGGTGAATACGAGTAACGACCAATTTCAAGTTGGAGAAAAAACCGCAAGAAGAACAAAGATTAGATGATGATGTGAAAATTTATGAGTTTTTATTCTATAAATTAATTGGTGAAGTAAGAAAACAATAGTGGTTGTGGAGAAAAGAAAAGAAAAAGCTTGGGGGTGTTGTAACTTGTGAGTGTACTTTAGTATTTCTGGATTTATGGAATATCAACCTATTTCTAGTCCCTATATCTCCTTTTTTCACAAACAACATCATGCTTTCATCTCCATTATCATCATTCCAATGCTTTGCCTTTTCTTATAAAGCTTTTTTCCTTGCAAACTTTTTTTATGTTCAATTTATATATCTTCATCACATATTCCAAAAATCTAATGAGATTTTGACCAAAAAACTTCAAACTACGATAGAGAATATGTAGGACATCTTCGTCTTAATTTGGTTATGCCAATTTCAAATATCAAATCAGATATAGCTAAACAAAGTTAAGCTGAAAAACTAACTATGGAACTTGTTGCAACATCATCGATTCAACCTAAGACGAACATACAAAAATAGTGGTCACTGCAAACAAGAAAACAAATTTGTGAGAATATTCAATTATTTACATCATGTGTTTGTCATCAGACGTTAGAATCAAAATACTATCGAAGCAATACAAACCAGTTTTTCTGGATTGCCTTTGGGAGCATCATGATCTCTTGATCCCTTTGATGGATCAACATCAACACCTTCCAAGTAGTCTGAGATTTGCATTATAGGTCAATCATGATGATTTACTTTGCAGCATTTATCTTGAATCTGGAGTCTCCGAGCAACAACAGAGAGACCTGAAACTTTTTCACCTGCTGAGTTTTGCGTTTTCATTGCAGAGTCTGGTAACTTCTTCAGCCAAATTCTGGAGTTCTACTGCTGCTGCAGACGCCAATTCTTTAGCATAAGAAGCTTCTTCGGTGAGTTTCTTGTTAAGTTTTCCAAGCTCATCTTTTTCCTCAATCAATCTCATCTTATCCTTCTTCAGATTCTCTATTTCCAATGCCTAATGATGTAATATAGACCCACAAAAATGTTTTTACCACGATGACTTGGTGTGTCAGGTAGATGAATGAAGGAGCAAATTTGTATGGGGAAGATACCTGAGAGTTGAGAGCTGTTTCGTTGTTGATCTCTTTAGTCTCTTCCTGAGCAAATACTCTATTTAAACTCATCACGCTGGTCGGTGTTCCTGCTCCAGAGTATATTTCTGACTCCTCACAATTTCTGTTGTGAGTATTCTTCCCTGATGACTCATCTCCTGCGATTTGCTGTGTTGATTGTCTCTCGGCTAACGAATCTAGTTGTTGTCTTAGTAGAATGATTGTCTCTTGCATCTCAGCGTTTTCTGATTTCTGCATAAATTAGGGTAATAATGAACTTTAAACTGATAATTCTCAACCTTTCGGACTTTGAAAATACAGAACCATTATATGGAGTTTTAACTTACAGTCATCTGCAACTGCTCCTGAAGTATCCTATTGTCTGCAGACTTGATCTTGAAAAGGGTATTCATAGCAAAATACATTGTCACTGAGTCAGTGAATCTGATTTATACCAATACCGAGTGAGAAGTAATGAGAGCAAAGAGAAAGAAGGATGAGTACCTCATGTTCAAAGATTTTCTCGTTTAGTTGCATTGTGAGCTTTGACAGAACCTATATCAAGCAAACATGAGAATATTATCCAAGAAGTGTATTGAATTGGATTCATATAATCAGATAGATGAAACTGTTTCTACTTCTAAACTCTTGTTTTGTTCTTCATCTGTTATTTTACCTGGGACATTCCAAGAGAATCTGCGGCATAGGGAGTCATTCCGAAAATCTCAATAATTCGTTGCTCGAGAACACGTATTTGATCCTTAATTTCGCTGATTTCATCTTCTAATTTCTGTATTTGATCCTACAGTCGCCCCAGTTTAAACATGAAAGAAGCACTAGCTAAGAATTTTGGCATTGTTAAAGACGAGCAGACGAAAAGCTCACTCTGATATGGAAATCCTCAGGGTTGCAAGCGGCTTGTTCGGAAAGCCGATTTAATGAACTGGTACGCAATGCTACTTCTCCAAGAAGTATTTTTGTCTGCTCATGAAGAAGATCCATTTGATCCGCAATAGTAGTTCCAATCTGTCGTATGTCATTTTTGATGGTTATGTGTCAGTTAAAAGGTACACAATGACCACTTAAAAACTTAGGAAAAGCCAGGCACAAGATAAGGTGTTCAACGAATAACGATCACTACTTTCTCAAAGTGTAAACATGGAAGCAACAAGAAAATTGTGGAACAATATTCTCTCACCGGATAAGGGTCTCCTGGTCCAACAGTAGTACTGAATAAGTCTCCAGCAACAGTTTTTTCTGTAAAAGACTTGATAGCTGCTGCATTTTCTCTTCTGGTTGTTTTTGTTTGTGCACACTTAGAAGAAGATGAAGGAGATCCACTTGCTTGGCTCTGGTTACCATCAGTCGGTAATGTCCCGGCCACACCATCAGATTTCTGCAGCGTATACATTATGGGTCAAGTATATGGCCGAAACAGTCCAATCACTATTTATGATTTTAGATTGTGTCATTCTTTATATCAGTCCACAATGACTAACTCCACGTATAAATTTTGATACAACAGAGGGATCAAGGAAGATTAGAACCTACTTTCAGTTTTAGCCAGCCAAGCATTCCACGAGTCTTGTTCCTCTTCCTGTCCTTTGTCATCTCGTCCAGACTACTATTTCCATCTCTCGGCTCCTTCAAATGTTCAGAAACTGTGCTTACAGCACCATCATCAGCCATGTTCTCCCGTCTTCTATCGGGCAAGTATGCTAGCTGTAGGAACCATAATGTAAAGTTAAACATCAATATCACATGGTGTAAAGGCTGAAAACAGAAATACTATTGTTCCACAAAAATGGAATGATATCTTCAAACAACATTAATTTAACATACATACCTCATCCTCTCCAAAAGCTTGCCTCCATATATGGTCAGGTTTTACAGAAGCAGCTTGGAGTGAACTTTTTGTTGAAACCAAGATTAATTTTGTCAATCGCTGAATTCTTCCCATCAGAGCTGCTTTGGCTTCTTCATCCTCCTCCAACCTTGACTGAAGTTTAACCTGACATGATTTCAGCTTCTAAAATGAGAGAGAGCACAATGAAAGCAAGGGTGAAGTTACATGACTGCAGTTATTCCTGGGGAATGCATTTTTTAAATTCACAGATATGACCAACAGACTCTAAAGGGCAAAATTTGATTAAAGATTCATCACTTCAAATGTTTACATTAGCTAGTAATAGGCATAGCTAAAGAAATTTTCATTCCGAGTTTTATAATATATGGGCCGCAACCACAAGAACTATCTGCATACACCAACCTGAAGTTTTCGATCAGCCAAATCTTCTTGGTTTCCGCGCCTCAATTGTGTAAGTTCCTCTTGCAAACACGATATTTCTTTCTGATACTTTTTTATAAGGGACTTTTCATCCATAATCTATATAAAAAAGTTAGAAATGTCAAGAAGACAGCTGTAATGAATTTAAGGAACTTCAGACACACATATACCATAAATGCACCTTATTTCGTGAAGCTTTGATTTCAACATGCTTGCACCTCTGAGCGAATTTTAGTGTGTTGTGCGTTTCTTCACTTGTGCTGGATGCAGGTGTGATAGTGCAGATAAGCTGTAATAAATACCAGAGGGGTTACGAAAGCCAATATTGAGACACAGCAGTCTCTAACTTACAAGAAGAGCTATGTCATCAAATGAAAGTTCATAAACCAAAAAAACACCTAGCCTTCAGAAACTTCAAAAACAAATCATTATTGACAGGCCCGTCGAAAGATTGAGATAATTAGGGAAAAGCATAGAGAACTTACTGATACACGTCCATGACCACTTAGTGTTGACTGCAAGAGACGCGTAAGTTTAGAATCCCTGTAGGGTATATGAGCTGCCTTGGTGTCTGTTAGTTTAGATATAACCTATAGATGGAGATTAGAAGTTTACACACGCTTAAATTGAGAAGAGTAAATGTTATACTGAAAAAGAACTTCCTTACAGTGCCTAAAGTGAGTAAACTTTTATTGATGGAAGATCCCTCTTTTCTCCGCTGTCCAGTTATTTCAGTTTTAGAACTTTCAGATCCAGCAAGATCAATAAGGTGCTGCATCGAACCAAGAATCAGAATGTTAGCTACGGACAAGCACCTGAATACACTTCTCAGCAGTGAAGTGCGATATGGCTTCATATACAAAAGCAAAATCAGCATGAGTCTAGTAATTACCAATTGTGAGAGAGTAACATCTTCGCCGTCATCTCCTTTTCCATGTGGACTGCTTTCTATAGTCTGAAACACACTGTAAACTCTAAGGGATAGATCTAAAAATAGTGGCCAGCTGTACACTAAGGATCTAAGGCATATGTGTAGTTGAGATGGAGAAAAGAAAGATACACTACTAAGTAAGAGGACTCACCAAGGTGAACATTGTGTGGCTCCGACTGCTAAAAAGATTGACATTATTTGAACCAACATGCCTGTGTTCTGCAATAACTCCAACAAAGACAAAGTGAAATCGCAGAACCACACATCATAAATAAGAGAGGCAGAGCCTTATGAAGAGAAGAAAAAGTTGTAACCAATTGATACCGAATGATAATACTATAAAGTCAACAAAATCACTAGTTAAAAGAATATGACCTATGACCTTAAAACACATGATTTGTAGGTATTTTTTAATGAAGAAACTGTGCTTTTGGGACATAATAATGAAACTATGTTAACTGAAAGATGAGCTGATCTGAATGTGAACAGGTATTTAATTCAGGGATACCTTCTCCAGATGCTATTAGGGATAGAGCATGGGCAGGGGATAAGACAACCTCATCTTTTATACCTTCAACATATGTTCCCTATCAACATAAACACACACACACACTAATAATACTGAAACTTACGATGCAAATGAAATGCATATGCCCCACAATAAACAATAAGATTTAATGGGGTTTTCTGCTACATAATCCACCAGTTACCTGAGAATCCTCTCGTATTCTTAGATTCTGCCCTGTTGGATCTAGTAAGTCATTGATGACCTGTAAGAATAATTCAAAAGACCCTCAAATCATGCACCAGGTGGTTGTACTAGAAATCAATGGGAAACTGAAAATCTAGTTCTGCTTCAGAACAAACAGCCAATTGGTCTCTTCGCAGTTCATGAGTTAACAGTTACATGTATAATTGAAATGGAATTCCTTCCTGCAATTAATTACTTGAGCATACTCACTGTCGTAGGTTGGACAGAGAAGCGCATTTTAGGGCAAAATTCTATAGCATTCTTCTAAGCTTCTAGGCAATATCAAATCAATGGTGCAACAGGATACCATGTCCATGGAAACTTAAAACAGTTTAAACTACAAGCAGGTCATGCAAATAAACACCAAGTGAGAACTTACCTCATTGTATATCTCTAGATACGAAACACGAAGAAGAAATTCCCGTTCTGGTGTCTAAATAGCTGAAACATAATTAGCTAAAGAATAGAGTAAAAAAATCCTTTGAAGAAAACAGAACTAAAGAGTAACCTATCACCTCCTGAATAATGCTAAATACATCCTTTACCGCCAACGGAATTATCCCAGGTGACCTTTGCTCCCCCTAATTGCAAAATATATCATTAGTCAAGGTCTATAAGGCATACCATAAAAGTGGATGTGCACAAGAGAAACACTTTCTTGGATATCATTTGAACTTGTCATATGCTTATATAACAACTTACTTTGACCCCTAATAAGAGACATAAATATATTTTTCAGCCTAGTAACTTACATGCATTGTATGAGTCTTCCCACTGCTAGTAACTCCATAAGCAAACACAGTACCTACACATGGGCAAGGAAAGGATGCATATTTCAAGCTAGGGAATTTAAAAAGCACCTAACATGAAGCCCTACCAACATCAAACGCATAAGAAACAATTCTCTTTTGGAGCCGTTAGAGAAGAAGAACTAAGATAAGATACCATTAATCCCTGACATTGCCCCACTAACAACTTGTTGAGCAGCAATATCATAAACACGCCGAGTAGTGGTTGGTGGACCAAATACCCTATCTGCAAGATACACTTAATCAATTCGACAACAAAGTCCAAACAATTCCTCTTAAACAGTTGAACAATCTTATGAATAAGAATTGTATTTTGTCACTAACCAAATCCATAACAAAGAGCTGGATTGTACTCATTCCTAATAGTATAGTCTCCATCTGCATACCAGGCAATCTCATCTCCATTATTGACCTCTCGTGGACTAATTTCAAATATACCAAAAATATGTCAATAACCACAACTGAAGTAAAAAAAACAAAAACCAAAAATCGAATCCCAAATTAACCTAACCTGAGAGGACGAAACCGAATCGTGACTGTAATATTCTCCTTCAGTTTCGTGGAAGCAACAACCGTACCAGAGGCGGCGGCGGAGGAAGTAGACGGACTAGGACTAGAACGTAATAATGGACTAGAAGAAGTAGCCGGAGAGGCAGAAAAGTGAGAGGAAGAAGGAGTTTCGGGACGTTTCATCGGAATAGTCGCCGGCGATCTACGAGGACGAGCCGGCGAGATCGTGGATGATCTCTGTGACCTAGTAGCAGACATTGTTGAAGGTACTAGTGAAAGAGGAATGGTTCCAAGAGACAGTTACTGTGAGAGGGAGAGAGGGAAGAAGCTCGTTCGCCGAAATCAATGGAGGTCACGTCATTCATGTATCGATTTTTTTGTTCCCACTCCCTCCAAAAAAAAAACCATAATTAGTCTGACGAAAATAGCCTCAGATATTAAAGTACTGCTACCTAATTGGTTACAAAACAATTCTATATATGAATTTGTTTATTTTTACTCTCTGCGCTACATATTAGATTATCACATGGACAAAAAATGTAAATTATTTGATGAACTGACAGAAAGAATTAAATAATTTTGCTGAGCTGCCAAAAATAATATTTTTTTGAAAACAAACTGTTGGCTCTACGAATTTTTTATTTTTTTTTGGTGATGTTTATCTCAGGGCACAGGCAACATTATTTTGTAATTATGTGAACTAATATTAAATAACGAAATTACCCTCACCTAATCATCATTACCAAGGGTAGAAACGGAATAACAACAAGAAATTAGTACACCATAGATTATAGAAAAACAAATTATTATTTTTTTTTTTTGGTGTAAATGTTAAATTTTATACCCTTTTTTTATGTGTTGCATACAACTTATTAATCAACCACAATGGAAAGGAAAAGACGACGGACCGAATTAGCTAAACAAAAGGAATACAACCAAAATAAAATGCAAGTAGAGAGAGAGAGGAAGAGTCCGGAGCAGGGAACGAGAGCAGACGATCACCGAGAAAGCGATCAACAGCTTTGCGGATGTCTTGGATCGAGCATGAGACCGTGGAAAATATGCGGGAGTTGCGTTCCCTCCAAATAGCAGAGATAGACGCCTGAAAGATGAGTTTTTTTTTTTATATAACTTGATGAACCTAAAGTGATGAAATTCCTTAAGTCTTATAGTTTTCTTCTAGATTGTGTTTGCACAAATCGAGCGACCTATCATTTTACATGATTCAGGTTAGTAAAACCTCAGTTAGATTGTTTTGTAGTTTTGTGAACAATTGCTATGTTGACCAATGAAAATAAATTGCTTGGGTTCATTTATGTGGTCCTTTAGGTACGTCACACATTCTAGCTGTTGCCCCTGAAGCAATATGGAGGAGCCCAATACCATAAATATGATTCTTAAATTGAATGCATCAATATGATAAGACAAAAACGCAATAGATTCAAGATTTTGCAAGCACTCTAAAGATTCTCATTCAGGTTATGGTTTTGCCCTCATAACAAAACTAAATTTTTGGTTTTATTTTGCTTACAATACTTATTAATCCTAAAAACAGCAAGAAAACATAATGAAAAGGTCCAAGAAACAGAGAGATTGCTCTATAAAAATTGACCCATGCATTCATACAAAAAAAAAAAAAAAATGACCCATGCAGCTGGTCAACTTTCAAGAAGAGGAATTAGAAAGCTCAGAGGAGACCATCGACAGTTGTGGGTAATTCCTCCGCGACTACATTGTAAAAGTTCTGAATATCGGCCAACATCCTCAAATAAGCGTCAGTCACAAAGTTGATGGCGACAATAATAATATGTAATGAAAACTGATAAAAGTTATATGGGCATAGACTGGCTCCTGGATTGAAAATTCAAGTTTTTGTCGATTCTACGGAGGGCAAAAAACGTAAGAAGATATGCGCCAGTTGTTCCACATAGCGACCGATTACACGGCCGAAGAAGAGATGGTGGTTCGTGAGGCCAACAGATTTTTGGGCCTTTGAATTTAATTACATTTAGTAGTAAAGCATAATTTACCCACGTAAATCTGCAAATAGTTTACACACAACTTTATACATACGTACCATATAGCTCCATTAGAAAACCTTTAATCTCTTAGAAAGGTGGTAAATAAATAGTGGAAAACCACCACTTTCTCTACTTAGCATCACACAAGATAGTAAAACATAATTTTACTGGGCTTGTAAATAATGTGTAACACTGTACATTAATAGCAGCACAACAGCCACAACTCTTGTGTCACACACGAATTTTTCTTGTCGCCGGTTGGCGAAAGCTTCGACCAACAACTCGAGAAGCCAGTCGATAGCAAGGTAGGCCGTGGCCTGGCCGGATCAAACACAGAGAGAGATCAAAAGACAAAAGAGACAGAGGAGAGATTTGATTTTGAGAGAGATTGAATGAAATAAAAACTTACCCTCAGCATGTCCTTGTCCGGAAGGATTTCGCCGACATTCCCCTTTTCGTGGTTGGCTCAAAGCTTCAGAATCTTCCCCAAAATCTCGCCGTTGACGTTAGGAATAGCTAGGTATCACCTTCTTCTCTGGTATCTTCTTTGGCTCGATGAACAAGTCGCCAATCATGAATGACAACAACTTGGACTGCATCAAACGCTTCGCCGGTACCGTAAAACTTTTGTTGTCATTGCTGATCACTTCGACTGTCATATCATCGGAGGATGTCGACATTTGTGTTTTTGTTTTCTTCTTTAGTTTTTCTCTGTTTCTTTCACGAGTGAATGAATATTATGGTTCTACACTACCTTATTTATAAGGCAGAAGAAAACCATTAATCTCTTAGAAAGATGGTAAATAGATAGTGGAAAACCACCACTTACTCTACTTAACATCACACAGGATAGTAAAGCATAATTTTACCGACCTAAAATCTAAGCATAATTTACACACAACTTTATACATAACGTACCATATAGCCCCATTACTCTTATTTCCAACAAGATTCCTTATCTTTACTACTCTTGTTGTTTCAAACAGGTCTTGAATTGCTTCTCCAAAATCTCAAAACTTTTTCTTTATATGAAAACAGAACCACCACCACCACTTCTTGTCTTGAAGCAACAAACAACTACGATTCGCCCCTCTAAATGATCAGTTACCATGGTTTGCTTGAGAATTTCTCTTCACAACTTGTCAAAGAAACATATATTTATTATAACTTGCAAAAATCCAAGTTCACTCTCTGTTGAACTTGAAACGATGCCTCACTAGCGGCTTCGACTCACTACTAGCAAACCTTACCACCGAGAGACTCTTCTTACCGCAACTTACACATCGACTGTAGAAATAAATGTATTAAGAAGACTGACATGGTTCATTTCA
The DNA here is from genome assembly GCF_000004255.2 of Arabidopsis lyrata subsp. lyrata. Classification (NCBI taxonomy): domain Eukaryota; kingdom Viridiplantae; phylum Streptophyta; class Magnoliopsida; order Brassicales; family Brassicaceae; genus Arabidopsis; species Arabidopsis lyrata. The sequence continues at coordinate 9,415,185 of NW_003302555.1, read as the reverse complement.
GGCTCTGCGAGAACCATGGTAAACTCGATTTCTGCGTTTAGAACCCTTCCGTGTAAATTTAGACTCTCTGCTCACTCTAACACCATGAATAGGACTACTTCCATCAGCATGTTGGCTCAAACCCGAGTCAGAACGATGGTCTTTCCTCACACCAACTCTAACACGATGGCTCCTCGGTCTCAAAGACTTTCTAAGACGCTCTTCTCTTCTGCATTCTGGCCTCGATCTATGGTATGTGAACGACCCATCATCGCCATCATCATCATCATCGTTATCACTATTATCATCATAAGCTTCCTCTATATATCTGTGGTGTCTGCGTCTTCTTCTACGTTTAGAGTGTAGCAGATCATAGCAGAAGAAACTACAGCAATAGCTAAGCATGTAGAACCAGCAAGAGACTAAAGCCCAGAGGAGTCTGCAGAAACCGTGGATGATACAATGCCAAAACCCAACTTTGTATAACATGTAGATGAAGAAAAGAAAGAAGTAGGATAAGATTAGGATTAAGGCAGCTTTTGCAAGATTAGCCACGCAGAAATTCTCAACGAAGCATATGAAATCCCACGGTGATGGACAAACCGAACTGTTCCAAGTAAGATTTTCCCTTAAGCAGATCAATAAACTATGAAAGATTATCGTAATATAAGTGATGGTTTTGGGTATTTACCTGCAAGATTTTCCAGACAGAAAGTCAAGTGGAGAACCAAAGAAGTTTCCGATAGAATGTGAGAAACCGGTGAAGAATGAGTCCAACACGTTACCCATCACGACCAACTTCCGATTTGGATTTAACTTGATTAGTTATACTTATATGAATCTTTAGACGGATTAGCAGACGTAACAAGCAGAAATTAAGACAAGAAGTTAAAGAGGAGAAAGCCGCTTTGTAACTGCTTAAGATCTGGTGGTTACTGTTAATTTGCAGTTTTCTCTGTTTTTCACGATATTTAATTGTCTTTTCTTTTTGTAAAAACAAAATAACGGCAGGAAATGAAACCAGTGTTATTAATTCGTCAACTCTACGAATTGAAAGAACAATAGATCAAACATCATCCAGAACCCATAATTTCAGAGAAGGTATATATGATAAAACCGGGATGCGAAGGTTACTCTACTTTAAACCGGATTACAGCGAAAAACAACTTGGATAGAAGAAGTGAGATCAATCCATCCTTCCCTTTAGGATCCTCTCCTTAATCTCTGTTGGTGTTCTGTACAACATATCACCACGGAAGAATTGTTTTCAGAATAATGTGGGGAAAAAAAAAAAAGAAGAAACCCATTGAGAATAATGAGGACTTACACAATGTATACGTGCCCTCCCCAACCACTCAGACAATCACGGTCAACCGACGAGAGAAGTGCTTGCGATATTGTCTCGAACAATTCCTCAGCTTCCTGAAAATCCTCATATATTAAGCCAGAGTCTTGATACGTAGGTCTAATAAATTGGAGTATGGCTAACAAGCTCAGACTATTAAACACCTCATGCTAAAAGGGACAATTGAAGATATCAAAGAGAAAACTAATGGCTATTGTGATTCCTACGGGCATTATGCTATGCACCCTAATGATCACACCAATTCAAGATTCGACTTTATACATAGTAACACTAAACCTTGAACCTACCAAAACTACAACGCCTAAGTGTGGTAATTCAAGCATTTTCACTGACGGGATTTAGAAATAAAACAAGAGATGATGAGATTTTTTAGTGGACAAACCATATCTGGCTTGTACATTGCCTCACAGGCTCCATACAGTGACTCTGAAGCAGTTCCAGATACAACAAAATCTTTAGCCAACTCTCTGCATTTAGAAGAGAACAACTATTAAAACAAGTTCCCTGTTATATCAACAGCGAATAAAATGCAACAACCAGGTTGAAAAAAATGCAGCCATTTTCTAAAAACAACAAACACAAAATAAATAGATGTATCAAAACAATATGAAGACGAAAGGGAAAAAGGAACCATGAGCATTTCCCACTCATAGGATGCTGAGATAAGTCCAAAAATTCCAAAACCAAAACCAAAACAAATAACATCCACGAGACATCTGGCTCAAAGACTATATAAACCACACTAACCAAGCTAATGACATTAATATGTAAAAGGGAAAAGCGTGCATACAAATCAGAGATTTAACCAAGAAAAGATGTAAACATACTTGGCTCCAATAGAGTCCATCGTGCAAATGAAAGGCTTGTCATCATCTCCCAAGCCAGCAATCACAGGTTGGCATAAGTAAGGACCAAATCTGAAACAAAGCAACCAATCTGATTATCTTTCTAAATCATGATTCAGAGACAAACTAAAGTAAATCATTCCTAACAAAAATCAAAATTAGACTCAGAAGCAGCATCGCAAATCAACAGGTAATTAATACAGCTAGTCAACTTGATAAACAACACACACACTTACCTCTTCTCGTAAAGAATGGCTGAGACAAGACTAGCGAAAGTTTCAGGCTTCATGTCTCTCTCTTCACGAAGCTGGTAAAGCTTATGACGAAACACCAAGCGCTGGTACCTTCAAACATCAAAGACAAAAAGCAAGAGCCAAATATTGTCAATTCAATCCAAAATGTGAAAACAAACAAATATGGAATATCTGGAAGCTTGCACGATAGTTTACAGTGTTTGAACATCAGTAGCGAGACCAGAAAGACCGATGAAGACACGATCGTGGATCTTGGAGATTCTCTGGAAATCAGTGGCGATTGTCTGTAGCTGAACACCGAGTCTCCGATCACTGGCGATGGCGAAACAGTTCTTACCTACCATAGCAACAACGGCACTTCCATTGTACTCGAAGATCTGCATCGCCACAAATATCAAACAATTCATCGTTCAGTCACTATTAAACCATTGATGCGTAAGACTAATAGATTTTGAGGTCTCTGGAATTCAAATTGAGAAAATAAACTTACCGACATCGGAAACTTAGGGTTTTCAGAGTAGAATTTTCCGAACGGAGAAGAAATCTGGGAAGGTGGAGGAGGAGAGAGAGAGTACTAAGTAAAGTCGACGGTGGCTTGGAGGAAAATCCAGCCGTGACTTTCTTTTTCGCCTCCAATATTATCTTTTGGGCCTAATTTTAGGCCTCGTTTTATTGGGCTTCTTGAAGAAAATTATATTCAACAAATTTTGTTTTTTGACAAAAAAAACCTCATTTGAACCAGAATTTTAATATTCAGTAGAATGCAATTTACAAATGAAAGTCATTGTGATAACAGAGAATTGCAAAGGGAACAAACAATTAGAAGTTTGAATGAAAAGCTACAAGTACAAATCAAGATTTGGTTCTCTAGTAAATAATGATTATAAGAAACAACTACGCTAGTACACCAACACTAAACAGGGAGCCAAATATTGCACCCGCCTCAGAATTTCGGTCAGTCCTTAGCTCTTCCAAGTTCAACTTTCTGGACTAAACGATTCATGGTGGCTTAGGTAGACAGCATAGTCATGGCTTCGTCGTGTCACAGCTCGTTTCATTATCTTCCGTAGAATTATCCAATTTGCTAATGGGCTGGGAAAACGATTGCAAGAGAGTTTTTTGTGCAGGTAACTCCGCAATGAAAAGCAATGTTTGAGCCCAACCAGCATATTCACCATATTTACTTACAAATGCTTCTGCCACTCTGCAGTGGAGTTTAGGTGTCAGTTTTGCACCAGCAAGGTCTGGCAGTAGATAATTTGTTGCGATCTGATCCATTATCCAAAACAGAACAAAAAAAAGTTGCTTGAGTCATCACCAAAATGTAAATGTAATAGAAATCGGAGACTCGGTGGACTTTGTTACCTGCCAGACATGTGTGTCAACGGGAATAGCACTATGCTGATCAAGAGAAAACAGAGCTATGCAAGCTGCTACCTTTGGACCAACACCAGGTAATGTACACAGAGCAGAAACTGCCTCTTGGAGATCTAATTTGCGTAGAGAAAGAAGCCATTCATCGCCACCACCTGGCTTTGATTGCAAAGCATTCACTGTACCTGTTATGTATTTGGCTCTGCTCACCACAAGATGGAACAAGAATCAGAGATTGCAACTGAGAACAGAACCAATCAGAGAACGGCCACACAATGATTATCTAGCTTAGAACAAACATTAGCTTCAATTCTATGAATGTATGGCCACAGAGTAAATGAAGATATAAGCTTCAAGCAAAGTTTTATCCTAAATGGCTAATTGAATATGATGTAACCTAACAGTAGATGAAATCATTGAAAGGCAGTAAATTGAGATAATGATGAAGCACCTGTAACCAAAACCAGCCTTCCTAAACTCTGCTTCAGAAACCCTAGATAACCGATCCAATGATGGGAACTGATGAAACTCAAATCCATCAATGTCACCCAAATGTAACCCTAAAGACGAAACAAAATCAACCATCTTCGTAATCCTTCCAATGTTATTGTTCGATGAGCACAAAAACTGTATCAAGCACTCGAGCGGATCCTGCCTCAACACACGAGCGCCACGGAGATGCTTCGCTAATTCTCCGAAACGAGGATCCTTTTTCGAGAAATCAGACCATAGCTCAGCTAACGAGATCTCAGCATTGAGAAAATCAAGCAACGCAAGCTCCGCTAATTTAGGGCTAGTGCTGCAATGGACGCAATAGGAAACAGTGTCATCTCCTGGACGTTGTCGAAGAGAGACGAGATGAGGCCCAATCGCTCCGCTATACTGAATCGCTCCAGTTTGCTTCCACCGGAATGTTTGACCCGTCGGAAAAGTTAACGGTAGAGTGAGCTCTGTGTGGGTTAGTTTTAACGAGAACCATTTAGGTGTTGTTCCTGTTCTGTGTAGCTTCTGTTTGAGAATCGGTGTGACCGGCGGAGACAGTGGTGGTTTCACGGTGGTAGAGATCGACGGCGGTGATGTAGCTCGAGGTCTCTTCATCGCCGTTGCTCGTTAACGGAACCACCACACCAGTATTTCTGCGCGACGGACAACTAATGTATCAATCAATTTGAACCGGTTTAATATTTTACTAACCAAAACAGTCAACCGAAATTTGGATTGGTCAACGAAGCTTGAATTTTGAACTTAGAACTTCCATCTTTCGAACCCTCTTGTTCATCGGGAAGGTTAGGTTGTCCTGGAGAATGAATAAATAAATAGAGAGACTAAAGAAGGTAATGGCGAAAGAAATTGCGAGAAAAAGGTTTGGTGTTTAGCTCGAGAGCTAGAAATCAGAACGACTCGGAGCAGAGAAGACAAAGAAAGCAATTCTTTTTACTTAGGTTCTTGCTTTGATTCCACAGAACCCAAAACCTCTCTTTCTCTATCTTCACCCACAAGAATGCCAGCTTCTGAAGGTAAAATTGCATAGCGAAACGACTTTCTCATCTTTATATATCTCTCAAAATCCAATTTTGAATTGGGATTTGACTTACCCACATAGATCGTAGTTATGGGTATTTCGAGTACGCGAGAATTCGTATGAATTGAATTACCCTTTTTTCAATTCCGTCGCAGATAGAAGAGGGAAATGGAAACGGAAGAAGCGAGGGGGATTATCGGCGGCGAGGAAACCGAAACAAGAGGAGGAAGATATGGAGGAAGAAGAAGAAGATAATAACAACAACAACGAAGAAATGGATGACGTTGAAAATGCCGATGAGCTTCACCAAAACGGCGGCGCAACTCCCGATCCGGGACTTGGTATTGGCGAGGTAGTTGAAGATTCTGGTTCGCGCATCTCTGATTTCCCGGCAGTGGTTAAGCGCGTTGTGATCCGTCCACACGCGTCTGTAATGGCTGTTGTGGCGGCTGAGAGAGCTGGTTTGATTGGGGAGACTAGAGGGCAAGGTTTACTTCCAGCTCTGGAGAACATTTCGTTTGGGCAATTGCAAGCGTTATCTACTGTACCGGCTGATTCTCTGTCTCTTGATCTTGATGGATCGTCTTCGGCTTATGTTATCTCTCCACCACCTATTATGGAAGGAGAAGGAGTTGTTAAACGCTTTGGGGATCTGGTTCATGTCTTGCCTATGCATTCAGGTTTGTTTTTTCTTTCTTTTTCTTCAATTCATGAGTTTGCATATACTTTGAAAATAACTATGTTTATATGCTCATTTATGTTCGAGGTAAGGCTTTATGTAGTACCAGCTTTTGCTGGTTAGTAGTCCTGTAGTATATATTGTGATTGGATTGAGAATTAGTCAAAAGGGTTTTTATGCTGGTATCTCCTAAGCGTATAAGACTATAAGTTCTTATCTTCCTTTTGTCTACTGCATGGTTCTTAGTTTACATTATTAATCTGAAAGCGACTCAGTTTCATATGATATCTTTCTCTACGTTCCCATGTTCAGTGTGATGGAAAGGAAGAGGTATTAGAACATTTGTACATGATCTCTGTATCAATAAATTAGAGTACCTGCAGGCTTGAAGTAGCCTTAGGTGACTTATCTCAGAAGTGCATCTTGAATAGATTATGCAAGTGATGTCCTTTTAAAATTTCATTTCCTGGATTCATGTTCCTCGAATATATCGTAATTTTCTTCTTAGTTTATTTTTACTTTCTGATATTTTTGTATACAATGCTCAAATTTATGCTTCTACTTTTGCTGTTACATTTGAGCAGATTGGTTTGCACCAAACACAGTGGATCGACTTGAAAGGCAAGTGGTGCCACAATTTTTCTCTGGGAAATCGCCAAATCATACACCCGAAAGTTATATGGAATTCAGGAACGCCATTGTTTCAAAATATGTGGAGAACCCTGAAAAGACACTGACGATTTCTGATTGCCAAGGATTGGTTGATGGTGTTGACATTGAAGATTTTGCACGAGTTTTCCGTTTTCTTGATCACTGGGGAATAATCAATTACTGTGCCACTGCCCAGTCACATCCTGGGCCTTCTAGAGATGTATTGGATGTGAGGGAGGATACAAATGGTGAGGTCAATGTGCCGTCTGCTGCTTTAACATCTATTGATAGTTTGATCAAATTTGACAAGCCCAACTGTAGACACAAGGGGGGTGAAGTCTATTCATCCTTGTCAAGTTTGGATGGTGACAGCCCTGACTTGGACATCAGAATTCGTGAACACCTATGTGATAATCATTGCAACCACTGTTCCCGACCGCTTCCAACTGTGTATTTCCAATCGCAAAAGAAGGTTCTTAGGCTGCTTCCCCTTACGTATTGCTCTTTGTGTATCACTATCTGATTTTTCCAGCCAGTGATGTAATAGACTCCAAGCCTTATCTTGCTTACTGTTTCGGATACTGGAGCGCTTTTAACTAATGGGTCTTCATCTCTACTTTACAGGGGGATACACTCTTATGCTGTGATTGTTTTCACCATGGAAGATTTGTTGTTGGACATTCTTGTCTTGACTTTGTAAAAGTGGATCCAACCAAATTTTATGGCGATCAAGATGGAGACAATTGGACTGATCAGGAAACTCTCTTGCTTCTTGAAGCTGTGGAACTCTACAATGAAAATTGGGTTCAAATTGCTGATCATGTTGGTTCCAAGTCAAAAGCTCAATGCATTCTTCATTTTCTTCGATTACCTGTGGAGGATGGTCTTTTAGATAATGTTGAGGTTCCTGGTGTAACTAATACGGAAAACCCTACAAATGGATATGACCACAAAGGAACAGATTCAAATGGGGATTTGCCTGGTGATTTTGTTTTATTCAATTTGTAGCAATGAATTACTTTCCATAGTTATTTCCTTTGACATGCCATACTCATTGTCGGCTTGCCTCTGCAGGATATTCTGAGCAAGGTTCTGACACTGAGATCAAGCTTCCATTTGTGAAGTCTCCGAATCCGGTTATGGCATTGGTTTGTGAACTTTTTTCTGATGCAGATTTCATATGCGCTTCTCATTATCCTTATGATCTCACCAGTTAGAGATATCTGATCGATTAATCTGAGAGCAAAATCGTATGCATATTTTGAGTGGAGAATGGTCCTGTATTGCACATAAGTTTGGAGATTATGAGGATCCTGATACCGAAACATTTTTAGGTTGCATTTTTGGCATCAGCTGTTGGACCTCGAGTTGCTGCGTCCTGTGCCCATGAGTCCCTCGCGGTTTTATCTGAGGACGATAGGTTAGTGTATTATATAGTCTCTATCCAATTTAAAAATCTCTGTAGTATATGATTCAGTTTAATAAATTATATGGACGATGCTGAAACTTCTTGATCTATCAAGGATGAAATCCGAGGGAGTGCAAGGGAAAGAAGTCAGCTTGCTTGATGGAGAAAATCAACAGCAAGATGGTAAGGAAGTTATTTGATTGTTCTCTTTACTGTAATTTCTTGGTTCTTTTGTTTTAACCTAATCTGCGATACCAACATGCTCTAATTGTAAAAGAAAACTCAGGAGCACACAAAACATCAAGCCAAAACGGAGCAGAACCGCCGACTCCACTGCCACAGGATAAGGTTATGGCAGCATTTAGAGCCGGTCTATCAGCTGCAGCAACAAAAGCAAAATTGTTTGCTGATCATGAGGAACGCGAAATCCAAAGACTTTCTGCAAATATCGTTAATCACCAGGTAAAATAGCCGAACCAGTTACTGATGAGAATTACTATAGTTAGTTGATTTATTTTGTTGTATAGTGTTTATTGCTGATCTGAGTAAAAACCGCAGCTGAAGAGGATGGAGCTGAAGCTAAAGCAGTTTGCAGAAATTGAAACATTGTTGATGAAAGAATGCGAACAAGTAGAGAAAACCCGTCAGAGATTTTCTGCAGAACGGGCTCGTATGCTCACCGCAAGATTTGGATCACCTGGAGGAATCTCTCCACAGACTAATAATAATAATCTCCAAGGCATGTCTCTATCCACAGGTGGTAACAACATCAATTCTCTCATGCATCAGCAACAGCAGCAGCAACAACAACAAGCTTCAGCAACTTCTCAACCAAGCATAATCCCGGGATTCGGCAACAACCCGCAAGTTCATGCACAGATGCAGTTCATGGCACGCCAACAACAACAACAACAACAACAAGCTTTCTCTTTTGGCCCAAGATTACCGCTCAATGCGATACAGACCAATGCAGGATCAACAGCATCACCAAACGTCATGTTTGGCAACAACCAACTTAATACCCCTGCAGCAGGAGCAGCATCGATCAACCAGCCTTCGTTTAGTCACCCGATGGTTAGGTCTTCCACGGGTTCAGGCTCAGGGTCCGGCTTAGGCTTAAACTGAGATCCATCTGTCTAGCTTATTTAGCTTATCAGTATCCATATTTATTTTGCCTTGTTATTTTTAAAGATAAGTTAATGGCTTTGAGACCGTAGTGTTGTTCTAAGTTAGTGTCTTGTAGTATCAAATCATCTCTGAACCATCATCATTGTGAATTAAAACAGTTACCAATCTTAATATCTTGTCTATGTCTATCAACTCAATTAGCCTATGATAATAATATAGACAATTTCATTACAAATCTACATGTGTACATTAGTTCTTGTCGCAATGAAAAACTCAAATATTTTTTTATTTGATTTTAATTTCTAAAATGTTTTTTCTTTTTCTAAAAAAAAACAAAATGGCTAACCGAGGCGGGAACGAGCCATCATTAAAATGGTTTTTTTCTCATAAGAGCTCAAATCCGAATCAGTCCGTTTCAGCGGCGAACCACGGCGAGAAGAGAAGGATGATATCGGCGAACCCCACCTCGAAGAAACTGCCGATCCGTGGCTAGAATCTTCCGACGGAGAAAACGTTGTTCCCGATTCATAGAAATTGTCAGACTCCGATGATTCCTGACCGGTCTTTTTTAAATCGCCGCTCTTACTCTTCTTCAAACCAAACAATGACTTGGGAAAAAAACACCGGGGGAAAGAACCACCGGCTCGAGGGGAAGAAGATCGGAAATATGGAGTCGGAGGTCCTGAACAGTTGAACTCGGAATCTGAAGGCGATTTGAGCTTGAAAGACGACGGAGGAGGAGCGAAGGGAGAGACTGGTCGGCTTCTGGATTCAGAGATGAAAGAAGAAGACGGAGATGGCGAATTCGACGGCGGAAATGGTTTTAATTTGACAGGAGGAAGTTTGTTAGGAGGTTGAAGAAGATCATCACCGGGTCGGGTTTTGGGTACACCGGGTCGGATCTCCCACTTAAAAGGCACAGCTCCGGGTCTCTTGAAAGAATCGTCACCATCGACCATTACTTAGGTAACCCCAAAACAAAGCGTTTCTTTGATCAAAATTAGTTTTAAGGATACTAATAAGAAACTACTTATAGATTTAGATTAGATCAATTATTTTTAGAACGTATCCAGATTTATGACAGTTCTATGTGAAGATTCAACGAATTTGTGTCTTGACAGCATTTTTATTTATTTATGGCATTACTAATGTTTTCTGTAGATTTGATGTGTATCCGAATCTTCTTTTTATGTGGATATGGTGAATCCTGGTAAATTAATACGCTTGTATTTTATGACATTTTCCAAGGATTTTACTCTTTTGATTACTAGAGGTAATAAGTAGAAAAAAATATTATATAAATCTACTACATTTTGGGATCTATACCTAACTAGTAAAGTATCACATTCATCCTTTTACAGTTTTACTAAGACATCAATGTTCACAATATTGGACATGCATGTTAAGGAATCCACTAATCAACACAGCAGATTCTTACAACAGATTTTGGTCACCTCTCAAAACTTCAATGTAAGAATACAAAATGAGGAACAAAATATATAATCAGTCCTCTGCAAAACTGCTTTGTGTGGACAACGCCGCTGGTGCGGCAAATAGGTCGAGGCATATGATGGTCCTTTTATCGAGATAGATCCATGATGAACCAGCCTTCATGTATAAGTCATCTCCAAGCATACATTGAATGTGTAGGGCGACACAACAGTATTCCTCACACATATAAAACCGTTTTTTCGGATTTATTTTTGCCTCCCAAACTTCACACCAATACTTGTCTCACTCCCATAAGAAAGAGTGAGCTTATGCTTATCATGCCTATACCTCAATTTTTGAGGTAAAGAAGCACACTTGAACACAAAGAAAAGTCACATTCCTCAATGCAATTTGAATGTTTCTGTTGTGAAAGGATGCATATATCGTTCGCAAACACAGCATGTTCTTTGCTCTTCTGGTTTGGATGTTAGGAAATTAGGAATAAAAGATGCATATGACTTTCATGGACTAATGGCTCAAAAAAATACATCTCATAGTTCTCTTAAAACAATAACTCTGTAACAGCACATCAGGCAGGGTAACCACAAAAACGTCATAATGCTCCAACTTTTTTTTTTATCAAAACCTAAACTATGACAGTGGCATTGTGAAAACTCATAAGTCATAAGGAAAAGGTCCAAATCAAGCAGGATCAAGATGCAGAGCTTTATACTTTAAAGGGTATTTGCATTAGAAGTCTTGAGCCATTTCTGAGAGGGCAAGAATTGTATTGCTTGCCACATCCAGAAGCTGCAAGTACTCATCCGCCCCGTCTACAAGTCGCTGGATTCATCAAAAAGAAAAGGTATGAGATATTTTATTATCATTAGAGGTAACAGAGACATGCTTGGCAAGATTGCAACATATCTACAGATTCAAATAATAAATCTAAGATGCGAACTTGACTCAAAACCCGTAATATAATTGAGTCAAGATGTTGGTAATTGATCTCACTTGAGTCTTCAACTAACTCCATAAAAAGACACATGTAAGGAAAACTAGTACGGGAAGTCTTACCTTATCAGTTTCAGCTAAACATTTGCAGATTTTAGCCTTTTGCATGTCTGTTATGTCACTGTCAGCCTCCGCAACTATATCGAATAGCTGAAAGAGAGATGTAAAGAAGTGGTTATAGCCACAATTGCATGACTTAAATGGGGTAAGAATAAGAGACTGAAATAGAAAACCTGATTGATGATTTGAGATGCCGGATATCCTTCTGCGACTATGTTATCCACTTCCTTGTTTGCAATATCGAAATCACCACTTTTGCATGCAGTAAAAAGTTTATTGACTACCTCCAGGGGAACTACCTGGTAGATTTGTTAGACATCCAAATTAACAATCAGGAAGTCTGACTTGGTTGAACTACCATACACTTATGCAAAACTGGGTTAACTTGATCCTTACCCCAGATACATCGAGTAAATCTGTAGAAGTTATTGTTGACCCAAACAACCGAGTAGCACTCTGTAATATTCAGGCCGAAAAATTGGTTCACATCTCTATTGTCAATTTCGTCCAATAACAAAGATTTCAGATAGTTTTATCTTACCTGCAGATATGTGATGGCCCTACGGAGATCACCTTGTGATATGGAGCTCAAAGTTGAAAGAGCCTAAATAGGAAATGGCTACAATAAATAGCTTTCACAAAACAAAAATAATAAGGTGAACCTTAAAGCATTTGCTCATACCTCTCCACCAAGGCTGAGACCTTCTTCATTACAAATATGCAATATACGGTTACTCATGACTTCTTCAGAAAGTGGTTTAAACCTGAACTTCGCACACCTGGAAGCAAGGGGCTCTATGATCCTAAAGAATAAGGAATCAAAGTTATAAGGGTGATCAAAATCAGTGGAATTCATAGTTCAGCAAGTAGCTCACTATGAGTAATTGAGTATGTTCCAAATTATAAACGAAAAAGCAGACATTTAACATAAACCAGAGAGAAAATTGGAGAACAAATGAGAGGGAGATGAAATGTGAACAGAAGGGAAAAAAAGGAGGCCGTTGTGACAGAATTACCTGCTGATGTAATTACATATGAAAAAGAATCTGGTGACTTTGGAGTAAGTTTCCATTGTGCGCCTCAAGGCGTTCTGGAGAGTCAATAAAATAGTTCATGGCAAACACATATCATAGGTACATATGCGGTAGTGAATAGATGTTCAATGTACCTGAGCATCTTCTGTCATCGAATCAGCCTCATCTAGGATGATGATCTTAAACGATGGGCAAGGATAACCGCTGAAGTATCAAATCGTAGGTCTTAGATGAAATACAGAAACGAGAAAATGACCCAACAATAAAACTTAATAAAAAGTAGACACCTTTGACGATGATTAGACCCAACAGCAACAGCAGCAAAATCCTTGATCTTTGTCCGAACAACATTAATGCCTCTGTCATCACTTGCATTGAGCTCCAACACCCTAGACTTGTATAGTTCAGGTCTGTAAAAACTCTTTAGTTAGTTGACATCCCCATTGTAAAAATCCACATATTACAGCAAAATGAAATAACAAAACAAGGACAGCCTCATGAAATACATCTGTGATTATTACTCCCAAAAAAAGCTGAAACTGACTCATATGAGACACCCATGGAGGCAATGGAAAGAAGAACAAGACAATTTAGCTTCAAAATCTAAGGACTTACATAGAAGAATCATAATTCCTATGATATCACATATTGGTATACTATCTAGCAACCTAATGGAAAAAGTTGGTATAAATCATTATGCAACAACAGAGCCTGAGAGTGCATATTATATCAGTATCAACATAAAAAAAATTCAAGTTATTTGAATCACAAACCTGATTGTATCATATTAGAGATCACATGGTCTCATACAAGTTAAGCACACACAAATGAATCAATCAAAAATCCATCCGAATTTCAGCTTTCACAAATTAATCAGAAGAATAAAGTACCCAAAAAGCTGGTGGGCGATGGCAAGTGCAGTAGTGGTTTTTCCAGTGCCTGGCGGTCCATAGAAGAGCATGTGCGGGCACTACAACAGAGCCGCACACAAAATTAAAACCCAGAATTGAGAGCCAAATTCGACATCTAGGGTTTTTCACACTTGTACAAAATCAGATTTCAAAAATTAGGGATTTGTCCAGATAAACAAAGAGTTTAGAGTAAAATTACGTCAGCAGTCTGGAGAGTGTTGGTGAGGACACGAACCACCTCTTCCTGGTGAGCAACGTCCTTAACCTGCTTCGGCCGGCTGAATCCAAATCGGAAACAAAAAGAGTTAATTAAACCCGACTTAAATTCCGTCAACGGAATAAAAATCAGTAAGAAGAAATCGTACTATTTCTCAACCCATGGCTGTGAGCTCTGAAGAACTGGCGCCATTCCTCTCTTCTTCGCCTTTTTTTTTTTCTAATTTTCTCTTCCCAATTCGTTCCCGGTGACGGAGAGAGACTCAAAAACCTTGTACGACGTTTTCTGGATTTTCCCGCTCCCGCCTTACACCCTCCAACTCAGAAAGAGGGTTTGATATCTTATCGACTGTTTCGACTTTTGACATTATGATATTATTACATTAACGATCTCATATTCTCATTAATACAGAGTCTTATACATATACATTGGCAGTCTCATACAAATCTATAAGTAGTAGAGTTACACGCTGGGATACATTTCTGTTCTAATCATATATATTAACAAGATATTTTTCGGCCTTTTAGTGTAGGGTACTTGTTTAGCCAGTGACAGTCTTCAAACGAGCACCTAGAATTGTTCCTCCTTTGCAGCACCACATTGTTCGGGTGGATGAACCGAGGGGCCCATGCCGGTGTCCCATCTTCATAAGAGTTATGCGTCAGCCTTCTCAAATTAGAGCCATCTAATTTCACCGTGAAGATATCACCGTATGGCTGGTAATGATGCGGGTTCGAGATCGGTTCCGCTGAGATCCCAGCATAATCAGATGTGAAGACTAATGATTTACTGTCCGGGCTGAAGATTGGGTGGTTTGTTCTCCCACCTGTCCCGCTTTGGATGAGTTTCCTTAACCCTGTTCCGTTGGGGTGGATCAAGAAGAGCTCGAAACTACCCGAGCCAGGGCTTTCTCGATCGGATGCAAACGCGATCCATTCCCCATCCGGTGACCAGTTACACATTGTGTCAGTCCACGCACCTTCGGTTAACCTCCATAGACCACCGCTTTCGCCTTTCTCAGCATCCATTATGTAGAGGTTTTTGTGACCAGTCCGCCCCGAACGAAACACTATCCGCTTACCATCCGGAGATGGCCAAGGGAAAGCATTGTTCTTCCCGTTTGTCGTTAGCCTCCTCACGGAAGATGACTTATCAGCTGCATCGACTTCAATAGAGATGACATCAACCTCTGTTCTCTCTGTAGCAAACGTTGGACCTGAGCTAGAGTACACAACTCCAGGTCGAACCGGATCCCAAGCTGTCGAAAACGCCATTCCGTTGTACACTTCACGCTGCCCTGAACCATCTGGCTTCACCACAAACACACCAGGCATTTTGACGTATGCGATACGATCACCTCCTGGTGAGAATGAAGGAAACGAACCATCGATTCTAAAGAGAGAGAGGTCTGTTGTGGTGGTTTGAATATTCTCTAGGAAAAGCAGAGGACTTCTCCGTCCATTAGCCTCACCTCTACAACTATGATATCCGACTCGAGACGAATCAGGGGACAAGAACGGATTCAAGTGATAACTCTTTGGCGCCACCAAACGAGTCAACTCAATAAACTCATTCCTCTTTAGATCAAACAACTCCACGTGGCGATAATCCGAGCCTGGTCTCCTTGTAGCCACCGCTATGAACTCGTGGTTGTTTGGAGACGTGGCAGGTGTGAAAGCATGAACTCCCGGTGGTGTGACTCGTTGTATAGTCACTGACTCTGTAGTTAACGGTCCGTTTTCAGGTAAGATAGCTCGGTAAACGCTGATCCAACCATCCTCCTCGCTTCTTCTATGGAAATAAAGAGTCGTCTCATCGACCCAACATGGCCAACCACCGTGCTCCACCACTTTGACACGGTGAGTCCCATCCCGAGTCGAGAATACATATATGTCCGTACTAAGCTCTTCAACTTCCCCTGTCCAGCCTCTCTCTCCGTACGAAGCCACGGCTGTTAAATTTCCGGAAGGCGACACCGCCGGGCTAAAATCAGCTACACCACTCGGTGTTAACCGCCGGGTTAACCCAGTTTTTAACTCGGTAGAGTAAACGGCGGTCCAGCTTGTTCTCGGCTCACCTGAGTTTTCGTGAGTTGACACGTAGACAAGAAACTCACCACTCAAACTAGGCTTATCTTTAAACGAATTTACCGTCATGCCACTCTGATGATCAAATCCGGATAACAACGGAACTTGGACTCGAGACGGTGCTTCTAACACCGATCGTCGTTTCATTTTAGAATCGGAGTCGCCGCCGTAAATTAGATCGTAGTAAATGCTAGAAGTACCGTTTCTCTCGGTGACGTAGATGAGATGCAGAGGAGACGAATCTTCCATTTGAATTAGGGTTTCGTCGGGAAGAAGAGAGATTAGCGCCGGAGTAGGAGACGGGAAATAGCCGTTGAAATTTACGGATTCTCCATCGGTTATTCGGAGCTCGTTGGAATCGGACGGTGGATGAGTCGTTGAGAGGGTGAATATGTCGAATTCGTAGCGGGATCGTCCTAGAGTGGTGAATATGATGGTGTCTCCATCACCAGCGTTCGAATTTTGATGTTCCAACGTTGTTGCGTGGAGTGGTAGCAGAAGGGACGCGAAGAAGATAATCTGAGCAATATTCATGGCGGTGGCTGGCCACTAAATGAAGACGATAATCGAGTTTTTTTATAAGGCGGAGGAAATTTTCAGAGAGTGGTGTAAGAGATGACGTCATTATGGTATTGTAGGACCCTTTTGAGATAAGTTTACACGTGGCAGTCAGTCGTGGAATTTTTACTTGTAACGTTTCTGACAAAAGTATATTATTTCACGGATGATATTTCTTCTCTTGTATTCTACGAATTATCTCCGTATTCCGAAAATATCTACTTGGAAAAATAGTGATTGGTCTATCTAGCATGGACCATGGTGCAGCACACGACAATAATTTCCAAGATCAATGTTGACCATATTATTTTAAGAAAATATTGGAAATGTTAAAGATCAAAGTTATATTATTTCTTAGGCTACCCCCTGATACTTAACAAGATATTATCTAACAAGTTTTTAATTCGAAGAATAAGTTACATAACAAATCATTGTGAAGGAACAACACACATTGATGACATTGTTACGGGCTTATTCATTTTCATTTTCACGGTAGTATTTTGCGTCTTGAAATCTTGGATAGAGCAACTAGGTCCAAACCTCTTAGGCCACGCCACATCACCGGTAGCTTTGATCTTAGGGAACCACATTGGCGGTCCATCTTCCACCGAGTTATGCGTTAGCCTCGTCATACCAGACCCGTCCAAATTGACAGTAAAAATCTCGCTACTCGGGACGTTGAAATGCGGATTACCGATCTGCTCCGCCGATATTCCAGCATAAATGGTAGTGAACACGATTCTCTTACTGTCGGGACTAAACATCGGATGCATCGATACCCCACCAGTCAAGTTTTGCGCCAGCTTCCTTAAACCGGTCCCATCCGGATGAACCACATAAATATTCATCAACAACGTACCGGGAAATTCCCGGTTCGATGCAAACACAATCCAATTACCATCTGGTGACCAAGTAGCTATCGTATCGTTCCAGTTTCCGTTCGTTAACCGGAACAAACCACCGGATTCACCTTTCTCTGCGTCCATTATGTAAAGGTTTTTAGTACCGGACCGAGAAGAACGGAACACGATCCGTTTACCGTCAGGTGATGGCCACGGAAAGGCGTTGTTTTCGCCGGTAGTCGTTAGTTTTTTAACGGCGGTTGATGGATTTGGTGCATCGACGTTAATGGCGAGAATATCGATTTGAGACTTCCCTGGAGCTAAAGCTGGACCTGAGCTTGTGTAGACGATTCCATGTCGAATTGGATCCCAAACTGTTCCAAACCCCATTTGTGGAAGCAATTGACGTAGCCCTGAACCGTCTGGTTTCACAACGAAAACGCCTGTGAAAGAGACGAACGCGAACCGGTCACCTTCCGGCGAGATTGACGGGAACGCACCGTCGAATCTGAAGAGAGAGAGGTCGTTGGAAGTGGTTTTGAGGCTTTGGAGGAGATTCCGAGGAGTTTTTCGTCCAGTTGCGTCGCCTCTACAGCTATGGTATCCGACTCGGGACGAGTCAGGGGAAAGAAACGGGTTAAAGTGTTGACTCTTCGGTGATACGAGACGAGTCAACTCGATGAACTCGTTCTTCTTTAAATCGAAAAGCTCCACGTGGCGGATTTCTGATCCAGGCCTCCTTGTAGCCACCGCGATGAAGTTGTTGTTGTTCGGTGACGTGGCGGGTGTGAACGCGTGAAGTCCCGGTGGTGTGACTCGTTGAATCGTAACCGTTTTGGTGGTAACCGCTCCGGTTTTGGGTATAATCGCTCGGTACACGCAGATCCAACCGTCGTCGCTTTTCCGGTGGAAATACAGAGTCGAGTCATCGACCCATCTCGGCCACCCGCCTTGCTCGACCACCTTGACTCGCTGAGTCCCATCCCGAGTCAGGAAAACGTAGATATCTGAACTAATCTCTTTCTCTACCAAGCTCCAAGTCCAGCCTTTCTCTCCGTACGAAGCCACGGCTGTCCATTTCCCAGACGGAGACACCGCCGGAGAAAAATCAGCGATTCCAGGCGGTGTTAACCGCCGAGTCGACTTAGTTTGTAACTCAGTCGAGTAAACGGCGGCCCAACTCGCCATGGGCTTACCCGGATTCTCATGTGTCGACACGTAGACAAGATAGTCGCTAGTTAAAACAGGCGTATCTTTCATGGAATTTACATTCATACCACTCTGTTGTTCCTCGCCGGAAAATAACGGAACCTGAACTCTAGATCCAGATTTATCGTCGTGAACGACGTCGTAGTATAAGCTAGGAGTTCCATCTCTCTCGGTGACGTAGATGAGATGCAAGTCTTGTGGTTGAATCTGAGATTTATTGGGTAGAAGTGAGATTAACGCCGGAGAAGGAGAAGCGAAATGGCCGTTGAAATTAACGGATTTGGCGTCGGTGAGACGGTGCTCATCGGCGGGTGACGGTGGGCGATGGCTCGTTGGAAGAGTAAAGATGTCGAATTCGAAAGTGGGTCTCCCTATCGTCGTGAACAAGATGGTTGAGCCATTTGAAAGCTGAGGCTTGTTCGATGAAGCTGATGATAAAGAGAGGAGAGAGACGAGGAAGAAGAAGAGAGTGGAATTGTTGAGTTTCATGGTGGACTCTTGTTTTGGGATTTGGCGAATGGCGGGAACATTTTATAGGTGAAAGTGGGTGACGTGGAGGATATTGACACGTTGGTTGACTTTAGTGACCAGTGATTTTAACCATTTGGGGAAGTTTCTAGTTTTGTTTATTAAATAAAAGAAAAAACCATGCTTTATTGGGTTTTTTTCCTTTTTATTTTGTTAAGAAGATCCAGTTTTTGGTTATTGGGTTATGATAATTGATATATAGTGATATGATATACAATTATACATATATACTGTATCTCTTTATTTTTGGAAGTGGGAATATATCAATCTGAATTGAAGGTGATGGTGGATCCGGAAGTAAAGATTTGAGGCAAATAAAATCTTGGAATATTGGTGGAAAGTAGATATATTAGCATTTTCAATATGGCAATAAATACAGCAGTTCTTAGTTTTATTTATTTTTTTTAATTAATAAATTTTGGGAAATAATATATCATATATCACTTTCTCAAGTAATAAAATTGTATAAGATATGATGACAAAAAAAAAAAATCTAGAAGATATGAATGACGCATTCAACTATTTCTTGTTCCTCAAAATCTATTACCAGTAAGAGCTGTAGAGTGTAGACATACATATACTGACTTATTGTGCACATGATCTCATACACATACTCTGACTTATCACATATGTTGTAGTTGGATATTTTTTTTGTCTTTTTGAGTTATCACTTACTGTATTTTGTATTTTGTATTTTTATAATTATAAAGATCTGTCTTATGGAGATAATACAAAATTAGCATGTTTTTTTTTTCATGTAATAACATTTCTTGAAATGGCAAAGGTACCAAACTATATAATGATAAAAAGTAATACTATATAATTATGCTAATCTTACATAGTTAGTGTACCATCAGGCATCAGGTCAGGCTGTTTCACGTCTGTGTATTTTATAAATCCCTGTTGTCTTTTAAAGATGTCGCTACTGAAAATAATATTTCGTTCTGAGTTCTGACTAGCCTCTGATAGTCTGATCTTTGATAAAAGTAAATATTCCTAAAAGATCCATCTCTCCAATTATTAGTGTCTGGTAACTGGTGAGGCAAAGTCGTAGTTGTCTACTTGCTTTCATGGATTCTTATGGTTTGGATATTATTATCTCCGTTTACTACTTGTCGTAGTTTGGATCTGTCTTGCTAATACTCCTCTTTATGTCGTTTATCCATATCTCAAGGTTCCTTTATCCTACCCTCAAACATTTTTTCTCGCATCTATGACTATAAGATTATTTTCATTTGTATATCTTAACGAAGTCAATATTTATTAAAGTGTAGAACTTTGCTTAACCGGAGTTACCAACCCAAATTTATCGAGCTACGAAGATAATTATGAAAAAAACATATTACATATTCATGAAGATACCAACAAATGTCATTCCATGGGAATGAAACTAACACCAGTGAACCATCTCTACGCTATAAGCTATTATAATTAAAAACATTCAATATATATCTTATAAAAAGAAACTCTATTTCGGTTTTTGGGGCTATACAATATCCCCCATGGATTTTTGTTGTTGTTGGGTGTACAGAAAGATGACAAGTTACCGTCAAAGGAAAAATCAGAGACAAGAAGATTAAAAACAAGAAAAGACTCGAGGAAACTCACAGACGAATTATAGTTGTACAGAAAGCAACTATATCCACAGCATATGGGCTTAAGAGAGCTCCTCCTTGTTGAACTTGTTCCAAGCTTCCTGTAACAATGCAAGTCAGTTATGAGGGTCAGGTTTTTGAATGCAAGAGACAAGAAACTTAACCGGATTTCTTCAAATTACTAACACAGAGATATGTCCAACCTACTAAATTTTTTGAAACATCGTTTCCATGTAACTCTACTGATCGATTTGGAGGGAACTAAACCATCAAGTCAACTTTCATCTACATAAGATTCTAGAAAGAGAGCCACTCATGCAGATCCATTGAGGAAATACCTTCAAAATGTCAAAAACCTTTTCGGCAATATACTTTTGTTCAAGGGTGGCTCCTTTCTGCTGAACTTTATCGGGATGGACATACAGGGTTGCCTTTCTATAGACTTTCTTGACTGCTGACGAAGTGATCAAATCTGTTAGAGAAACAGTCTCCCAACCACATCCGGGCCAGAGTACCTGTCATCATTTAAACAGAACCGGAATTCAGAGTGAACTTAGGAGGGGCAAATGGATAAACAGATGTCAAAGAACGATAAATTACAATTTATTCTTATTTAAAACTCACGATTTGCAAGGAAGATAACAGCGCACGCATGTTTCCTTCTTTACCAGTTGCCCAACGCCTTATCTCAGCATCAACAGTCTCAGAAATCCTCTGAAAAGCAAGATTAACAAGAAACCATTGTTGGTTAAACACAAGAACAAGGAGACTATATGTAATCACGATAGGAAATATAAATGTCAAAAACAGCATTATCATTACGAAGACTAACAAATCCATAAACGTCATTGTTCATAAACAAGTTTTATGATAATGATGATTAACAAAATAAATGTCAACAAAAACATTACTCACAGTTCTCTGTTCTTGTTCAACCCGAGATTGATGATCACGGTTATTCATATCAGCTACAGCTTGTGCCTACATGTCAAAAGGCATTGAATAGTGAAAAATCATGTAGAACCAAATTATACAACCAAGAACAAGCTAAAGCATTGATGAGCATTGTAAAACTTAAACTAGAAACTGGTTGCTGTATGCCAGTAAGTTATGAGTCACCAATTTTGAAGTGCAAACAGGACGACTAAATCAAATATGGAAAGACCTAACGTTGGCAATATGTTTTAACTGATTCAACAGATTCTCCAGAGAACTTAACCAAACTTTTGAACGTGAAGGGGTACTTTCAAGCACAAGGAAAATTTCTCATAGCTTGATGAGATATCATCGAAAGTTACAGAGGGAAAAACGAGTCAAGGATTGTACCAGAAGATTCAAAGAAAACAAACATAACCAAACATACCACACGACTCTTTGTTCTCTGTTCACGATCCCATCTGGCCTTTCTTCGTTCTTCGCTTTCCCCTGGGATTTCCTCAAATTGTCTAAATATAGGATCCTCTGTAGAGAAGGAAACAATTCCTAGTAAGTTAACCCAGTGTACCCAATTGCTGGAATAGAAATGTTGTCACAAAATTTACCTCCAAAGAGTGCAGAAAAGTCATCCACCAGATTTGCTGGAGCAGGAGGCTTCTTTGCATTAGAAACCCCATTAGGCGTCTTTTTTGGCGTGTTGGACGCTTGCTTGCAAGTTGTCTTGCATCAGAAAGAAGAATAAGGATACACATACAGAACATTTTTCTTTATTGCAATAACTAGTAAAGTGGAACTTAGTAATATTTCAAAGTCTTCTTACTTCAGTTGTGGTACGTGATTTCGGTACACTGCTAGACCTCGGTCCAGCGCTAACAAAGGAGTCAAGGTCATCTACACCAAACTGTTTATTCTTTGTTCCAGCATCTTCAGCTTCTCTATATTTACTAGCAGTGTCAGAAGCAGAGGCACTACGTCGCATAGTACCCATGGCAAAGTCTTCAAGTTCGTCTATTGAAGACATTTCTGGACTCTTACCTGTGGAAATAATCCCTTGACTAGTTAGAGCACAATGAAAGCAGTAAACAAAAGCTCTAATTCAACATACTTTCAGGTCATCAAAGATATTAACCTCTGTTCACTTTTTGGGTTGGTTTAGGCGGAGGCTTGAGTTTTGTAGAAGTCTGTGAAGTATTTGATGGTTTTTTCCCCTGAGAACTGACTGAAGCAGCAAATTCTTCAAGTGGATCCACGAACAGACCAGTAGAAGTGGTTGATTCTAAGACCACAAAAGGATCAGTAGCATCAAAGTTCAACGGAGTAGTCTTGCTGAAAAACCAAACAAAAACAAAATATCTCAACAACAGAAAAATTCAAAACCATAACACTAAAACATTTTCATGTACAATGGTTATCAGAGATTTCAAATACCATCCACGAGACAGTAACACATTCCCTACATGACAGACATCAGAATATACAATAGATATATAAACCAAATCAATAGAAATTGGCAACAAATGTATCATAAACTGCTCACAAACCTGATAGTCGTCTGAGAACTTCCACCAAAACCAGGTATCAATCCATCATAACCAGCTTCATTCTTCCCTCCCAACAAATCATCAACCGCAGCAGCATATTGCTTTTCCGATGAAGAGAATGACCCAAACAAATCATCATTCTTAACACTAGCGGAGATTTTAGACCCAGGCATAACACCACCAAACAAATCATCATTATCAGAAGTTTTCTTTCCCAAATTCCCAAAATTAGAGAACAACAAATCATCGTTCAAAGACGACTTGCTATTATCACCGGAAGATGATGATTTTTTCAACCCAGAAAAAACATCAAAATCATTCGAACCATTCCTATTAGTAGAGTTGGCCGGAAAAAAAATGTCGTCACCATCATACAAAGACCCATTACTAGATTCCTTATTCCATGAGCTATTCGAAGAAAAAGACGTCGACTTTGCATTTAGACCAGAGCCTGTACCGAAATTCCAGCTCTGACCATTGTTGTTAGGGTTACGCTTAGAAGCAGCCATCGGAGCAGATTTACCTTGTGGTTTAATCCCATAACGCTCCGTAAGAACACCAAACTCGTCCATTTCTCCGATTAATCGAGCAAAAAAAAAACACAAACGATTTCACGATTTCCCTAAAATTCCAGGATATATCAGATCGATCCCAAGAAAAAAAATCACGGATCTCACGTAAAACTTGGGAAATTTTGAATAGGGAAAAGGAGAAATCGGAGGAGGGAGAATTTGACGAGAATCTAGGAAAAAAAAACAAATCGTCTCTCTTAGAAATTGATCCGTGAGGGCACCGACGGTGTGGAGACGACGACGAAAGATTAATCTCTGAGTAGCCACAAAAATGAATGATGGTGGGTCAGAGAGACAGGTGTCTTTCCCTTTTAAAATTCCCACCTTCCTTTTCTTTTCTTACCTTTATATATCCTTCTAATTATTGAAAATTATTCCACTACACTAATTAAAACTAATTCGTTTTAATTATGGAAGTTATTTTTTTTTCTTTAAGCTTTTGTGATGTAATTTTTATTTTTCCAACCTGCCCAATTTGGATATTATTAGTTTCTTATTATTAGTTTATTTGCAAATTCACAATATGAAGCGTATAATGGGTACTTTTGAAACGTTGAGACAATTAAAAGTTCCAAAAGAAATGTTACACAACTTTAAAACATAAATGTGCAAATTTGAATGAACATGATTTTACTCCTAACTAGACATTTACTCCGAAGATTCCGATTCTTGCAAATCAAAATCGCTAGTACTTGAAGAATCATGATATAAAACTACGATTCTTTACCAGATTCAACTTCAAGCATTAGATGAGTAATCGATTAGCCTAAAATACCTGCATTTTCGCAAATTGTGTTGAAGATTGCAGAGTAGAGACGCGAGAGAGAAGTGTTGTTCTTGAGGTTTAAGGCGGGAGAGAGGAGTGAATTTGTTTTTTCTTTTTTCTTGAGCAAAGAGGGGTGAGTTTGTTATGGGCTCGAACCTCGAGTTAATAAAATAAAACGACAGCGAGAGAATACCGTTTGTTTATGTGGGCTTTGTTTTCTTCATTACGTAATTGGGCCTCAATTAGTTTTAAAAGATATTGTTTCTATTCTTTCAGAAATTATCTTCAATACTATACTCTATATTGCTTTTGAAAATTCCCCTTATATATTTGGTTCAATATTGGTTTAATGATTTTTTTTTCGTCATTTGGTTTAATGAAATTAAAAATTCCATTTGCTATGAGAAAAACAAAAGAAGTACAAATTATGTTCAATTCTTCGTGTGAACAATAGTTTTCACCTTTTTAAATAACTGAATTTTTTAACTGCATGCATGTATACGAAAAATAAATTAGAAAGTAAAAGTTTGCTTACTACTTTAATGGCTAATTAAGGGGGCGGTTAATATTATTGCTACTAAAATCCCAAACCTAGATTGAACATCATTGGCAATTATTTGTTTCAACAGTGAAATGATATAATTTGCAAACAAATAATGGAAAATATATATCATTTCACTGTATTTTCTAATTTGCTTAACAAAAAGGAAACAAAATAAAAACAGTTATTAAAAAAAAAATCTCAAATCCCATTCTAACCTAGAACCAAGCCGTACCTACAAGAGTCTTATGCCTCTACTAAAAAGAATGCATAAACAGAAGACAAAAGTTTTTAACAAGGAGAAGAAACCCTAAAAGCACATCTCGTATTCTTAGTAATGGAATTTTTTGCTGATAAAGTATCCCTCGACCATGAAATCGACTACAATCCTAAGCCTGAAGACACGGGAAAAATCAAAGTCTATGCAAGTATCCTAATGTCGGAAGATCCTATAAGAGATTGTCGGACAGTACTCGAATTCTCCTTGCCTGCCAAAGAATTTTGGGATAGCTTCACAAGGTATCAATGGGAACAACTAGATTGCTTAGAGGACGATGAACATCTCAATCTCTTTCAGGTTGATTCTGCAAGGATGGAACTCACTACACGTGTCATTGATGTCATGTTTTTCTCGGTTAGTAATTCACCAGATTGTGCTTTGTTATTTTATATTACCTTTAAGTTCAGTCCTCCTCCTACGATTGAAGAGTATTTCCGGAATAGACGATCATTAGAAGAGACGACGATATTCGAAGAGGATATGCAAGTCCCATTTGATGAGAGTACCATCCGATTTAGACCGGAAAGTAAGTTTGCGATTGAGTCTTTGTCAAGGAAAGTATACGAGAAGGCGACGACGTCCTGTTCCGACATATGCACAATATGTTTTACTGAGTTTAAAATGGGAGAAAGAATCGTGACTTTACCCTGTGGACACGAGTTTGACAATAGCTGTATCCTCGAGTGGTTTGCCACAAATCATGTTTGTCCATTATGCCGTTTCGAGTTACCATGTGAAAATTAGATGAGCTAGTTCTTAGGTGAAACTAGCCCTCATTCTTTGGCTTTTTAAGAGTTGAGTTTTTCATAAAGTCGATTTTTATTGGGCCGTAATGGGCTTCGTCTTATGTCTTATTGGGCTTACTTGTCGAGCAAATCTTATTTAGGGTTTACGATATGTATATAAACGTTGTAAAGCCGTCAATGAATAACACACACAAACATTCTCTTTATATTCTACATGGTATCAGAGAGTAAAATCCTGAACCAGTTTTGATCAATTGATCTTTGTTCTTGTTCTTGTTTCTCTGCTTTCATCTCTAAACGAGATTTGTTCTTTGATTCAGTTGAATCTGTTTTCGTTTTATTTTTTGTTTTCTCCTCTGTTTTTTTTTTTTTTTTTTTTTAATCGTTGGAAGCCATGACCACCGACGGATCTCTCATCAGCTCAACGTCAGGAGCACTCTCCACTGGGACTTCCACTTCAACAAGTGGAGGAGAAAGCATGAGCGTTATTACTCCGTACTCTCTGTTTTCAGCTGACAATCCAGGAGCTATGATTTCGGCGGTTGTGTTGACCGGCGAGAATTATAATGAATGGGCTGCCGAGATGCTGAATGCTCTTCGTGCGAAGAAGAAGATTGGTTTTATTGATGGTACTTTGAAGAAACCGGCGGTTGCTGGTCCCGATTTGGAATCATGGACTTCGGTGAACTCCATGGTTATTGGATGGTTACGTACATCGATCACTCCTCGTGTACGATCCACTGTTTCGTTTCTAACCAATGCTCTTGAGCTTTGGGAAAATTTAAGGCAACGGTTTTCTATTGGCAATAAGGTTCGCGTTAGTCACCTCCGGTCTCAGATTGCTCTATGTCGCCAAGATGGTCAAACCGTAATTGATTATTACGGAAAGATTGCAAAGCTATGGGATGAGTTATACACATACAAACCTCTTCCCGTTTGTTCGTGTGGTGGCTGTACGTGTGAAGTTTACCAAACGATTGCAAAGGAGAGAGAAGAAGAAAAAGTCAATCAATTTGTCATGGGACTTGATGAATCCCGCTTTGCGAATGTGATTCATGCTATTACCGATGCATCTCCTACTCCTTCTTTGGAAGAAGCTTACTCTCGTGTCATCCGTGAAGAACAGAGGAATTTTGTCGCTAAGGCTCGCGAACAACAACAGGATGCAGTTGGTTTTGTGGCTCGTCGTGACTCTTTTTCCTCAGGCTCGTCCGCTGGGGACCAACGTCTTGAGTCTTCGGGTCGGGAACGAAGCCTACTCTGTTCCAATTGCGGTCGCACAGGCCATGAGAAGGCGTTTTGCTGGCAGTTGATTGGATACCCGGAGTGGATGTCAGACCGCAACAATCGCTCGGGTGGTAGAGGAGGAGCTGCTGGTCGGGGTCGTGGTAGAGGAACTGGTAGAGGTCACGGTCAAGCAGTTGCGGCTCACACTACGCTTCCCAACGCCGCCTTCTCAGATTTTTCTCCGGAGTAGTGGAAAGCTATTTCTTTGGTGGCTAATGAGAAATTGAAAAGCAATCCTGATAAGCTTTCTGGTAAGATTTTTGGTGATGTGATTATTGATACAGGCGCCTCCCATCACATGACTGGGAATATTTCTCTTCTCACGGATATGGTAGATACACCGTCTTGCTCGGTTGGGTTTGCAGATGGTAGTATCACGTTTTCAAAACAGAAAGGCACTCTACATCTCACGGATCGTGTATCTCTGTTGGATGTTCTTTATGTGCCTAATCTGAATTGCTCTTTAATATCGGTTTCAAAGATTCTCAAGCAAATGAAGAATTGTTTTGCGTTATTTACCGATACTCTTTGTGTTTTACAGGACCGTTCTACGAGGACTCTGATTGGAGCCGGGAAAGAGCGTGATGGGGTCTACTATTTAACGGATGTAGCGACAGCTAATGTGACTAGAGTGGCAGCTTCTATTGATCGAGCCTTGTGGCATCAGCGGTTGGGACATCCTGCGTTTTCAGTGCTTTCTTCTTTACCCGTTTTTTCTGGTGTTTCGAACTCTGCTAGTCCTAGTCCTTGTGACGTTTGTTTTCGGGCTAAGCAAACAAGAGATGTTTTTTATGATAGTAATAATAAAACTAATGAGTGTTTTGAATTAATTCATGTTGATGTTTGGGGACCATACCGTGTTGCATCATCGTGTGGAGCAGTTTATTTTTTGACGATTGTTGACGATTTTTCACGGTCCGTTTGGACGCATCTTCTTCTTGAAAAGTCTGAAGTTCGAACAGTCTTGGAAAATTTTTGTGCTTACTCTGAACGTCAATTCGACAAAAGAGTTAAGGCGGTACGGAGTGACAACGGTACAGAGTTTATGTGTTTAGCGAAATTCTTTTCAAGCAAGGGTATTCTACATCAAACCTCTTGCGTTGGTACACCGCAACAGAATGGACGAGTTGAACGTAAGCATCGCCACATTCTCAATGTTGCTCGTTCTTTGATGTTTCAAGCTGGTTTGCCAATTTTTTTTTGGGGCGAAGCTATACTTACCGCCGCTTATGTTATTAATCGCACTCCTTCGAAGCTGCATCATGGGCGTTCCCCTTATGAAGTCTTACTTGGTAATAAACCAGATTATGATCAAATGCGAGTGTTTGGTTCTTCTTGTTACACGCATTTGAGAGCTCGAGACAAGGACAAGTTTGGCCCACGAAGTCGACATTGTGTGTTTGTTGGTTACCCCTTTGGAAAGAAAGGCTGGCGTGTATACGACCTTGAGACAAAGGAGTTTTTGATCTCTCGTGATGTTGTTTTTCACGAGAATATATTCCCATATCTAACACGTGATGACACAGCCCCGCCAATACCGGAACCCGATATTGCAGGCGATGAAGATTGGGATTTAGAACCGGTTATTGTCGATAGGAGGAGTAGCTCAAGCAGTTTTGAATTCTCTTCTCCGGAGACACAAGACACGGCTGAGGTTTCTTTGGATGATACTCATACGCACTCTGTTTCACCTTCTATGCTTCCGCCAAGTGATGATTCTTTTGCCGTTAACACGCCTAATGACACTACCATGGTCATTGGAACTAACAGTGAGTCTCTCCCTACTACAAACACGGGTGCTATTGATACTACTTCGGTTGATGTTAGTATAGATCTCTCAAATAAGACGGGCTCGTTGGAGCCAGTGTCTACATCGTCACCGGTTCTAGAAGAAGCTGAAGAATTAGGCAAAGGGAAAAGAGTGAAAATTCCATCCACTCGTCTTACAGGATATGTTACTTATACTGCTTGTGTTGCTGATGATACCCATCACGCTACTCCCGCTTCCATCACTCTTGAGTCCTTGTCAACGGGTCCAGGTAATACACGTTATCCTCTCACGCATTACATTTCTGATGATTTGTTCTCTCCTCCACATCGTGCGTTTCTCGCAGCCGTGACTACAGGAGTAGAACCTACTTGTTTCAAAGATGCTGCGAAAGAGGATATTTGGAATGGAGCTATGACAGATGAGGTTGACGCTCTTGAAATTAATAAGACTTGGAGCATTACTGATTTACCACCGGGGAAAACAGCTCTTGGAAATAAATGGGTGTATAAGATCAAATATAATGCGGATGGAACGGTTGAACGGTATAAGGCTAGACTTGTTGTTCTCGGGAATCGACAAGTAGAAGGCCGAGATTTTGAGGAGACATTTGCCCCGGTTGCTAAAATGTCTACGGTTCGTGGTTTAATGCAAATTATTTCATCTAAAGGATGGAAAGTCCATCAAATGGATGTACACAACGCGTTTCTTCATGGTGATCTTGAAGAAGAAGTTTATATGCAGTTGCCTATGGGATTTCGACATACGCATCCAAATAAGGTTTGTCGCTTACATAAATCCTTGTATGGGCTTCGTCAGGCACCACGGTGCTGGTTTGCCAAGCTCTCGCAGGCGTTGTTGGAGTATGGGTTTGTAGAGTCGTATTCCGACTACTCATTATTCACATTAACACGCGGAGATATTGAGTTGCGGGTTCTTGTCTACGTTGATGATCTGATTATTTGTAGCAATGATCTCTCGTTTTTAACCGAGTTTAAAGAGTACTTGGGCCGGTGTTTTCACATGAAGGATCTTGGCAAGCTTAAATATTTTCTGGGTATTGAGGTAGCCCGTAATGCGGAAGGTATCTTCTTGTCTCAACGGAAATATTCACTTGATATTGTAGCCGAAACCGGCCTCCAAGGAGCAAGACCGTCTAAGATTCCTATGGTTCAGAATCATCAACTCGCCATTGACACAAGTCCTCTTCTCTCGGAACCTGCTCGTTATCGAAGGCTTGTTGGCCGTCTTATTTATCTTAAGGTAACTCGACCCGAGCTCACCTATCCGATACACATTTTGTCACAGTTTATGCAAGCTCCACGCGAGGCACATTGGGATGCTGCGTTGCAAGTCGTACGGTATTTGAAGGGTTCGGTTGGCCAAGGTATTTTTATGCGTTCGGATATGGAGCTTACACTTACAGCGTATTGTGATGCTGATTGGGGAACATGTCCGTTGACACGTCGTTCTTTAAGTGCGTATTTTATGTTTCTTGGAGGCTGTCCTATTTCATGGAAAACTCAGAAGCAAAAGGCTGTCTCTCGATCCTCCGCAGAGGCTGAATATCGCTCCATGGCCGATGCTTTGAAAGAAATCATTTGGTTGCGTCAGCTTCTTCATGATCTTGGTTTTCCCCAACAAGCTCCGACGCGGTTATTTTGTGACAATAAAGCAGCGCTTCACATCGCAGCCAATCCCGTCTTCCATGAAAGGACAAAACACATAGAACGGGATTGTCACTTCGTTAGAGATGCCATTCAAGACGGTGTCATTTCCACGGCTCATGTGCGTTCTGAGGACCAGCTGGCCGATATCTTGACGAAGGCTCTTGGTTTTCAGCAGTTTAGTATTTTAATGTCCAAGTTGGGCATCGTTACTCTCGGCGCTCCAACTTGAGGGGGAGTATTGGGCCGTAATGGGCTTCGTCTTATGTCTTATTGGGCTTACTTGTCGAGCAAATCTTATTTAGGGTTTACGATATGTATATAAACGTTGTAAAGCCGTCAATGAATAACACACACAAACATTCTCTTTATATTCTACAATTTTCCATTTTTCATAATGTTTCTGGACTCAAATACCTTACTTATTATTTTATTTTTTTGTATTTGATCATTGGAGATTATTTTTAAGAAAGGTACGACCTCGCCTTTCAAAGCCAAACTTCATAAGCTAAACTAACCAACCATTGCAAGTAGCAAAACTACACAAGTAATTGAAGTCTGTTGATTCTTTCAAAAAACAAAACGCATCCAATTACAAGTCATCTGCATTGTCTTATCTCTAGGTTTCTTGTTGATTCTTTCAAGAAACAAAACTCTTAGAATGCAATTATTTGTTTCTAATGCAACTAACGCTGGTGTTGCATTATTGTATGTGCTTGTTTATGAGTTTTGTTGCATTAGAAACAAATCAACAATTAATTGCATTTTTCGCGTATATAAAGAACTACCCTCAGGACTAAACGTTGTTTTAGTTAAATGTCTAAAACGTCGTCGTATTAACTCAGTTATTCGTCGCATCGAATCATCGGAGGTGATGGAGGCACCGGAGTGCCCGGTGTGTCTACAGTCTTTCGACGGCGAGTCTACAGTCCCGCGTGTACTCGCCTGCGGACACACGGCGTGCGAAGAATGCTTAACGAATCTACCCAAGAAGTTTCCGGACACAATCCGATGTCCTGCTTGCACCGTTCTCGTCAAGTTTCCTCCTCAAGGACCATCAGCTCTCCCCAAAAACATCGATCTTCTCAGATTGTTCCCTTCTATTTCGAAGATTAAGCTGGAACCTGGTCGGAATTTTAAAAAAGCCGTTGAATTTGTCATTCGATCATGGTCCGACGACTTTTACGCCACTTGGAAGGATCGGATCCTAGTGCACGACGCCGTTTCCGTGGAAATTAGGGAGAGTGAAAGTAGTGATTTTGCTTCAGCTTCGCTTTTATGCGGAAGTCTGAGGGATGATTTGAAGGTGAGTCTTTTACGGGTTGCTTCGTTTGAGCATGATGATTGTGATTCTGTTCTCAAGTATAGTTATGTCCTGAGGATGATGAGTTGTCTGTGGGGGATGAGAGAGGAGGAAATAGATGAGCTTGATGCGATCATCTCTGTTAAACTGAGAGGTGTTTCTAAAGTTTTTGGCTTGTGGGGTGATTTGAAGAATGGTGTTTTGTATTTAGTGGGTGAAAAGCTTACTGGGTTTTTGTTGGAGTTTGATAGCCTCACTGAAGATGATACTTCACGTGTAGCGATAATTGGTATGCAAATATGTGAGGCACTACTCAATTTGCATAAGGAAGGGTTGATCACAGGCTGTTTGAGTGTTTCTTGTGTGAAGTTTGACGAATTTGAGAATGCTTATGTTGATTTGATTGAGTTGATTGAAACTGGAAGGAATGTGTATCGAATAATCGCTGAAGAAACTAGCTCTTTTAGCAAACCAGTTGGTGCTTCGGAAATGGGTTTGATTTTGGTTAGATTACTACAAAAGGGGATTTTTTTGAGCTCAGAGGTGTTGTTTGAATTGTTGAAAGAACAGAATATGTTGATAAAAGATTCCGGCTCAAAATCTTTGGTTTCATATAACTCTGATGTTTGGCCAGTTTGTTTTCTTGTCCTCAAGCTTCGTCTTGGAGAACGGTTTATGGAGGAGCTTATTGAAAGTGTAAATTGTGTGGATGCAAAAGGGTGTGAAGAGGGTATTGAGGATCTCTTGGTGCTATACACAGGTATTACGGAGAAACTAAGTTTGGAATCTGAACTCCAAGGGAAGTTTAAAACGATGGTTGAAATTCTTCGCCAATGTTGCCGTCTTGATCCTCAGGCACGTCCTGTTTTGACTGATCTATGGAAATGCATCAGGGAGCTGGTGGTGAAACCTAGGTTCAATTCTATGACTGGATTGCATAAGACGATTTCTGGGAAAAGGAAAGAGTTCTGTTTGGCTCGAAGTGAATTATGTCGTCTGGTAGAAGTGGAATCCAAAGAACTGGGCGAAGAGTTGCCTGGAATGAAAACTGGCGAAGAAGCAGAGGAGGGTAAGGTTGACATAGATTTTGCTAGGAGACTCTCAGAAGGAAAGGTGAAATCTAAAGACATGCGGGGACACCAAGACTCTGTCACAGGTTTAGCGGTTGGAGGTACACCTTCTTTATATATTTTGTACTTTTTTTATAAACTGTACAAATTTTATAATAATGTATGTTATATAAATAATAAAAAAAGGTACTGAATTTCAAGAGTATTATTTAAACGACGCATCTTTATATCTTCCTTTTCTCTCTATAGGTGGGTTTCTCTTCAGCTCCTCATATGATAGAACTATCCATATATGGTCTCTGAAGGTACATATGAAATAATGGTTCTATATATAAAGTTAGTGATAAGTCCTTTAAAGATTTTTGCTCATGTTCTTCTCAGCAGCTCTCTGATAGTTGTATGAAGTAAGGTCCTTAATTCAAGCTATATAAATCGTCATGCAAAACATTTTATATGCAGGACTTCTCCCATGTGCATACATTTAAAGGTCATCAGGATAAAGTAATGGCCTTGATACACATCGAGGGAACAGAATCAGTATGTGTCAGTGGCGACGGTGGAGGAGGTATCTTTGTCTGGAGCACTACTTTCCCTCTGAAAGAACAGCCACTAAGAAAGTGGTACGAGCCAAAAGACTGGCGATATACTGGCATTCATGCATTGGCATACTCACAATATGGGCATGTGTACACTGGCAGTGGAGATAACACTATCAAAGCTTGGTCACTGCAAGTAAGATAATGTTCCTTTACACCTGTAAAGCTTGTTCTGATAAGATATTTTTCATATTATTTGATGGTGATTATTTCCCCAGGATGGAAGCCTGGTTGGCACTATGAGTGGTCATAAATCTGTAGTCTCAACGCTTGTTGTGGTAAATGGAGTACTGTACAGTGGAAGTTGGGATGGTACAGTTCGTTTGTGGAGTCTAAGTGACCACAGTTTGTTGACAGTGTTGGGTGAAGAGACTCCAGGTATTGTAAGATCTATTCTGTCACTAGCTGCAGACGATCAAACCCTAGTGGCTGCTTATCAAAACGGAGATATACAGGTTTATATGTTTTCTTAAAAACATTTTACTTGATGTGCTTCATTTAAATCTTATTGTCAGTCTCTTAACCTGAACTCTTCTGATTCCTTTTCCAGATATGGAGGGATGATACATTGATGAAGTCAATGCAAATACAGAGTGGGGCAATCCTCAGCATTGCCGTGAATGGTAAATGGCTATTCACTGGAGGTTGGGACAAAACTATCAATGTACAGGTAATCCACTAGTTTGTAGACCCAAGCTAATGACGAATAATCATCCACATATTTTAAAAAAAGGAAACAAAAAATCAACACTTGACCCACTATCTGATGCTAGATTTTTTCCCCCTAACATCTGTTTCCGAACACACCGGTTTGTAGGAATTGTCAGGAGATGAGATATCAGTAGACTGTACTCACGTAGGTTCAATCCCGGGTTCATCGGTAATTACATCTTTGTTATATTGGGAAGGCAAGCTCTTTGCAGGGTTTGCAGATAAAACCATTAAGGTGATAATAGTCCAAATTGTCTGTCTTTTTCTTTGCATTCATGACTTACCTCTGTTGTTAAAAATGGTCTGTGACAAGAGAAGTTTTGTCTCCATTTTATACAGGTATACTATTGTGGACTCTAACAAAAACTAGAGTGTGGTCATCTTGTTCCTGAAGATTCTTTCTTCCATAAGTTAGTTTCTTCCGTAGATGTATATGTGTATTTGATTATTTCGTACCAATCTGTAATCTGTTTATAACTTTATATATACGTGATTTGCATCTTTCTTATTTCTCTTAGAACTTTGTTTATACTGTACGTTGACTTGAGATCAAATCAATACAAGAAGAGATAAATTCTTAAGTTGTAATGACATATTGCGAAGAATTAAAATGTTCAGGGACTTAAAGTGAAATATGAATAAAAAGATAATCCTTTATATTGGGTCTAATCAGTAATTTAGCGCCACCGACCTGTATAAGAGAAAGAGAGGCAAAACAAAACATTTTGAGTGAGAAATGAGCGAGACACTAGAGCAATTTTTGTGAAATTCATGGATACTTGACCACAACAACGAGAAAGTGAGACTATAATTGTGAAATGGGTTCTGTTTCTAATCTTGTGAGCCCTAATACATGCCACCTAGCTCCGCCTTGCCTCATATCTCAAAGTAATAAGTTCTCATGGACAAAACCCATACCTGGTGTTTTGTTCTCTCGGTCCGTCACGCCGATTCAGAGGTGTCACCTTGTTCGAAGAAGCTGTGTCGTTTCTGCTTCCCTAACGGTATGATATGCGTCTACTCTCTTAGTAATGTAATGCGATAACTCCGTCACTACTTGTCGCACACCAACTGTTCGATCATTTGTCTCGTCTGTATTTGTTAGCTGTTTCTTTTCTCTCATGAAATTTTCTTGTTTAGGGGAATTTGGGTCGTTTAAAGAGGAATATACAGGATTTTACGAGCATGAATTATTGGGTTGTGCGGGACTACTATCGTCTTGTGGAATCCGTCAATTCCCTTGAACCACAGATGCAAAGCCTTTCCGATGAGCAGGTTCAACTTAGTGTTCACTGCTTGATTCGTTTTATTTATTGATATGATATTTTAATGTATTTTGACTTTGGTTTGTTTTCCTCTTTAGCTGAAAGCTAAAACTGCAGAATTTCGAGAAAGATTAGCACGAGGGGAGTCCCTAGCAGATATGCAAGCTGGTTTGATCAAAATCTTACTTGAAATTTATTTTACTTTTATTTTAAAAATGTACTTTGTTTTGTTAATCTATGCACTTACTTTCTCACTTTGTGCGTGTGTGTGTGTTTTCCCTGTCTAGAGGCATTTGCTGTTGTCCGTGAAGCTGCTAAGAGAACAATTGGAATGCGTCATTTTGACGTGCAGGTCTGTCTATATCTATACTCTCAAATTTTAGTCCATGCTATTTCTTGGGTGCATTTCTATAATCTTGAAGAGAGGTTGTTAATTATACTTATGTTTTCATTTGTTGCATCAGATAATTGGTGGAGGAGTGCTTCATGATGGATCCATTGCGGAGATGAAGACAGGTGAAGGGAAGACACTAGTCTCCACCTTAGCTGCATATCTTAATGCATTAACTGGTGAGGGCGTTCATGGTATGTTGTCTGCTCTCTCTGACCATTTTACGACTTGATAATTGCTGGTATTTTGAGGAATGCCGGTGAGATGTATGGGCAATTTTCCCACAATATTGATTGACAATGATATACTTATGAAAAATGTATTATTTAACGTCTAGCTAAGACTATTGGTATTGATTTTCTATTGGCAGTCGTTACCGTGAATGATTACCTGGCCCAGCGTGATGCTGAATGGATGGGTCGTGTTCACCGCTTCTTAGGCCTTTCAGTTGGTCTCATTCAGGTAGGTAAGATGGGTGCTATTTCCATCTCACCTTATAGATTTTCAAGCAGAAAAATTAATGACATTTTCTTTTGAAACTGGTTCAATAATTAGAGAGGGATGAAAGCTGAAGAGAGAAAATTCAACTATAGTTGTGATATAACATACACCAATAACTCGGTAAGTATATCATTCATATCAATTCTTCTACGTAGATAAATTTCCTTTTCCATCTGTTATCTCTAACCAACACTTTTTGTATACCTCAGGAGCTTGGATTTGATTATCTACGAGATAACCTTACTTCAAACCGTGAACAACTTGTTATGAGATGGTAGATCCCATAAATCTTAACATTCCTTAGTGTGGTTCAATAGTGACAGTTTATGACGTACAGGCCAAAACCATTTCACTTTGCAATAGTTGATGAAGTGGATTCAGTCCTCATTGATGAAGGCAGAAATCCTTTGCTAATAAGTGGTGAGGTAATGCAGTTTTTCGATAAGCTTAGAAAGTTATTATTCTTCGGAAATTCAGACATTTGGATTATAGTTTGAAAAAGGTTAAGAATGGTAGATGCAGCAGAGAAAAAAAACGATAACTTTGGGACTCAATGTCACCGATTGATGAAGTTCTTTCTGTTGTACTTATTTCACAGGCTAACGAAAATGCCGCACGATATCCAGTTGCTGCTAAAGTGGCTGAACTTCTCGTAAAGGATAGTGTGAGTTTTATCTTTTCCTCTGTCTGTTGTTTTACTGTGAGATTTTTTTGTTAGGATTAGGAACTGACTATTCTAAAATGATATTTGAAAATCTTGTTAATAGCATTACAAAGTTGAACTGAAAGAAAACTCAGTGGAACTCACAGAAGAAGGCATATCTCTTGCTGAAATGGCTCTTGAGACGAGTGATTTATGGGATGAAAATGATCCATGGGCAAGGTATCTACGTGTTACTATTACTGATATACTTGATGCATCTATATTATGACGTAAGACTTTAGTGGTTGGTTTTTAGTAGAAATACTTTTATATGGTGATTTTTTTTAGATATAGTGGTCATGGTTACAAAATAATGGCATATGTTTGGCAGTTATTGGTGAAGATATGTGGTAAAAATGCTGTACAGGTTGCTGATAAAAAAGCGTATGGTTGAATAAAGAATAGTGGCATCAGTAGGGTATCATGTTCTTACATCAAATAATTGTGAAAGTCTTAGGAGACAGCCTACTCCTGAATATTGGGGCATCCGATTTTTATGTGTTACATAGATTGCAGTCTGCTTCCTGATCTGTTTTCATATTCATAATCCTATCATGTTCTTTTAGTTAGTAATCTTTTTCCTGTTTCGAAATAGTTTTTCCTCAAATTTGGTGAAAAGTTTCTGTGCAGTTTTTTGTTATCCCTGTTGATTGAAAATCTTGACTATTGTAGGTTTGTTATGAATGCTTTAAAAGCTAAAGAATTTTACAAGCGGGATGTCCAATATATTGTGAGAGATGGGAAAGCACTTATAATCAATGAGGTATAAGTATACCTGGCTTCAGTTGTATTCATTTCATAAATTGACGTGAGGAAGCAAGTATTTAATGTAGTTTTATTTGTATCTTATTTTATTCTAAAAGTATGAGGATTTGAGTAAATAAAGGGTTTAAAATATTTTCAGTTGACTGGAAGAGTTGAAGACAAAAGGAGATGGTCTGAAGGAGTTCATCAGGCTGTGGAGGCTAAAGAAGGTCTAGAAATTCAGGTCTGTCACCCGGACTCATAAGTTATAATGTAAAGCTATGGTTCAAAAAACTTCAAGCTGATGACAGTAACTCTTTGATCTTAGGCTGATTCAATTGTTGTGGCTCAAATCACCTATCAATCACTCTTTAAACTCTACCCAAAGCTCTCCGGGATGACTGGGACAGCCAAAACAGAAGTATGTACATGGGGATACACTTTAACCCACCTTCTAATCTGTTTCAAACATATCATCTTCTTGATTACCCAAGGCAGTTTGAGACGAGCGTGTTTATTCACCTTCTTGCAGGAAAAAGAATTTTTGAAAATGTTTCAGATACCTGTTATTGAAGTTCCTACAAATTTGTCAAATATTCGAATCGATCTACCAATACAAGCTTTCGCTGTAAGCTTCCTAAAACACACATATTTCTGTTTGCATCTTTTGTCTCATTGCTAAAATTTAAACTAAGTGTGCCTTCTCGTTGATCCCTCTGGTATGATGTATGCTAGACTGCTCGGGGTAAATGGGAACATGTTCGTCGAGAAGTTGAAGATATGTTTGGACAAGGTCGACCTGTTTTAGTAGGAACAACAAGGTAGCCCCATGTGATTAAACCACATTTTCATACATAGACTTTGGCAATTATTCAGGATTTCAAAATATACCGCAATGTTTTGATGTCAGTTAAAAGCTTTTCTTGGATATTCTTGAAACATTGACATATACACATGTAGAACTTTTTTATTGACTGAGGTTTATGTTGGATGAACTAATAATGAACCAAGGAGGACTATATAGGAAGACTTATTTCTATTTTTAAAATACATTATTTCTCCACTATTAACAAATTAGCGTCATTTTTCAGTGTAGAGAATTCTGAATATTTATCAGAACTGCTGAAAGAATGGGGTATACCTCACAATGTCCTGAATGCACGACCCAAGGTGGATCTGAAACTTGTCCCTCTGCATACTAAAAGAAACATAGCATTCAAATGATGTCAGCTAGTTTTAATAATATGTGTTTTCCTTCATTCAGTATGCTGCCAGGGAAGCTGATTTTATAGCCCAAGCAGGAAGAAAATATGCCATCACCATTTCTACAAATATGGCTGGTAGGGGTACTGACATTATTCTGGGAGGAAATCCGAAGGTATATTGGCTAACGTTTATATCTTTTACCAGATGTTTGTCTGACCTGCAGTTGATTGTCTCCTTGATGTATAGCATCTAGCTGTGTATTATTTTCTTTGCTTGTGATCTGTACATTGAGTTCCTCCATAACATTATCCTGCTATGTTTGTGGCTGTAATCTTTCAGATGCTTGCAAGGGAAATCATAGAAGATAGCATCCTTTCATATCTAACGAGTGAAGTTTTGGCTGATAATATTGACGACAATGAGTTATCACAGAAGGTATTACTTGCAAGAGAATTCATATTATGAGTTCTTTACATAGGAATTGTTAAGGATAAAGGTCAGAAGATCATTTATCCTATTGTAGCATAATTGAACTGTCCTGTGAATCATCTCAGGTGTTGTCAAAAATAAAAGTGGGACCATCGTCCTTAGCTTCGCTAGCCAGAGCTTCTCTTATGGGTTTGTCTCTCAACTTTCAACACTCATTTTTTAGGACCTTGTGCACATATGCTAGGCATCATGTTTGATGTTTAGTTTAGTTGATATCTTCGTTGGATTTAATTGACTCAGCAAAATATGTTGGCAAAAGTGAAAGTAAGAGCTGGACAAGGAAAAAAGCAAAGTCCGTGGTCACAGAATCTTTGGAGAAAAGCCAGACCATGGATCCTATGAAACTGCAGAATCTTGTCAATGAGCAGTCAGAAATGTACCCATTAGGCCCTGCTATTGCTCTGGCTTATCTGTCCGTCTTAAAGGACTGTGAGGCCCATTGTCTGCATGAAGGATCTGAAGTGAAGAGGCTTGGAGGCCTTCATGTGATTGGGACTTCTTTGCATGAGTCTCGGAGGATTGATAACCAGGTAAGCTACTGGTTTTACTGCTCTGCCTGGATGCTGCTTTTTTTTGAATCAAATGTGCTATTTCTTTGATACTTAAGCAAACCCTTTCCCCAAACCTTTAATTTCCAGTATTATTTTGACTTGCGTACCTTTAAAATTATGTTTCTACTATCTAGAATGGTAGTATGATGAACAGAGAACTACATAACCATTCATTTTTTCCCCCGAGGATAATATGCTAATTTGTTTTCACAAATTATGAATACAATATTATCGTTTTATCCTGTTTGATGGAATCAAATGACTAGATAGATAATTATCTAAGTTTCTGCCTCCATATTACTATTTCTTATAGCTTCGTGGCAGAGCTGGAAGGCAAGGAGATCCTGGATCCACGCGGTTTATGATAAGGTAATCACATCTATTATTCTCCTGAACCAGAAAAACCCTCTGTATTAGTGAAGTTACTTACGTAAAAGATTCTTTACTGCTTTGATATATTAACTTTGCACCAATCTGAATATGTTAGGGAAGAATACCAGCCTTTGCTCTGCAACATGATTTATATTACCGTTGGTTTGCTTACAGCTTGCAAGATGAGATGTTTCAGAAGTTTAATTTTGACACTGAGTGGGCTGTGAGACTTATATCAAAGATTACAAACGATGAAGACTTACCAATTGAAGGTGACACAATAGTAAAACAGGTAAGTAGTTCATTGTTTTAATTTCTTTGTGGTTCCATCATTGCTTTTTCTTCAAAAAATGGCTTATCTCTGATTATCTGGTTTATCTCACTGGGCTTTGTAGCTTCTAGCTCTCCAGATCAACGCAGAGAAATACTTCTTTGGAATAAGAAAAAGCCTGGTCGAGTTTGACGAAGTGCTAGAGGTACCAGCTTTGCCAACTACTTTTACTGGATTTGCATCTCGACCATATGGAAATATGTATCTATTATCATGATTATAAGTTTGAAAGACTACTGCTGTTTTCTATTTACTTTGTAGCACACTTATTCGTCTTTTCTAATCCTAGTATACTACTTGAACAGGTATCGTCTCCCAAACGATGCTATAGGGCGACTAATTTAAGTTTGTATTATTTGTAGCTCATAATATATGTATGGCATAGTCTATATAGAAGTTTATAATGTTTTTGGGATACACCATTATGACTAATTCAAGTTAAGTTTGGACTACTGAATCAACCATTTTCTTTTTTTTCTTCTTTAGGTTCAAAGGAAGCATGTCTATGACCTAAGGCAACTGCTTTTGACGGGTGAAAACGAAAGTTGCTCTCAGCATATATTCCAGTAAGTTCTACGCTTGTAGTAGCCTTTGTTACGTCCATGTGAAAAAACAAATGGTACTTCAACCGCTGACTATCGAGTATGAAATGTCACTCATTTAAAGCACATTTATTTATTAGGTACATGCAAGCTGTTGTAGATGAAATCGTCGTTGGAAATGCTAATCCACAGAAGGTAAATAAATCTGTCAAATAGGTCATCACGATTATCCTTTCTCTAAATTTTTTTATTGTCAGTTTTTGCTGTTATGTTCATTTTCTAATATCTTATTTCTTGTTGTAGCATCCAAGATACTGGAGCTTGGCCAAGCTATTGAAAGAGTTTATGGCTATTTCGGGAAACCTACTGGATGGTAAGTTTGTTTATTTGTTTTCTATTTATGAGCATAACAGTATCTTGCTTCGTGAGAACACAACACCTCTCGTCTCACATGAAATCTACCAACAAGCACTGTCAGAGTCATTTTCCGGGATCACAGAAGAAACCATGTTACAGTCCCTTGAAAACCTGCATGAGAGGAGTTCAATAGATATGGAAGACTTGTACCTTCCGCACCTGCCAAAACCTCCTAACGCTTTCAGGGGAATCCGCAGAAAGAATTCTTCACTAAGACGTTGGCTCGATATCTGCTCAGATAATTTGACGGGGTGAGTACTAAAGTTAATAGAATCTTTGTATATGTTGAGTGGACGTGCGTCCCATTGAGGAAGACCTTGAGCTTTACTCTTTAAGGATATCATCTGTAGGAGTGGGAGGTACCGAACATCAATTAATCTTCTCCGGAAGTTCCTCGGTGATTACCTAATTGCTTCATACTTAAATGTTGTTCAAGAATCTGGCTTTGATGATGGATACATAAAAGAAATAGAGGTACATGTTTGTTTTTGTCTCCGCGTGTATACATATGATTGACAACTACAATGTCTGATCGATTTTGCTTTCTTGGAAATAGAGAGCAGTTCTTTTAAAAACGTTGGATTGCTACTGGAGAGATCATCTTGTGAACATGAATAAACTAAGCTCAGCGGTAAGTACAGTGATTATTATCTGTTTTTTTTTTTGTCTGGCCTTATGCCTATCAGCCTATATGATACTCATGTTAAACCTCAATGTCAACAGGTGAATGTCAGAAGTTTTGCGCATAGAAACCCTCTTGAAGAATATAAAATCGATGGATGTCGGTTTTTCATCTCAATGCTTAGCGCAACTAGAAGACTAACCGTAGAATCAATCTTGCAATACTGGTCATCCCCGATGGAATCCCAAGAACTATTCATATCATAAGACTCAATCATTTCAAGCTCAGGTACC
Source organism: Arabidopsis lyrata subsp. lyrata (assembly GCF_000004255.2). Classification (NCBI taxonomy): domain Eukaryota; kingdom Viridiplantae; phylum Streptophyta; class Magnoliopsida; order Brassicales; family Brassicaceae; genus Arabidopsis; species Arabidopsis lyrata. Next base: position 9,372,282 of record NW_003302555.1, on the reverse strand, counting down.
ACCACATTACATTCTCTACTATTTGTGTAGAATTGAATGCTAAAAAACTAGGTAATGTGCCCTTTAATGCTCAAGTTTGATTACATATCTTGCATGCTTTTAAATTGAAAGTAATCCGATAAGGCGTTTAAAACAATGATCAATCTATCAGTGTTGATGTCTTCACAACTTCTTCATTTCGCTCACTACGTATGACTCTTGCAGGTGTTTAACCAGACGAAATTTCACATCGGTAAAACAACAGACCAGTTTGGCCCTTGTGAAATTTCGGTGTAACTTGACCAAAGTTTGGAAAACCAAGCTGAACACTGAACCTAATGGTTATGGAGTGGCGTACCGGGTTTGAGATACATACTCTGTTTTCTTGGTGTGGGGAACTTAAGTCTAAAATCATATGTAACTGTTTATTGTCGATCATTATGATGTAAATCTGATTATCATAAGAAGTATTTATTTGCAAAATCACAATTTGATGCGTCAAAATCACAATTTGATGCGTATAAATGATTGCTTGTTGAAATGTTGGGCGAAAATGCCGAAAGCATAATAAGAAAAGTTTTACTTAAACATAACCTCCGACTGTTTAGAATATGCATGAATTTGATTAAATAAAATTACGGGAAATAAATTATCTCTAAATTCAATTTATAAGTGCAACCTTATCTATAATTGTAGATAAGCTAATCTACTGTATACACACACACTAATCATTTTATTATCTAGGTGAAAATTTGACAAAGGAAGAAAAAATGAACAATTTTCTCCAGTAATGGTTTTCCTTGTGAAGAAGATTATATTGAATTATAGAGATTATGAATCTGTACAGTAAAGAGGGAGGGCTAAAAACAGACAGACCTGTGACCCTATGTTTTTGTATGTGTTGATGCTTCTTAATAAATGAACCAATCAATCATCAAAGAGCCTTTTGATCAAGACGTTCGTTCCAGTTTAAGCAACGGATTAAGCTTCTAAACCAATCACCAGTTTGATCAGATTTGTTGACAGTTGGGAGTGGATGTTGGCTCATGTAAATTCTCACCGAATCTCCCCTTGAAAGTTGTTGCCTCCTCTTTCCATCAAACGAAACCCATGCATTGCTTCGAGCATCATCTGGAATCTGTTTTTGTTTAAACAAGATTTGTCAGCATTTCAAACAGCTTAACACTGAAACCATCATGTGGTCTCCACTCATAAGCTTAGACCTCTTCTTGGGTGGTTTTTTACTACTTAACAGGAAAAGAGTGTGGCTCTACAGGTTTACCTAAAGTTACTGAGTTGCGGTTGTGTTAAAGTCTTTTACCTTTAACTCGAGTTTTGCAGAATCTGGAAGTATAACTGGTCTGAATGACAGGGAATGTGGGCAGATTGGAGTGAACAGCATGCAAGGAACGTTTGGATGCACCTGCGATTTTCAGATTTTTATATATGTCAAATAGAAAAGGTTTGCATATGAACGGCATTGATAGTTCAAAGATGCCAATGAGCTTCACTTTTGGTATGCGATGCAGAGTTGAAAGTAACTCTTGAATAGCTTACCATGGAACCTCCTGCTGCTGTAGAATAAGCAGTACTTCCTGTAGGAGTGGCTACTATAACTCCATCACCTTGTACCTATAATAGCATTATTCGTCAACACACACAAGCAGTAAAATTTTATCCATGCAGAAGAAGTTTTACAACAAGCACTGAGATGTTCTCATTTGTTTAAAGATGGTCTGGTAAGGAAATAAACTCGTTGGATACAAACCTTTGTGATAAGACGGTCGTGCTCATAACATTCGATCTTAGAAAGGTATGGGTTGGATCCTCGATCAACAACAATCTCGTTCAGAACATCAAACACTTTACCAGGCATTGCTTTGCCTTTACGATAGATTTCGCAACGAAGACGCATTCGAAGAGTTATATAAACCCCATCTAGCGTGTTATTCCCATGGATGACTCGTTTGAGGTCTTGCCTGAAGTCCTCAAACTACAAATGAAATTATAAAAATAAAAAAAATAAGAATGCAGTCGAAACTAGAAAGAATAAGAATACTAAGACATAGTTAAGAGATAGAACATGTCAAAAGGCTTACTGGATGTGAAGTGAGAAATCCAAGGGACCCCAGATTAAATGAAACAACGGGAGGGACAGCTCCTTTGAACAAGTTTGATGCATGTAATATCACCCCATCCCCCCCTAAGCATGCCACAAAATCAACCCTTTCATGGAGATCGCTAATATTCAAACAAAACAAAACATAGTCAATCATAATTGAGCCGTTGATGATTGGTCGAGCTGATGTTCACTTAACTTATTTTTGTACCTCGTGTCCTGAATGTAAAAGGTCTGGACAAAGCCAAACCCTGGAATCCTGGCAAATACATCATGCACCTCAGGTTCAACCAGAACATTCATATTCTCTTGGTGATACAAGAAAGAGGCAGCCTGAAAACAAATTTGTAAGCACAACAATTTTTCATGGATATCCTATATTGCAGGCAACCTTAATGCAAAACAAAGAAAATAGGATTTTTTAGATTTAAAAGCAAAGAGTTTACCTCTTTAGCTTCCTCCATCAGTTCTTGACCGAGCTTCTTCAGCAGTAAGACAGTTTTTGGGGTAGTTTTCCAAAGAAGCATCTGCTGTTGAGTACTTGGATGTGTGAAGGCTAGAGAGGATTCTGTCACCTTTTCCCTTGTACAGGACACTCCATCAGTTCGGACTAAGAACATCTCTGCTTTCTTTCTCGACTGTACCCTTACTACACCAGTGGCAGAAGCACACATATTTCCCTCAATAGCTCCAGCTTCATCATCACTGGAATCCGAGGAAGAAGCACTATTGTTTCTCTGAGACTCTCGAACCAAATGGGATCCTACAACGCGATTTAAGTTATCACTAGGAGGCACAGCAATAGGCTCTACAGAGAAGCCATTTCCCCTGTTGTCCGATATACTTTTGTTGGTGTTATCAGAAGCATGCACATTTCCATTTGAAAACTTCCCATTGCCAAAATCTAAACTTTGAGAACTTGTAGGTAAAACGGTCCCATTGGAGTTTCCTGTCTCCGCAAGTCCTCTTATGGAATCTTTATCAAAAATCTGGTTTCCGTTTGTCACACCAGAATATGAAAATTGCGGAGTTGGCACTGTTCCCAATTTTTTGGACGGATTACTAAGATAACCAGCAGGAGCAATACTTTTGCTCCTCAGGAATTTAGACATTTCTTTTCTTGAAAAAATATTGCCTGGTGGAACTTGAGATTTAAGAGGATCGCTCACCATATTAAATTCTGATGCAGATGTATCTCCCTCAATGCTTCTAGATTCTTTGCTCTGGTTCGTAGCAGATCTACTATCAACCTCATTGATTTCAGAGACTTTATCAGTATGCTCATCAGGTATACCCTTACCAGATACTACAGAATTTAATCCAAGCTTAGTTTCAGAAACCTCCCGAAGCTTTGACTCTTCTGAAACTGGAATTTCTTTCGTGATCGGACGTGTCATGTACTGCTTCCACCTAGAAACCATCGCAGAAGTTCTCCAAACACCTTCTTTACTGTGAACATATATCGGCCTTTTGCTGCTATCTGATACAATAGAAGCAAACAGCTCTACCTGCTCAGCTTTAGGAGCCATCCTGACTTCAATTGGAATTTGCACCACTGTAATTTTCCCAAGGGAAATTGCATCATCAAGTGCCGCCTGGTAGAATGTATCCTTCACGTGTTCAGCTCTCAGGTCAACAATTGTTTTAAATCCATTTTCGATTAACCACTTCAATCCTTCTTGGGTTACTTGTCCTCCCCTCCAAAATGCAATCTCAGACTCGTAGGAATCAATATCCTCTTTTGTATTTGACGAATAAATAGGGTCCCAATTCGCAAATAGTGTTTGGCAAGGATAGTTATCACTGCGTGGAAAACCTGCGTCGTAGCAGACATTCTTAAGCTTCTGTAATTTTCTCCAGACAATTCCACTTCTTTCATCATCCGGTGTCAGATAATTCTCAAGGGCAATGTGTAAGCTTTCACAACAGCGTTTCATTTCACCCCTGAAAACAGCAAGTGGTGGAAGCGATTCCTCGGCAACCCCTACATCATCCAAATTAAATGAACTCATAGAAGATGACCTCCCAGAGAGAATTTCTTTTCTTCCTTTGTTTAAAAGAGATAATATACAACCAAGCACTGATACTATTTTGTCCTCCAACAAAGGTTTTTCCTCGGGTGAGAAATCATACGGTACACGACATTCACCAGTCAAAGGGTTGCACAGTGTCTCCATCAAGGCTCCATGTAGTCGCTCAGCTGATCTAAAAATTCGACAATATGCCTCAACCTCAGCAATGTCCCCTGGAACTGGACCAATCCAAGGCAAGTTTGATGTATCGCGAGATTTCACAGCCTTAAATATCAAAGTGAATGAAGTCAGTCGACCAGTTCATAACCAAAAAAAAAAAAAAAAAAAACTCCAGAATGCAAAACTAAGCAAATCAACTGTTTCCGTATCAGTTCAATTGATAGAAAGTAATGTGAAACAGCTAATTTCCTACGAAATACTAGATAAGCAACTCTGATCAGCAAATGTTTAGCTTAAATCATGAAATGATTCGATAATCTAAAGATCCTAAGAACAATTAAATCAGCTACGCAAAAGATGGATAAAGGCAAGAATCTACTCGCAAACTCTGTCTCTCAAAGTTGATTGATCGAACAAAGTGAATAAAAAGAAGCAAGGAAGTCGAGAGAAGTAAGTAAGTAACCTGAGAATCCAAACCTAAATCAGGAGAAAAAGCCTCAGAGAGCTGCGCTCTGATCACAAATCTCAAGCGGCGTTTAAACGGGACATCGTTTCTCCGAAATCTGAATCCGAAGGGAAGTAATCGTCCATCGGAACTCAAATCAACGGAGCAGTGGAGGCGGGAAGAGATTCCGGTGGCCGGAGAAAGGCGACTCATGATAGGTACGTGGCAAGGGTAAAAGCATAGGAACATGAGAGAAAAACGGTTCAGGGTAATGGCGGATAATGTGGATATTTTGAGATGGAGTTTTGGAAGTTTGCAGGAATTTGGTGGACCTCGTGGATTCGTCCTCTTCTTCATGGTCGAAGAGGTTGAATTAAAACTTGTGCTTCTTCCACTTTGATTGTGACTGGATTGACACTTGAGCTGAGCGTGCACTCCACGCGCCTCTCACTCTTCATCTCTTTTTTTTTTTTTTTTTGCCCTTTTGGGATTTGTTTGGAAGGACATTTGTATTTTGTGACCAAAAAAGATAAGGAAAGTGATTATTTTCTGAAAACAAATTTATATAGATCACTAATTTTATCAAATAAATTTTGAATAGCTTCACCAGAATTCTTAAATTCAATACATATGCTCTTAACTACATTATTACATATAATACTGGCATAATTACTATTAACAACAGTATGACATTGTAACACTTGATTAGATTTTGAGATATGTTGATAAATCTTGCTTAACTTATCAATTTACAAAATAGAAAGTACAAATCAAACTTTTGATAAATACGGATTATTCCCAAAATTACCAATCAATCTAATATATCAAACATCTGAAATGTATACAAAGATACAATAGGAAGTTTCACAGGGACAAATAAGAATTCATTATTCAAGTTAACAAACAAAGAAACAAGGAAAAAGAAATACTACTCAGAGAGCAACAAAGGACACTCTTCGTTAAATCCTTATAAAATGGCAAAAAGACTATTATATACTAACAATAAAAAATGAAGCAAGCAGGTGAAACCAAAGAAATGAAGATACATATAACTCTTCGACTGGTAATTCAAACTATAGAAGCAGCAAAGTGTATGATATGTGATCATATTTCATATCACACGTGGGCTTGTGGCTAGAATGCATTCCAATTATCAGAACTCCGTGGTGTCTCTGCTGTAGTTGTCGTTGTTTTGAATGGTCCTGTAGAACCGAAAGGGTCATGGTCATCGAACCCAAACCCGTGACTGTAATCAGAGTCTCTGGTGCTTCCGATTGAGTCGAATCTCGTCAATGAGGCTTTAGGTGTCTCCGATGCGTTGTTGTTGCTAGAGGAATCAAAGCTTTGTGCATTGAAGGAATCATATCTTTGATAGTTGAAAGAATCAAACCTGGATGCGAATGGGTCAGGCTCGCTTGTGCTGCGCATCGAGTCTGTGCGTGATAGAGAGAAAGCATCGTTGTTGTTGAATGAATCGAAGCGGGAGAAGCTGTTGTTAGAGAAGTCATCGTGTGCGGGTGTACTTGGGACAGAGTCGAACATAAAGGGGCTTCTTCCAGGGAACAAGTTGTCTGAACGAGGAGTCTCTGATGCAAATGGCTTCCCACTAAAATCAGACGTGCTATAAGCAGGAGTGCTCGGGACAGAGTCATCGAAAAAGGATTTCTTCTCGGCAAACAAGTTGCCTGGGTAAGCAGGAGTGCTCGGGACAGAGTCGTCAAAGAAGGATTTCTTTTCGGCAAACAAGTTGCCTGGATAAGCAGGAGTGCTTGGGACAGAGTCATCAAAGAATGATTTCTGGCCTGAGTAAGAGGCATTGTTCGTCGCTGGAGTGCTCGGAACTGAGTCAGCAAACAAAGAAGGTTTTGTAGGGGAAACGTCGCTTGCATTTGCCGGTGTGCTTGGGACGGAATCAGCAAATATAGATAACTTAGGAGGAGGGAGGAAGTCATTTGAAATGGTCGAACCAGTTTTTATAGGCTTAATACTGAAGTCATCAAATCCAAAGCCAAAGCCAAAACCACTGCCATACTTCTCATGATCCTTGTCCTGCTTAAAACAAAACAAAAAAATAGTTACATAAAAATTAACGATTCTTTCATGTAGATATACAAAGTTTAATAAAACATATATTATCAAACGTAACAAACCCCAAACTTCGGGGTGTGCAAAATGGTTTACCTTTCCGTCAGGGTTCAAGCTTGAAACTGAATCTGTCTCGTCATGAGAGTCATAATTTACAGTTTTACCAGCAGAAGCAGTAGATTCACCATCATCATGGCCATTTTCACTGGAAAATTAACAGAGACAATGTAAATCACCGAGATGCATTCTTCCATGTAGGACCATATTATACCCTATTTGCAGTACTTTTCACGGAAACACATGAATTCTACAGTTAAGAAGGATGCAATCCAAAACACATTAGGTCTAGCACAAAAAAACATACCTCTTCTCTTTAGTTCGGGGTGAACTATCAGCTTCAATGCCCTTTCTAACATTAGAGTCATCCAGAGATCCGTTTTTATCTCTTGCATCAACATTGGATGTTTTACCCTCTGACTGCTCAGATGTTGGTTCCTTCTCAGAAGCCTCTTCACCACTGCCTTGCTTTTTCCCCGTTTTAGAGTCAGCATCTGAGGATGAAACATCTTCACCTTCTTTTGAAGAGACAGCAACTTCTTTCTTCCACGCTGATGATTTTTCCTTTGGTGGGGCTATGACATTTTGAATATCAAGTGTAAGCTCCTTGACGAAGGTAAACCCTGGAAGTGAAGAGAAAATAAGATGTCAATTTCAAGTGTTCAACTGCAAAATCCATAGCCTATTTTGGAAGATAGGTCACCAAAAAAAAAAATATAAAGACACAAGATATTGATATTATATCTAAAGCCATGCTTCCACAATAATCTCATCTGACAACAAAATCAAAATCTATACACAGCAAGTATACCTTCCTCCTCTAGCTTATCCCAATCTTCATCCCAATCAGCAGCACCTTCCTGGATTCCAGGCTGCCAACCTGTAAAAGAGAGGAAATTCCATGAATATAAACAAAGGAATACATATACACAGTTGTACAGGTAGACGTTCTTTTGTCAACTAGCCAAAAAATTAAAAAAAAAAAAAGCCAAATATACTGAGTTTCCTCTAGTACATAAGCATCAACGTTTAATCAAATTTTTAAATAAGAATATTGCTAGATTCTAAAGTTAAACAGAAAAAGATATGGTAAACCACTCCTGCCACTGATCACAGGAATATAATTCTAAACGTGATTTTTAACCAGAGAGGAGAAGTAGTAAATCTATACCAAAAGGAAGCTCAACCAGAGAAGTGGGTTTCCCACGTACTCCATATTGTTTGCAGCGCTCATTCAAATTTTTAATCAGTTCCTCAAGGCCTGATTGGATGTGTTCAGTGCGCTCCTACAAGACAATCTTCAGCAAAATACAACTACGAATCACATTCAATCAACCAGATAGCACATGTGGCTTACCTTAACAACACTATCGTCAAGTTTGCCTTCTTCAAATTTGACTATTGCCTGGTACAATTCCATTTTCTTCTCCTGCAATTTAAAGGAAGGTTTATCATTTTTTTGAAGGAGACATCCAACATGCAGACAATTCAAAAGCATTTTTGCTAGGATGATACTTATAAACTACCTGTATATCACGGAACGTGGCCTCTTCAATAGTCAATTTAGAGCCTACATTGCCAGCCTTCTTGTATTTCTCCTCGTATTTTTTTGCTAGAGATTCAAGCTGGAGTACATGTTGATTATGTTAGGTAATCAAACTGGATCTCTACTACCATCATAAAAGAGGCTCAGTAACAGAAACTGTATACCTCACGTTTATCACCCGAGACTCTCTCTGCGATCTCATTGTATCGGTTGTCACATCTGCTCTTGTATAAAACCTGTAACCCACGGAACCAAAGGGAAAAGGTTAGAGAAACAAACTGATTGTTAGTATAAAGGAGAAACCTGAAGACAACTACATTCCTAGAACTTTTGAAAATTACTTCAAAAAAGGCAAGATCAAACAACACACATATATACGATCATAGTTTGAGCAATTTTTGCCTCTACTTCTGGTTATCAAATAAGGGGATTCCAGACAACATGTTGAAAGAAAACACCAAGCTGAAGAAGCAGAGATACTTACAAGTTCTTGCATCTTAGCACGGAAGAAATCAATTTTCTGCTTGGAATCAGCTATTTCTTTTTCGAGTTCATCCACCTAAACACCAAAACACAAGAATTAAAAAAAATGAAAGGCAATCACACATAAGTTTTAGTTACGCCAGTAAATATTACATGGATAACTGATCAATTATGCGGGAAATGTACGGAGGATATGTGATAGAGAAGGGAAACTCAAAACAAGGTAGAAACAAATAAATTATTCTTAGTTCACAATTGCTGTTTAATATCTTCCATGCCAATGAAATTAACATTGACTGCCACTGCCAATCATCAGTTGAAAGATTATCTTCTAATCTTGACTATGGCTACGCAAATCCACAAATATTTCATATGAATGCCGTATGAAAGGGGGCAAAAGATATCTTCAGATAGAAAATGCCAAAAAGAAAAAGAAAAAAACTCAAACGATAACCAACGGAATTCACCACATTAACAAATTAAGATCAGAGAGAAACCAGAGAGTACCTTTTTATCAACAGCAGTTGCTTCTTCAAACTTTGAGTTGAGCGAATCCTGCTCCTCTTTGCTAAGTTGATCCACCAGCGGTTTTTCCAACACAGGCATTTTACGCTTTGGCTGAGTGGGCTGGACCATTCCATCACTAGGAGATAGAGGCACTGGCCTCGGAGGCTTTCCTTTGGGACCAGCTGGTGGCCTCAAGGCCCCAGGATGTGGTTGCTGTTGGAAACCTACAATATTTGGTACATAAATGAATTTACCTAGTTTAGGGAAAAAAAAAAGGTAAGTAATGCAGTATGTGCAATCGAATACCTTGTGGATGTCCCCAGGATGCATTGCCATGTGGTGCCACAGACTGACCAGGAGAGGTAAACATGCTCTCACTATGAATTATAGAGCTTGGGAACATTGGGGGAAGAGGTCGGCCCTCTCTGTAACGCTCCATTAGATAAACCGCAATACAGAACTCCCGCAAGGAGAGCATGCTGTCATTATCTTGATCAGATAAATCCCATACCTGCTTCAAAGCCTCTGTAACACACAGGACCAGCATGAGACTCATAAAACATTCTTCAATATTCCCCATGGAGAATTCAACAAATTGTGCTAGAAGAACATGACATCTCTATCGACATATAGTATAGTTTACACGCGGACCACAACATGAAATATTCAAGATGAAGTAGAAACGGCAGTTAATCAATATCCGAAGTCCAAAGAAATATTCAGAACTGCCACTAAATTATAATCCCCTTTCACCATTGTAACAAGCTCAAATTGAAACTAAACCACTGTTAATGGAGAAAGCAACAAAAAAGTAAATGTAGCCTACCTCTTGGAAGCCTCCAACTTAAGAACAGATTCCGAGCCTGGTTCCCTGTGATCTTTCCGTCCCTATCAGTGTCAACTTGCACAAAAACCTTGGTATATTTCTGGACATCAGCTGGAGTCATTTTTGGCCAAGGGGGTTGGGACTGGACCTGGGGCCGGGGTTGTGGTTGGGGGTGGGGGTGGGGGTGGGGCGGTCGCTGGGACAACTGACTGGAAGCTGAAATTCCAACTCCAACAGTAGAGCCAGGTGGACCAGAAGCCGCACCTGAGGGAGCATATGGTTGCCCTGATTGTCCAGTAAGCTGATTCTGAACACCAACAGCATGCTGGCTCAATGCACCCGGTTGTGGGATTGAACTTTGCCTAACTACAGACTGTGTGATCTCAGGGCCCGCAACAGTTCCAGCAGGAACAGATGAGATTCCCATTGTTGTTGCAGTTCCTGTAGTATGTTGTTTTGGCTGGGTGGAAGTAACTGAAAAGACATCTCCGAAAAGTGAGTCAGAGGCAAACCCGTTTCCTGATGCAGCCAGTTCCTTGGGATCCTTGGCCACCAATTGCTTGGATGGAACATCTGAAACACGAACACCGAAAGTAGCAGATGATTCTTGGGGATTGTGCACAGGCGCTGACTCTTGGGGTCTGGCTGTTGTAGAGCTTATTACTGCAGGTGTAAAATGTGGTTTTGGTACATGGTTGGCAGTTGAATTAGGTGCTGTCAAACCATATGTACTCTGACTCGAAGGAATTTGAGAATTCACGTTGCCAGAGGGGCCAACACTTCTGCCGCTGAGCCAATCAGATGGCATAGGTTGGTTTGCAGGACGAGGTGCATTAGTCCCTCCAGCTGGCATTCCCGGGCTTTGAAAGTTTTGCTGTGTCTGAGATGGAGGCAGCCCAGTAAACTGGTTCTGCTGGCCTGGGGCTACTTGTTGGTTATTAGTGCTTACAGTTCCACCCATTTGAGGCCCTCTCACACCAGCCGCTACTGATGGCATTGATGTAACTCCCTGAGCTTGTGTAGCAGGCAAAACTCCCCTAGGCTGTGGAGAGGGTGTTGCAGCAAGATTTATTTTGGGTGCAGGGATATTGGCGGAAGCAGGACTATAAATTGCAGCCTTTACTATCTCAGCAGTCAACTCCCGTCTACTTTGTGCCACTGTAACCAACTTTAGAGCATTATAAAACTCCGCTCGGCCAAGGTAGCCAGCTTTTTTTGAATCTGCATAGGACCATACCTACAAGATAATAATAACAAGTTATAGCCTTAACAATCCAAAGAATAATTGTATAATAGGCGCTCAAAAAGAGCTTATATCCGAACTAATCTGGAGATGTTTTCTAAATTCCAGAAAAGCATGTTAAAATTCAAATACGCAGAATTCCCCTCATTGCATGCAATATTCTTGGCTTATGCACGATACAGAGAAGTAGACACATCTAGATTGCTTCTCTTATTTTCATTCAAATTTCACTCTCCAATTAAAAGCAAAAACGCATAAAACTATTCATATCTGCATATCTGCATAAACACAATGCCTGATCTGATAGACTGATACTAGCTCAATCGTATCACCAGATGTGCCACTCTGATAACAGTACAGTGAATAGAAAACACATTTTAGCGTTCTTAGCTCAGAATATGTCAAGATCGAAGAAGATTCTCCATTAGAATCACATCAACTTGACTACAAGCTCCAGAAATGAAAAGAGAGGTCCTATTAAACACCCGGCAAAGAACAAATTTGACAAAATACGTCACATTCACTACCAACGATCCCACAGATCAAAGATCCAATTCAAAACCTGTAAGAACTATTCTCCACCGTTTCCCAATAATCCAAACAAATACTGAAACCAAAAGAAGGAAATAGATGCAGATTTCGAAGAAGAACCTGAGCAAGGACATGTTTAGGCAAATTCGAGCCCTGGAAGAAAGCGACAGCCTCAGCTCCACTAATATGACCATCTCCATCCAAATCTGCCCTCCTGAAATACGTATCGAACAGATCCTGACCTCCCGTCGGCCTTGGCGCTGCCATTTTCGCAAAAAGGTGATCCGAAATCTAGCAGCGAAGAGAGTGTCCAGAAGTTTTCCGAACACGATCCAAATCAACGCATACAAAGATGCGTAAGAAAAACCCTAATTCATAAGGCTACCAACGGAGCACAATCGTAGATCAGTACCACATCGATTTTTTCAGGATTGAAATGAAAGGAGAAATGAGATCGGCAAAGGTGAAGAGGATCGACGACGACGATGAGAGCGCGGAGAGAAGAAGTAGCAGAGAAGTCGATGATGATTCTCCGACAGAGAAACAAATTTCAATTTCCCGGGATTTGAGATTGAAACCGGTACAGCTAGCGATGGAAGAGACGATTTTGGGAAAGTTATGATTAAAAAAAAAAAAAATGTTTTATTCAATCGTATAAGAACCTCGAGATGCAAATAATAATACGGACAGAATTTTCATCGAAAATAATTATCTACAATTACTTTATTTTTCTATAACTTTTTTTAATGATAATAATCCAAAATATTGCGTTAAAAAAAAAAAAAAAATCCAAAAGATTATCGAAGGTAGAAATTAGTGAATTTGTCGGGGGAATTCAAAATATTGGATAGTTTTTCACTTTTTCTTTTAAAATGCAATTCCCACAGTTTCCTCACTATAAAATTTGTCGGGGGAATTTGCTTACAAAATTTTACAATAGATATCAGAAAATTTGAAATTAATCATATGTTGTCATATCATTTTGAGATTTTTTTTTTTGGTAAGCTGAGGGAGGCATGTCTCCCACATTTTTATTCAACTAAATTAAAATTTTACAAACGAACACTTCGTGGGTGCAAAGACCCACTAATATCCTCCAACAAAATTAAACGAATAACATCAGGACTAACATCAAAAGAATGAAAACCTAAAGGAAGCGTGAACGCATAGTTAGCTAACCCATCCGCAAGACGGTTAGCTTCTCTATACACGTGAGAAATCCGGACTATCCAGTCCCTTGAAATAAAGCCGTAGCACAAACGTACTAGGAATGACAGTGGATGAGCATCACTAATCCCTGACCTTAGAAAACCCACCACTATCTCTGAATCTACTTCGAGCTCCAACCGCGTGATTCCTCTCTCCCACGCAATATACAGCCCGTAGTAAACTCCCCACAACTCTGCTAAAGGTGCTGAACATATCCCTATATTCAACGCAAACCCACCTTTCCAGTTCCCGTCACCATCACGTAAGACTCCTCCTGCCGTTGCTAACCCCGGATTACCATGAGACGCACCATCCGTGTTTAGCTTAACCCATCCCACATGCGGCGGTGTCCAGCTTACAAGTCTCACCACCCGTGCAGCCTTGTTTTGTTCACTCAAAATCGCCGAATGAGCTACATACACCTCCTTTGCCAGCTCTGTAATAAATTTGACTCTATCTCGGCAACGACCCATACCACCAAAAACCTCTCCACAACGCCATTTCCATGCCCACCATATAATCATAGCAAATAAAGTAGACCACGGCACTCCGTGCCGCTCTGTTCCGTCTTTTAAGTTCCAATAAAGCCATTCCAGTAATGATTTTTGGAAAAACATGACCATCTTGGATGCAGGCACCAGTCGCTGCCAAATCCCAGCAATTGACGGACAGTCCCTCAACACGTGCATGATTGTCTCCTCTCCACTACTACACACCGGACATATACTCGTGTCACTCATATGCCGTCGGTTTCTCTCCACATTAGTCATTAGTACCTGATGAGTTGTTAACCAAGTAAATAGTCTCACTCTTTCAGGCGCCATCATCTTCCATACTTTTTCAAAGAAACTTCCCATGCTCTGTTTCTGTGACTTATCTCTTGTTAACGCAGCGTAGGCCGATTTCACTGTAAAAGACCCGTCGGCAGTTCCTCCCCATGATAAACGATCCGCCGCCCCTGTTACGTTATCTAAAACCACAGCCGCAAGCTGCAGCCTCACCGTCTCCGTAACATAGGGAGTAATCCTCGATAATAGCCAGCCAGTTCCTTCTCTCCAAAGGTCCTTGACTCTAATATCCGCAGACCCCTCCGGTAATGCTCCATGTATCATCTCCACCAGCGGCGTCTTTGTTAACCATCTATCACTCCAAAAACGAATCTCCTTCCCATCTCCCAGTATGAATCGCAGTTCTGGTAATACACCTTCACGTAACCCAATTCCGATGCTTCTCCAAGTTGATGACCAACCACTCTTCACTACTAACCACGATTGATCATGAACATCACCAACTTTATATTTTGATCTTAACACTCTTGCCCACAAACTGGTTTTGTCATGAAGCAAACGCCACCCAACTTTTGCTAAGAGAGCCTTGTTCATGTCATTTGAGGACCGAACCCCTAACCCTCCTTCATGTTTTGGTAAACAAACTCTGTCCCAAGCAACTAAATGTAGCTTCCTTTTCTCTGTGGTGCTCCCCCATAAAAAGGAACGAGAGACTCTGTCTAGCTGTCCCAAAGTCGACTTAGGTAATGCAATCGTACTCATCGAGTGTACCGGGATCGAAGACAACACTGATTTCGTGAGTGTTAAGCGACCCGCAAAGCTAAGAAATCTTCCCTTCTAGCCTGATAAACGAGAAGACACCCTTTCCAGCACCTCTCTAAACGTGTTTTTATTTATTCTCTTGTGAAGAACCGGCATACCAAGATATTTGCCCAAATTCGTTGTTGAATTAATCCCACTCACACCACTGATTTGGTTAGCAAGATCCCGATGAACGTTACTTGAAAAAAATATTTTTGATTTTTCCAAGCTCACCTTTTGACCCGAAGCTAGACAAAACTTCTCCAACACCTTGCGGATAACCCGAACTTGGCTCACCGATGCCTCAGCAAACAGAATCAAATCATCCGCGAAACAAACATGAGATAACCGTGGCCCTCCGCGAGAGAGACTAATTGGTTTCCATTCTTTAGTATCCACCGCTAGTTCGATCAAATGACACAACCGCTCTAAACATAACACGAATAGATACGGTGACAACGGATCGCCTTGACGAAGCACTCTCGAAGGTGTAAACGATGTCGTCTTTTCTCCATTCCACAAAACAGACATAGAGGGACCCGAAACACATTGCATAATCCATCTAATCCATTTCTCCGAAATACCCACCGTCTTGAGAGTATCTTCCAAAAAATCCCAACGTATACGATCATATGCTTTCTCAAGATCAAGCTTTAAGAGCATCCAACCTTTCCTTCCCTGCTTGCGTCGCATAGAGTGAACCGCCTCTTGTACTAGCACTATATTATCCGTGCTCAGCCTTCCGGGAATAAAGCTAGCTTGAGCCGGCCCAATAAGCTTTGGCATCACCTTCTTCAAGCGCAAAACCATTATTTTTGTAATGATTTTAAAGAGAACATTACATAAACTAATGGGACGAAACTGTGTAATCTTCTCCGGCTGCGCTACTTTCGCAATAAGGACCAACAATGCGTCATTTGTCTCAGCCGGTAAGATTCCAGACTCAAAAAAATTCAGCACAAATCTGACCACCGACGGGCCAACTACTTCCCAACATGTTTGGTAAAAAACAGGCTGGTAGGCATCTGGCCCCGGGGCCTTGAATCTGCTCATACACCACATCGATCCCTCAATTTCTGTGGCAGTGAACGGTTTGTCTAACTCTGTTAACTCACTCCCAGTCAGTCTCGCAAAACCCGTTGGTAGCAAATTAACCGTAGCCTCATCAACATTTTCCAAAGAATATAGCCTCTTATAGTATTCAATGGCATGGTTCTCCAATTCTTGAGCATTTGAAATCCATGTTCCTTCATCATTCTTCAACATCTCAATTCGATTCCTCCGTCTTCGTATTATTGTAGATGTATGAAAGAAACTGGTATTTCTATCTCCCAAAGCTATCACCTTCTCCCTTGATTTTTGAAACCATATAATTTCTTCTTGCTCCAAGACTTCTTCAAACTCTTTTATCAAGGTCTCCTCCGTTTGGAGCAATATTTCCGATTGGTTCAAATCCAAAAGATCCTGTACTTCCTTAATTTTGTTGAGCAGTAACTCTTTCTTCATGTGTACATCCCCGAAAACCTCTTTATTCCATTTCTGAAGCTTAACCTGCAAACCCCTTAAAGCTTCTTGAGTTGTCAGCTCACTTTGCCATGAATTAGTAAGCAGCTCATTAAACCCTTGATGTTTCAACCACGCTGCCTCAAATCTAAAAGGCCTCCTCCTCGGATTTCCCCTCACTTCCGGACTTAATTGAACATACAATGGTGCATGATCAGAGGCTAAGAATGGAAGGTGTGTGACAATTGCCTCTTGCCACCATAGCCTTGCTTGAGCATTACACAACACCCGATCAAGTCTCTTTGCAATGAAAGTGTTTTGAACTTTTCCTCGGCGCCAAGTAAACTTGCTTCCTCGAAAACCCATGTCAATCAGCATTGACTCATTAATCCAATCACCAAAAGCTAGAGAATCAAGAGAAAGTCTCCCATTTCCTCCGGTCCTCTCATCTAATCTGAGGATTGTATTAAAGTCACCTCCAATTATAAGGGAATCACTGATCCCTCCAATAACTTGTCTAAGCTTGCCCCACAGTCCGCTTCTTCTACTTACTGTAGGCGCCGCGTATACCACGATTAAATGTATAGTCTCCAAACCATTCACGACTTTGGCATGTATGAATTGGTCCGTTGACTCTACAATGGAGACATCCCCGACTCCTGTTCTCCAGAGCAACCATATACCACCACTCTGACCCACCGCTTCAACCCGAAAGGAGTTCTCAAAGCCCAATCCATGACATATACGATCAGCTCTGCCCCCACTTGCGTGAGTCTCAAAGAGAGCTAATATGTCAGTGGAAAACTTCTTAAGAATATACCGAATAGATCTTCGAAAATTGGGTTTATTCGCCCCCCGGCAATTCCATAATAAGCAATTCATCATTATTATGTATTCTCGACTTTGAAATGCCGGGGAAAAACGTTATGCATGAGTAGAGGCCACCACTCCGACCTGTGGCTCACCATACATAACCATCTCTCTGTTGCTTGTTGCGTCATCCGGTTTTGAACCAGAAGTGAATAACTCATTTGCATAAGTAGCGTTAGAAGTCTCTCCTCTCGCTTCTCCTTCACCATCCTTAATGAAAATTCCTCCAGGTCTGCCCACACGACCCGACTCTATCCTTAGCCTCTTCCCGGATTTAGATAACACCAGCTCTTCTTTTGACAAACCAAAAACCAGCCCACGAGTTGGCTTATTGGGCCTATTCTTTAATTTCAGCCCAGCATTATTAGCTGACTTGGGTATCCAATTTCGTTTCTCCTGTGGGCCGCCTTTACCTTTATCCTCAGGCCCAACGTTCTTTGACTTGCCTTGTTCCCCACTCTTCGTATCTGCAACCTTCCTCCCAAAGAAAACATTTTCCTTATTCGCTTCCCCGATCACCGCAACCTCCCTTAATTCGAGGGTTGCCGTATCCTCCTCTAACCTTCCAAAACGATTCGTTACCTCAATATTCTGAATATTATTGTTTCCCAAATTATTCTGAATATTCTTGTTTCCCGAAATATCTTTTAGATTACGACCCAAATTCTGTCCCTGATTTCTCGCCGTTAATATCGCTTTTTTTTCCGGTTACTCTGCTCTCCTCCCCGTGCGCCGCACCACCGTGAACCCATCTCTTACCTCCTTAGGTTCGGTAGTTATCACGGCCACCACAGAGTTTGTAGTTTCGACCACTTTCTCTGGTTCCCTCCTTGGGCACGTATCTACTAAGTGTCCGTATAATCCACATAACGAACAGATGTTCGTAAGGCCTTCATAGGACACATAGTAGCGTTCACCATTGATCATCACCGAACCCTTCAGCGGTTTCTTCAAGTCCACTTCAACACAGACTCTGGCAAATCTTGCCCTCTCAAAATTGAGAGTTGTTAAATCAACCCGAACTGGTTTGCCCAATCCCCGTGCAATTCCTAGTAGAATTGACTTGTGATAAAAATTGACTGGTATGTTCGAGAGACGAACCCACACCGGAGTCGTGGTTATCTCATCTCTTGAAGGATCAAATTCCGGACTCCACGCCTTCACCATCAAGTAGCTTCCAAACACCCTCCAAGGCCCTCCGGTCAACGCCGTGAGATACTCCTCCTCCAACTCAAAACGTATCATAAAGAATTGCCTTGGTAAATCCATCACGTACATAGCCCCCTGCGGTTTCCACATCTCCTTAAGCCTTCTGCTTAGAGCCGCCAGCGGAACATTGCGCCCAAGGACTTTAACGAGCATGCACTGCTTCCACATCCCATTCATCACATCCAACACCTCTGATCCAATCGTTATGACTGGCTCACCATCTTCACCGTTCGGGAACTCCAAAGTCACTCTCTCCGATACAAACTCATCATTCAGAATCATCTCCGGTACCGGTCTTCCTCCTACCATACTTCCCGTCACTTTCTTTACCCATGAAACCGACATATCTGGCGGCTCCCCCGGTGGCCTTCCCTTCTCGCCGATATCGGTCATTGTCGCATCCTGATCACCCGAGTTCTCTCCAGACATTAAGGCCTTATTTTGAGATTTTAATAAATTTTGTTATTTGTTTGTTTGCAATAAAATTTAATATTTTAAAAGACAAATTTAATAATCTATTACTAATAATACCAGTCCCAAAAATGCCTCACAATTCTTTATTTTGTATATTTTTCTCTATGCAAACGTTTGATTTCTTTATACTAATAATACCAGTCCCAAATCTATGCAAACGTTTGATTTCTCTCTACAAAATGTTTCTTGAGCCATGTTGGTTTATTAGATGGTATTGCTTGATGCATTATGAGGCTTCCATGAATTTCCCCACTTCATTAAGGATCAGACTCTTGTAATTACAGCCTTCTAGGAATCTGATCAATCAGCATTCTTGAAGGATTTAGGATTCTGTAATGAAATTTCAGGTGATCTATTGTACGATCTGAGAAACTAGTGCGAGTGATTCAGCTTTCAAACTTGTTCTAATAACATGAAAGAGAGAATTCTATGTATCGTATATACTATCTATCTCTCTTTTCCTTTACTCTGTGAATTTTCACCACTTTTGAACTGAATTTGGTTTATTTACCATCATCAATGACAATCTCCTTAAAATAGTTAACTAAGAAACGATTACTTTCAGCATGTCGTAATAATATAACAGCACTAACTAGTTTCAAACGAGCTAACTGTTGGTTGATAATTGAGTTTTCAGTTAACGGTTATAAGTTTGTGTTGTTTCACTCAAAAGTCACAAGTACGAAGAGACACAACTCTTCATGTGTTGTGTCTAGTTGTTTTCTATTTAAACTCATTGTATCGTCATGTAAAAAAAACAACAAGTTTCAGTTTAATCAAAAGAGTTATTTTCGTTCTTGTCTTCTTTACAAGAGAAGAGACAAATGTCTCTTGCACTCTGTTTCTTCTTTCTCTCAATATTCCAACACTAACGAATTGAGTCCAAGAATTGCTTCCACGAGACCTACGCAAGGGATTGTGAAAAGGCTTGAGCTTATGCACCAAACCCCAATACAGATCAGTCCTAACCATCTCCTTCTGCGTGACTCTCAGTGCCTTGCACACCACGAAATTCCCATACACATTCCTCGTCAACCTCATCAACATATCTCCTTCCAAAAGCTCCTCCACCACCACAACCATTGACTCCTCCGTCTCCAAAAGCAGGTTCACAATGTAGCTTCCATATCTCTGAATCGAGAGATCAACAAAGTGGCCACGTAGACTAGCGACGATGTTGTTCTTGCAACGCAAGTCATTCAGTTTAAGCACCTGTTGTATCACAAAGTTCCCATAAGCATCGTTGCTTAGTAAAATAGCTTTGTGCGCGATTACGTCAAAGAGCTTGTTTTTGTAGTAAAGATCGTCCGCGTCGGTTATGATGTCGTTGAGCGCGAGGCAACCGTGTTTGTCACGCGCTATGTATAGCGCGTAATGGAGAATGCGCTCGTAAATTGCTTCTTTCTTCTTCTTATTGAAAACTGCTATCCCCCGTCTCGCCACGTACGATGCGTACTTGTCGGTGATGATGTGGAGGAAGCGGCGCAAGATAGTGGCGGCGAATAAAGTGTCCACGTCATCTGTTATCCCCAGAAGTTTCTGTTGCGTTTGGAGCCGTTCTTGTTTCTTGCGATCATCAAGAAGTAATCGGAATCTGATGTCAGCAATGACGCCATCGTTTGAAGCTCTCTTTGGTCTAACTTTAAGATCATCTCTTTGAACGGAGCCGCATCTTGATCTTCGTTATTATTCATTACGTAGAACATCCATTTTTGGAGTTAAGGCGGTGAAGAATGAGTTAGTTAAAGGTGACGGAGATGGGGTGAATCCCGGAGGAGGAAACTTGACGGAGAAGCCACGTGGATGAGGAGGAGCAACCGCCGGATACCCTTCTGAGATGGGTTCTCTTGCGGCGGCAAAACGGAGATGGTGTGAAGCATTGAGCATTGTCGACGTTGAAAAGGGATCGGCGTGTGCCATGGTAAATTACGTTGATTCTAGAGAATGAAATTGTGGAGAATGAGAGTGTTGAGAATCTATGAAGTAATGATGCGTATTTATACTGTTGAAAGGGGTTTTTGTTTGTTTTACTAGTAATAATTATATTAATTTAAATAGATTATTCATATTGTGTCAAAAGGATTAATATATAGAAGCATTTTACATTATGTTAGTCATTTTGATGTATTTCATCAATTTTACATTATCGTTCAAGGTCCGGGATCCAGTTTTCAACTATGTTACCCAAAATTCAGTACTAAAAGCTGCTCTGTTTTTTTACTCAAAAGTAAAGAGTTGCTAGTAAAATCATAACTTTACACATTAGACTTAAAAAGGACACGTAAATAGAGTAACTAACTTAATAGGAGCAAAAACTAGAATACAGACAACTTTATAAACCATGCTTCGTAGCTTAAAACCAAGCATCCGCATCGCCAGGACTAATGCCGTGCCACCTGAAAATGCAAGGAAGAGGCCGGAGGTTATAGTCTCCGGCGTTTCTATGTGTTTCTAAGAGCTCCGTCAATCGTGATGTCAACTTGGCAAGTTCAGGTCCGGAGTTGTTTGTGGGATGTTCAGATTCTGAGGAGCTGGGATAACACGTGTCTGTGGATGTTCGGGCTTCTTCAGGGCAAGAACAACTTGTTTCTCTGCCATTACGGCCTCTGTCTTTCTCTTGACCACTCTTGTTTCCTCTATAGGTTTGCAAGAGCTTGAGCTTCCCTTTAGCTTCTCATGCTGCTGATTTGATCTGTCAACCATAGTTTGACTGGTGACCACGGAAGTGCTGGTTGCATTTGGATCAACAATCATTTTCTTCTCTCCACTGTGTTGTCTCTGAACCACTAATTCGGTGTTGGGCTGAGCAGTCCAGTCTATTCTTGGTACCAACTGCTTCCTACGATCCTTTAACAAAGCAGAATATAATCAAGCAAAGCAAATTGCGAAAATGTTAATGCAATGAGGTAAAGAGCTGAGAAAATTCTTATAAGTACCATCTCTTTCGCAAGGTTTCCATTCAATGCTTTTCGTCTCTCCTTTGCCCGGCAAATCGCACGTTTGATCCCATGATTATCCATCAATCTATTTGGCCAGAGTTCAGCCAGCTGGAGCATGAATAATTCCAAAACAATATTCATCAAGCTCTAATAAACCACCTTGAGCTTTTGGCTACGTCTAACTTTGGTGATTTAAGACACGAGACAAGCTTGGAAAGAAATAAACCAGAATAAATTTCGGAAATGGAGAAGAGCTTACATTGACATATAGCTTTCTTTTTTGTGGACCTTGATCTTCATCATCCAATCCCTAGTATACCAAAAAACAGGAACAAAACCGTTTTGACTCTAATTCTACAGTCTAAAAGAATTGGCATGGCAGATTATCAAAAGTAAATTATAATTACGTCAATAAAGATGTCATATAGATCACACAATTTATCCTCCAATGCTGCATCCATGACAAACTTCTTCAAAGATGGCTTTTCTACTGAGTCCTGAAAATCGTCTGATGTTCCACCTTCTGGTTTGATTGCCTATGGAACAAAAAATGATAGTGCAAGAAATATCATAAGTATCACAGGTGCCTCAACAAATCAATAGGAGGAAAATACGCTACAAAGGCAGATTGACCCACAGAGAACATCGAAAACAAAGGAATGAAGAGCTTAATCTACAGGAAACCATTATCAGAGAGAGCTCCAGATTTCATAAAAGTTAATGACACTTCCAAGAATGTAATAAAATAGAAAAGCCATGGATGAAAGAAATGCCTATTAAGCAACTTAAGATTAGAAGAGAGAGAGAGAGAGAGAACCTGTGATTCCATCAAAGAAACTTTCGCTTTTATCATATCAAGAACTTCATTGTTGATTTGCTGGAACCTAGTATCCTTTTCTCGGGTTGCAGAATCTCCCATATCAATCATGATTTTCAAGTTCCTCTGCAACAATAAGCATTACGAAGAGTAAGAAACCATATTTTGTTTGCTTTTACCTGAAACAGAAGAGTTTTTTAACTGGTCTAACTATTTAAACAACTTAAAGAAAATCCTAACAAGTCTGCTTTATTAACAAACAGACTAGGATACAGGAGACAGAAAATTTTACCTTAAGTGACCTAAGCTGGATTAGGTGACCAACAATGCTCATAAGACGGTTGATTAACTCTGTTGAATGTTTTCCCTGGCTTGCCTGCTGCCACAAAAGGCATATTAGTTTTTTCTCATACCATTTCAAGTTTCAAAAAAAGAGAAGAACAAATGGAAAAGCTCTAGTACCGCAATCCTAGCAACTTTAGCAAGTTTCAATTTAACATCCCTGGGCAATCTCCTCTTCACTGCCTGGGATGAGGTATCAGCTTCTTGATTTTCAGTGATAGCAGGAGGCCTTGCTGCTTATCAATCATAAATTATTGTAAGTTGAAAATCACCAAATGCTATTCTAGTTGGTCATCCACTTGAAAAATATTAAAACTCACATTCCGCAACCACCTTCTCCAATTCCCTTATGGCTTTCTCAAGGATCGAGGTTTTAGACTTCACATTAGAACCATCTTTTTTCTGAGTAGAGACAGGTTATTGCAGATTTATAAAGCAAGTCTGATGTAAACTTTGTGGTAAGAAAAATGCATGGAAGCAAAGATTGACCAGAAAAAATAACACAGAACCGAAATGAAACCTAGAGAAAGAAAACTACTAACTGAGTGTATTTTATGTAACTGAAGACACAGTTGGAATGTACTTACAGACGCTTGACTAGATTGTCTGCTTCCCATTGCATTTGCCAGCTGATGCATACCATTGTTTTCTTTCTGAAGGACTACTGTTGCCTCTGCAAAAACATTGGTGGGAGATTTTCCTGGCAGGGACTTAGATTGTTGATGTAAGCTTTTGTTGCTGTATTTCGGATGAAGGGCACTAGAGGATCCAGTTTCCCTTGACTTGTGACTTGTATCATTCTTAGACTGATGATTTGCTCTATCAGAATGCTTCACATCATCCAGAGATACTGAAGTATTCGCAGCTTGCGCTCCAAAAGGCAAAGGTGACTCCTGTGTTTTCCTTGCGACATTATACTTTCTCTTCAAAGAGGACCCAGAAGCAGTTGATTGATCCTGGACTTTCCCATTCATATAATCAGTCATCGGACTCAAACTCCGAAATAAATTAGTAGTTATTTGCAATAAATGATGCTACCTTTCGCCTAGCTGTTATAGACAACTTGGTGTGTTTATCGGATACGTCAACTGCATCACCACAGGGTTTTGTTGAATCTTTTCGTCGCCGTTTTTTGGGTTGCTGGTCAGATGTTGTTGAAGGTTCCCTGTTGTGAAAATGAATCAGGGATTAGATAACTCGTAAATGAAATATAGCATGATTAGGTGAATTGAGAAAACTCTATCCTATCAAAAGTGCAGAACCTACATCTATATGAACGGTTTTTATCAGAAAAGTTGAAAAGATGGACTTTACCATACCAAAACACCTTACAGACATTAGCTAAGGCAGTAGTAGCAAGACTGCCAACCATATTCTACCATTTGGAGAGACTACATATACCCAAATAGCAAGAAAAAAGCAAGGTGATTTCATATGTTTGTTTTTCAAAAACTTACGACATATTGCCTATTCTAAACATGATCTGAGTGATTGAAAAGTGACAAAGCAACCAACGAGTTAAGAGACATCAGATAATGAAAAGAGGAAGAAAACTCACATTCGCTCCAGTTTGCCTCTATATACATAAAATCCATCATGTTTAACTGTTGAATTATCAACTTCAAAATACTCATCCTGCAAGGAGTAGAGTGAGAAAACAAGGATATGATTTCTCAGTTATCAAAAATATATGAAAGATATCAGTACTAACCAGTTCAGCATCATCAATAAATGAATCTTCAGTGTCATACTCATCATCATCAGGAGCACCGTCTAACTCTTCCCCATCACTGCTATCGTTTCCCTGAGATTTATTCTCTGAAGTAAGCATACACTTTTCAGAGATGTGTGAATGCAACAGTGATATTGCATGGTATGCAAAATGTTGTGAATGTGAAAAATCAAACATATAATAACCTACCAAAAGAAAAGTGTTTTAACAAAGAGTAGCATACCTTATAGAGCCTCTCTATCTTCTCAATAACAGCGTTGAAATGGTTAGAATGAGGTTGTTCATTCGTTTCAATCTCTGCTGGATGCCCCTACATTGCATATTATAAAATACAGCTGTCGACAATGATTTTTAACTCATATTGTATGAAATAGATTGTGAGGAAGCTGCAAGCATACTCTACCTTTGTGAAATGAAAATCGACTATTATATGCTTTAACTGCCTAATTCTGCTTATTGAACGTTCTCTATATTCTTAACGCATACATCTACACTTTTTATTGCAACTAATTGAACCAAATTCCTTTCCAGATCAAGTATAATTGATGGCATATTCACATTGATAACGAGGAAGTTAGTCTATTGTACCTAGCAATTAGAAACCAAGCCAAAGATCATATATCAAGTTGTAGACTTTCTCCATTTTAAGGAGTTTGCTTATTAAACTCTAGACATTAGACATCAGAGAGCAATGACAACAGAATTCCTCCTTCCCCATATCCATTTCAAGCATTTTCCCCAACAAACGAATCTGAAAATCGGTCAATTTAGTAAAACTCCTGAATAAACCCTAACAAGAAGCTACAACTCCCAGAAACAAGACAATGCTTAATCCAATAGCAGCAAACGAAACCCGCACACAAATGCCTACACCTATATATATCCGATTACCAATTCCTACAACATCAAACTCACCGGTGCAATTCGAGACTCGAGGTTAGGGTTAGCATTAGGAGGCGGATCGGGAACCGAAGCCGATGAACCATTGACCTTACCAACATCCCTCATAAGCTTCTTCCACGAAACATACGTCGTATCCCCAGGTCGAAGCTCCACCTTGAGTAATTTCCGATCACCGGCCGTCAAAACCTTCGGCGATGCTCCCAACGATTCGCCACCAATAGAACCCCCACTTATCTCCTTCACTTCCGACATTAATAATTCGGGTCGGGTCGGTTCAGTGATCCACTATGTACTGACCCCTGGGTTCGAGATGGTTCGATCTCAACACCAATCAAGAGAGTGGAATCGATGAATAGAGAGAGACTGAAACTGAGAGAAGAAGAAAGTTGCGCGGGATACCAAAAATGACGCTCTTAATTATGTTTGTTGTTTTATTCACAAAAAAAGGATTATTAATTTTATTACATAGTTTTTTTTTTTTTTTTAATGTATTATTTCTCGAAATATCTAATCCACAGTTAGAACACTCTTGAGCTTTATCCGCTTCCCATGGCGTCAACCGCCGCTTCTCCTTCCTTATCTCTACTCTCATTCACCTCAAAACCACCGTCTTCCTCCGCCACGCAGCGGCTATTTGCGTCATTCAGAACGGACGGCGGTTTCGCTCCTTTAACACTCAAATCCCGCCGCGGACGTGGTATCATCGTTAAAGTAGACGACGTCGATGCTGATGGAGGTGGACCGGACGAGTACGACATGGATGATGAGGAGGTAGAGGAAGTTGACAACAAGAAGGACTATGACGTCGAGTATGACCCCTTGGCCGCCGCGATGGCGGCTGCAGGCGGTGGTGGTGATGGAGATATCGCTTTTGTTCAGAGTAAGAGTTTTATATCGACACAGGGATGGGATTCGGAGATGGTGGTGGATTATCGGATAAACGAAGATGAGTTTCATAAAATCAGCTTAATGGACTGTGATTTCTTTATCAGAAAACCTCCTGATCCAGATAACGATGTTTATGATTTCAGAGAGGTGTGTTGAGTTCTCTGATTCAATTTTGAATTCCCAGTATTTTTTCAACTAGACATTGTGTTTTGTTTGTGGCTGCAGATGTATGTAACTCCTCCTGATACAGATATTTACTCAATTCCGAGAGTTCTTGCACCAATGCCTCAAAAGGTCAGTCATTTATCTTTACCGGTTGTTGTTTTTTGTAATGCTTATGCTTTGTTATGGGACTTTCTTAGTGTGCTCAATTGCTAATTGATCCCATTCACTTTCACTCGACCTGGTAATTGTATAAATTATGAATTATCTGCCAAGTTTGCTATTGTTTGGAACTTCTACTCACACTTATAGAAGTGCCGTAGATGGTCAGAGCTTTCTTCACCACTTAGTATGATTAGAAAGTCAGAA
This sequence comes from Arabidopsis lyrata subsp. lyrata, assembly GCF_000004255.2. Taxonomy (NCBI): domain Eukaryota; kingdom Viridiplantae; phylum Streptophyta; class Magnoliopsida; order Brassicales; family Brassicaceae; genus Arabidopsis; species Arabidopsis lyrata. Next base: position 9,345,263 of record NW_003302555.1, on the reverse strand, counting down.
TGTAGCAGCTGGGTGTTCTTTAGTCACTTTCCTTTCCGGCTTTGATGATTGTGGTTTGGTGGTAATGAGTCTTTCTTAATTTATGTTACAAGTACAGTATATTCGGTGTGCAATGAGTGATTATGGATGTTACAATGTCACTGAACCACCTATTGATGCTCCCCGGGATCCACTGTACAAATCTGAGAGGGAGATATCTAAGGTACATATTGGACTATGTTTCATTCATTGATGTTAAATCAGGTCTTTGATGCAGGGATTCTTGAGCAACATGTATTAACAAGGAAGCACTTAGTTTTGATTTGGCAACATTTTTGGAAACCGCACCGGGAAATATGTCATATAATGCATTAAGAATGACATCAACACGAAACTACTTAGTTTACTTTAGTAGTTGCAGTTTCTGGTACAACTTTTCTTCATCATGTTTATTCGTTATGCAGGTTTTCTTGACAAAGCATTACCGGAACAGAAGGACAAACGACCCAGAATTTGTGCTAGATCTTGAAGAGATCTATGTTATTGATTCCAAGACAAAGTCAATCACCAGAGCCAGAGTTCTGGTATGACCAATTCTTACCTTTCAAGTTATTTAAGCTCAAGTTCTCATTCCGAGCCTGAGCACAATCCTCAACATAGACCGTAGCCAATTGGGTGTTTTTGATGTTTTGACATATTCCCTTAGACGAATATGTTTCATGTTATTACACTAATACAATGCTGGTTTATATTAGTGCTATATTTGCCTCTAGTTCTGAATCATATAGCTTGAGTTGAGTTCTTGAAATACTGTGGATAGCTCAAAGCTGTGAAGACAATCTTCCTTCCCATATTAAAGTCTTAGATCGTTTCAGGTGACAGTTCCAGGAGGAAGAAAAAGAGATAGGAAGGATGACTTGCTCGTGATACGAGATAATGGAACCTCCTTTAAGATCATACACGTGGTAGCTTCCCATTTCCAGATCCATTTCATCTGGCAGACATTTGTATTCCTTCATCTAGCTTTACTCATATTCTCTCCATGTCTATATATTTTCCTTTCGTACAGGGTGAAAGAGATGACCCAACAACGGTAATAGAGAGGGAAGAGTGGAGCAAGACCCGAGAAGACATGGAGAAACATCTCAGGAAGCTACGAGACTTCAGTGTCTCAAATTGGTTCTAAAAAATCCCGAAAGAAACAAAACAGACAAGTCAGTTTCTTCCTGGGATATAATACGAGAGCAGATGATGTCAATCAATGATAGGGTGGAGGGTAAACAATTTTTGTGACCTCAGTTGGTACTTCACTAGAACAGAGATGAATATGGGACTCTAGAAAAAAGTGTGTAGTAGATGCAATAGTTTGATGGACTAACATTCGATGGATAGAGAAGCTAGCTTATTTGCAAATTTTGAGGTGTTTAATTCAAGTTCTCAATTGATGATTATAATGGCTTGTAGTATTATTCTTGTGATGAGATATTTTCATATTCAAGATTGGAACAAAGTGTTTGTATTTGGGAAATTGGAATGGTGTTGACTGTTGAGTGGACTAATTGGAACTTTTAGACGGCGTGTCGCTTTTGGGATACGTAGCTACTAAAAACGGCAGGTAGTCTGTTATTCTAACTTTTGATTTAATTTATGATGACGTCAAGAAAGGACACGTGTACGGTATCATGTTCGGTCGATTGGGATTTTCACGTGAGTGGGATTTTCACGTGAGTGGGATTACATATGTCAAAGTCGCCGACAGAGCTGTCATGTTGTGTGGTTGGTTCTATTAGCCCATTCTGTGACCACCGAACATTAACTTCCCTATTCAGTTTTCTTTTTCTTTGTTTTTTTACAAAATTTATATACATTGAAACCCTTAAAAAAGTACAAGAATCACTTCGAATGACACGTAAAAACAAAATAAATGCATGCACCAACAATTCGGTGATCGATTTATGGAATTCGTTAGGTATAGAAATATATGTAAAACATGAATGTGTTCAATATTATGGAATGGTCAGAAAGATCGATTTGACATGCCAAACCAACAAGGTGGATAAGAAAAGTATCAAATTTTAACACACGTTATAATCGAATTCAATATAAATTGAAATCATTGAATATATACATGCTAGTGTAGGCTGGAACAAAAACATTACACGTTAAAAAGTGTTATACAATTCATCTTTTGCAGAAAAACAAAAACATGTGAAGAATATATCGAATAAAAATGAATTGTATGATTAAATAAAGAAGATTGACGTGAGAAAAGATTAGTCAAAATGGAATAAAAATAACGATAAGGTATGTGCATCAACCGTTGAATATGTAAATAATATAGTAAGTGTGGCTTTGGTGGCCTACATTTTCTAATAAGTATCTTTGAATTGTCAACCTACCCTATTAAAATACATACACAATAGACAAAGGAATAAAATCATATAACTATGAAAAGTCTTTATGATAATTTGTTATCTTATTGCCCCTCATTTATGGTTTTGTACATGGCACAACATTCTATTAATCGATAACGGTTGACCATATTTGCCGTATTTAATACGTAGATTTTTTATTCTACTGATTGGTACCAAAGTTTTAAGTTAATATATATATATATATATATATATATGAATGATCTTATTCTTATGATAACATAAATTCAGATAAAACAAATTATTGTTTATTTGCATAAAAGTTTATATATAAAATAATCCAAAGGGTTATAAATAACGTTTTGAAAGTAAATAAATAATGTTTATTTCATGAATGTATTTTAAATTTAATTAAAATGAGCCAAAAAAAGCAAATATTTTTTTTTTTGATAATTTGTTAGGTTGATATTTAATGAGAGAGTGTACTGTGAAGACTAAATACTAGTATTAAATTATGTATTTATCTATCAAATGGCAACGAAATGAAAATTCTCATATGTCTGCTCCTCCCTTCTTCTTTTTTGATTTTGGCTTTATGCTCCTCTATTCTTACTCTTCTCTCTCTCTCAGAAGCTGCAAAACCAAAATCAAAGCCGCAAGAGAGCGAAGGGAGAGAATAGCAGACTCTCTTTTGTGAGCGTTGCATGATTTTGTGTCTCCAGGAATCATCACACTACAACGTATTCACCTGAAATTCAGACAAAACATTTTTGAGGAAACTGGACAAGTGAGAGATGACGGAAAACGGCGTCGTTCCAGGAGGAGGAGGCACTGTTATTGTGGGCGTGAAGTTCGATGAGTCGAGCAATGAGCTGCTTGATTGGGCTTTGGTTAAGGTTGCTGAACCGGGTGATACTGTAATCGCTCTTCATGTACTCGGCAATGGTAACACATTTTTGTTTCTCTGGGTTTTTGAGTCCGTGATTAACGAAAAAGCTAAGATTTTTTGAAATGGGTTTGAATGTTTACTCTGGATTCGTCATTTGTGTAGAGATCGTTGATCGAGCAGACAACTCTTCGCTTATCTCCCTTGTTAAAAACTTTGACTCTGTTCTTCAAGTCTATGAAGGTTTATGCAAATTGAAACAGGTATGATGTTAGAAGTGGAAAACTTTCATGCTCTTTTTTACCCTGCTTTAGCTGATGATTGAATTCCTTTTCATAGGTGGAATTGAAGCTGAAATTATCCCGGGGTTCTTCTACTACTAGAAAGATTCTAGTTAGAGAAGCAAAATTGTGTTCTGCGTCCAAACTTGTAGTTGGGATCTCCAGACGTTTCCATACAATTCATTCATCTGTTTCAGTGGCTAAGTACTTAGCCAGGAAAGTATCAAAAGATTGCTTGGTTCTGGCCGTTGACAACGGGAAAGTCATGTTTCAGAAAGATGGTTCCTCATCGATCATTCATTATTCTAAAGGTTTGGCCTTTTTCTATGAGTTTCTTTTGTATGTGATTATTATGTGTGTGGATTAGTGTTTTGAACTCTTCTTTCTTGGGTATTGGTTTGTCATAGGTAAAAGTGATTCTCGTAGGAATACTTTGTCTAGTTTCTTTCAGATGCCTGTCACATTGAGAAAGAATACCAAAGTAGTAAACCATTCTGAGGTGGAAGAGGAAGAGGCGGAGGAGGATCATTCCAATGGCCAGAGTCTACGGCGGTCTTTAGTGTATGCATGCCTTGGGAATTGCTCGGTTCGTGATATGAATTCTCTGCCTTCTCCTGGAAATTTATCTCGATCTTCTAGTTGTGATGGTGATCAAGATGATAATGCTGATTTCCACAAGGCAATGGCACTTGTGCCTGCAAAATTTCCAGAAGATTTGACCCCATTCATTACAATGCTGGTAAAGGAACTGCCTGAGTTTAGACCAGGTTGGCCTTTGCTTTGTCGTGTAGCTTCTTCAGATGTATTAGCTTCTGCTCCGCGAAGTTCTTCTTTCAGAAAGATACCAGTTGTTCAGTGGGTGTTGAAGCTGCCCTCTAGGACCAATTCTGTTGTTGGAAGTACAGACACAAAGCAGATTGGTTTTGATTCTTCTGAATCTGAAGATTATGATAAGTTGTCTAGCTCAAACGCTGAAAGCCGAGCAATTGTTCCTGATGATTCTATGATCGTGAAATGTTCTCTTGATCATAGCTCAGGTAGATTTCCAGAGAATGTAGAGGGTCTTCAGGCAAGGATCTCCACATCTTGCCAGTTTTTTAAGTACAAGGAACTTGTGTCGGTGACATCCAATTTCAGTGCTGGTACGTTCCTCTCTTCTCATACTTCAGCTACAGTTTTTTTTTTTTAAAATTTCTTAAGACTCTTGTCATTTGCTTTTGTCTAAATAAGAAAAGCAATGTCCTTTCAGATAATTTCATCGGAAAAGGAGGCAGCAGCCGGGTTTTTAGAGGTTATCTGCCCAATGGAAGAGAGGTTGCAGTGAAAATTCTCAAACAGACCGAATGTGTCTTGAAGGATTTTGTGGCAGAGATTGACATTATCACAACCTTACACCATAAGAACGTTATTTCTCTTATAGGTTATTGCTTTGAAAACAATAACCTGTTACTGGTATACAATTATCTCTCAAGAGGAAGCCTTGAAGAGAATCTTCACGGTATGCCTCTGACCATTTACCCACTTGCAGACTTTCTTATGTTCTGTCTCTAACAATCAAGGTTTGAAATTAGGCAACAAAAAAGACCTGGTTGCATTTCGTTGGAACGAGAGATATAAGGTGGCCGTGGGAGTAGCTGAGGCGTTGGACTATCTGCATAACAGTGCTCCACAACCTGTCATTCACAGAGATGTTAAGTCATCAAATATATTGTTGTCTGATGATTTTGAGCCACAGGTAACTTTCTCTTAGTTTCCTTGTCACATCGAAGAAAAATTCGTGAGATACTAATAAGGGAAACCTTGTTCACAGGTTTCTGATTTTGGGCTTGCAAAGTGGGCGTCAGAATCCACAACTCAGATAATATGCTCCGATGTGGCAGGCACCTTCGGGTGAGAAATAAAAAATCAAACTCTGTTGATGTTGCGTGAAAGTTGTTTAAGTAACAATCTTGAGAATGTTCTACGTTTCTTGGTGCAGCTATTTAGCTCCAGAGTACTTTATGTATGGTAAGATGAACAATAAGATAGATGTCTATGCATACGGTGTTGTACTCCTTGAGCTTCTTTCTGGAAGAAAACCGATTAATAGCGAATCTCCAAAGGCTCAAGACAGTCTTGTTATGTGGGTATGTGGATACTACCGGCAAAAAGTTCTTACATTGAAATGTCTAAACTTTCTTTGTTATTGCTAAACAGACATGCATGTACACGTGCAGGCGAAGCCAATTCTGGATGATAAAGAATATTCGCAGCTATTGGACTCTAGTTTGGAAGATGACAACAATGGCGACCAGATGGAGAGGATGGCGTTAGCAGCCACTCTTTGTATAAGACATAACCCTCAATCTAGGCCAACGATGGGAATGGTTAGTCAATTCTTAATCCTCCATGTTATTGCCAATTCCATCATTTTAGAGATGGCTACTATATCAAACAAGTTAACACTATGCATATCTTGACTTTACAGGAGTGTCATAGCGGTTATTAACACGATATGTCTTTTGGAAATGCAGGTCTTAAAGCTTCTTAAAGGTGACGTAGAGATACTAAAATGGGCAAAGCTACAAGTTAGTAACCATTTAGAAGATTCAAAGCTACTAAAAGACGAGAAATTGCGGAGGTCTAATCTGCAGTCACATCTAAACCTAGCATTCCTCGACATGGAAGATGACTCTCTTTCCATGGGAAGCATGGAGCAAGGAATCTCCGTGGAGGAGTATCTTAAAGATAGGACAAGCCGTTCATCAAGCTTCAACTGAGCCATTTTTTGTTCACTACAACAAATCACAATTGCAATACTCTCCAATGTGAGATGGTGACGAAAATGGATTCTGTTGTGCGTGAGTGTAAGTGTATATTTAAGAACAGGTGTTTCTTTTCACTTTCATGGCCTCATGGGTGGTGGATGAGAGGTGGATTTGTGGGTATTATTGGCCCTCCTCCCTCCCTTGGTTTTGGGGATATAATCATAGCTTTCAATAGTTTGGGGTGTTCTATGCAATTTCATTACTTTGTTTGGGGCATCAGAGACATGTAATTTGTATTCCTTGATCCTAATAATGGATCGAAGTGAATTTTCTTGTCTTGTAATGCTCGAACGTGTCTCACTGTTATCAATAGAATAACATTATCTTGTATATAAGTTTTTTAGAGAATTATAAATGATTTTTTCTTGAATAAAATTTTCAAAATAATAATTACTTTTCGTATTCTTTAGAGTGCCTATCACAATCTTAAGGATTTTAGCAATCTTATCATAACTCTATAATGTGTGAGACAAACCATGCATGTGTGACTGAGTCAATCCATATTCTGTGGTAAGAGATGACATAAGTATCTTCATGTCATATTCAAGTTCCCATTGAGTAAAGGAACAAGACCGGATGAAATAAATTCTGTGATAACTAATTCTTTGATAATGTACCCATTTTCTACTCATTAGTCATTAGAGTTTTTGTTTACCCAAATGTAACATCTAGTTATTTTTTTTTTGTCAATGGCATGCATTAGATTTGAATCTAGATGGTGACACAATAACGATAAAATAAAATTAGCGACTAAAATATCTAAAGAAATCATTGTTTTAAATTTCAAAATAACAAAATTTTAACAAAAAAAAATAACAAAACAAACATAAAATTAATCGTTAATCTCACTCTTACCAACGATTGTAATCAAGCTGAAGAACCGAATCTTATATACACTACGGCCCATAATAAAATCCAATGGCCCAATAAGATTAGGGAAAAAAAGAGAGCTGCGAAAAGAAGATATAAAATCCGGTTACCGAAAATCGCCACGATTCAACAAGTAAATTGATTCGTGTGTTTTTTTTTCATCAGTAAATTGATTCGTGTGTATAATTCTATTTTTATCGCCGTTTTCGTGTTGCGTGCGTTTTCATCAGAAGACGAAGACGAAGAAGAAGAAGAAGACGCGGCGGTTCAAAAGATCTGGAATTTCTTAAGGGTTAAAATTCAAATCAGCCATGGATTCTTCTCATTACAATCCTACCTACGATCCATGGAATTCTCCTTACTCTCCTCATCTTCATCCTCCTTCTGCTCCTCTCCTTCCGCCGCCACCGCCGTTACCTCCTCCTCCTCCTCGTCAATCTCATCCTGAGAGCCCTAATTTATACGCTCGATCAACCCAGAGCAATGGTCAACGTCAAGATTACCACCACCAATACTCTCATCATCGTCAAGATCTTCCGCCTAATCCGGCGGTTAATCAGCCTTCTTCAAACTACTACCAGCATCATCCGTCACCGCTCCAGCAACAGCATCAGCAACCGCCGTTGCAGCAGCAGCAGCATCCTCAATACATTCCTCAGCAAGTTAGTTATGAGCCTCAAAGAATATCGCAGCCGTTGTCATCGAGTATTCAATGTAAAGAATCCAGAGATATAGCTCAGTCTGATTGGGTTGGGTTCAATGAAAAGCGACTTGATTCATGGACAGGGGATGCTGCTCCGGGTCGAATTGATTCTGGTCCAAGCCGTAACTATCAGTATGACTACAGCCGCAACTTGTCGAGGGAGTCTTCAGGTGTTAATCGTGGTTTAGATGGTAGTTCTAGGTCTAGAGATGAGTTTCGTAATCTTGGATATGCTAGAAAAGAATCTGGAGCCACTAGGACAGAGGGGAATTATCAAGCCCGTGGTCAGTTAAAATCAGAATCCGATAGATTTGTTAGGGGTTTAGATGAGGGAAATAGGGTTTTATCTTCTAGTGTTGGCTATGGCAGTGACAGATATGGTCTTACAGTAAGTCGAGATGTGACTAGGTCATCAGCAAGCCGTGAAGGGGCTAGAAACCAGAGGTGGGATGAAGCACGTAATGAAGGGAGGACTCTACATCCCCAGAAAAAAGATGATTACTATCATTCTGAGATTGAACAATATTTTGATCGTGGAAGGAGAGAGGAGAGCAGTGAGTTGAATCGAACACCTAGGAAACAAATCCAGAAGAAGAGTGCTCTTCTAAGGCTTGAAACTCCAAGATCCTATCAAAACAGTAGAGAGAATGATTGGTCTCGGCAACATAATCATCACAATGGGAAAAGGTTATACTCTAACTCATACAGGGGTAAGGAACACATGGGTCATTCTGATCGTGGACTGGTGGAGAAGCAAAGGGGGAGAAGTCCAGTGGACCTTGATATATCATTTAAATCGAATGCTCTGGTAGCTAAGCCCGTAGCATCACCTACAAGTGCAGGTATCCGTTCGGGCGCGTCTGTGACACCTAGGTCTATTAAAGCTAGAAGAGCATTGCTTTCTGATAAAAATGAGAAAGCTTCAGTAACTGAAAAAAATGGAAAGCTGGGAACCCAGTTGTCATTTGAGGAGGTTTCGGTTTCTGAGGGCTTCAGACGGTCTACAAGGCAAACTACTGCATCTGAAAAACAACCTGACAGTCACTCAACCCCGTCTTCCAGTGATTCCGCTGGCAAGCTAAACAAGGTCAGATTTGTTCAAGACAGCAAAGTCAAACTTACTGATACAGGTCCTGAAGCTTCAACTCATGATGCTGAAGCAAAAATTCGTAGTCCTGTACATGCTGCAGAAAAGATCTCTAGTTTTTGTGAGACTTTGAAAGAGGCCAAGGATGACATTAATGTCAAGCATGGTAGCAATATGGAGGCTTGCTCCACTGAGGAAGGTGTTATTGATGGAAACCAAAGTACACTGAAGTCTCATGAAGATGTGTTGGACAGAACGAGCACTGATTGTAATGCGGGCGAAGCGCTTATGCCGAAGGTCATGGAGATGGATGAAATCGTGAAGACAAAGGCAAAAATCAATATATCTCCTGGTAAATTGCCTGTATCATGGCCAACAGCCGATGATCTTTCTGGGTGTTCTGAGGACATGGATTGTGAAGATGACGACATGGATTGTATACCATCAAGGAATATACCAATGATGGAAGTAAGTACTGGGTTTGAAGAAAGAAAATCCATTAATTCATCTGATGGATCTTTGGGTTACGGAGGAAAGGATTTTCAGAAGTTATGTCTAGATGCATCCATCTATTTTAATAGAGACGACCCTGGTGATAAGGTGTTGGCGAAGTCAGATATCGGTGGTATTGAAGATGACAACAAGAGGATTAATAAGAATCTAGATTCCTTGTCTCCTGAAAATGCCTCTCTGGACATTGCTAATGTTTCATCGGATCTTGCTAATGCAAATAATAGTGCCTCAGGGGATCTTGCTAATGCTAACAGTTTTACCGTTGGGACATATATTAATACTATGGCCACGTCACCTGGTAAGAGTGTAGTTTTCCAGATGGAAAGTAAAAATCTTCCTCACTGCAAAAACACAGTCAATGCAGCTGTTGAGAATGTTAGCGGAAAAGAATACATGGAAACTACGCCTCTTAATGTTGCTGCAGAAATGGCTGACAATATGGATAGTGATGAAGGTAAACAGACTTTTGTAAATGACACTTCTTCATCTCTGACAAAGGTTGGAGTAAAGGGATCATCAAATGTGCTGTCTGTGGAGAGGACTGATGGCTGTTCGCACAGTGATGAATCTGATTTAGCTATGGCAGTACCATCTGAGGTGTGTATGGAAAATGTAAGCACCGAGAGACTTGTCCCTGATGAGGTTTTGAAATCTTATCATCCTGCAGAAATTCCTTCTGTAGATCAGTTTAGTGGTTCTGATCGTAGAGGTTTGAAAGCTTATTTATTGGAGCCAAATGTTTCTCTTAGCAAAGATCTTACTGATTGTGCGAGAGAGAGTCTTGTTGAGCGAGATGTTAGCCAAAGATCTGCCACATTTTGTGATAAATTACCTAACTTGTCTGCGCTCGTAACTGAAACAAATCTTGCAATTGGAATTAATGGCATGTCTGGTAATGAAACGGTTACTGATACTGTATCTGGTCTCCACGAAATTCAACCATGTACAACAGTATGCAAGTTGTCTCCTGAAGATCGTTTTGGATATGGATCATCTGGTGTCATTGGTTCTGTCCGGAGTCTCTTTATAGATAAAAATCTTGAAAAGGATCCTTCAAAGGTCAGTTCTTGCTTAGTATCTGATAGTTCTGTTGGTCCTTGTCATATTTCTCCCTTGGTGGCAGTGAATGAGGAGATACAAAACAAAATATGTATCCAAGCTAACTGCAGTAATTCTCAAGATGACATCAAGCATAAGGAAAATAATTGTACTGAAAGCGTTGAGGTAGATACTCAAGAAGAGAAAGCAAAGCTTCCTGGAGGAACTTCTAAGTCAAGAACTCGGGGTACTAATATTATTGCTGGTAGTGGGGACTCTGTGTTATTATGTGATTCTTTATCCAGCTCAGGAAGGCGGAACTTCAGGCAGCTACGGAGTGAAGTTCATGTTGCTGCTATGGTTGATGAAACTAGCAAAGGTGAAGAGAAATCCAAGCCTTCTGGTGGTATTGTTGCTGTTAGGAAAGATTCAGTGTTTCCATGTGATTCTCTATCCAGCTCGCCAAGGCTGTACAGACCGTTACGGAGTGAAATTCACGTTGCTTCTATGGTTGATGAAACTAGCAAATCTAAAGAGAAAACAGAGTCTTCTGGTGGAACTTCTAAGCACAGAACTCCGGAAACTGATATTGTTGCTGGTAGTGGGGATTCCGTGTTTCCATGTAATTCTTTATCAAGCTCACCAAGGCTGAGCTTCAGGCAGTTACGGAGTGAAATTCATGTTGCTGCTATGGTTGATGAAACCAACAGAGTTAAAGTGAGTCAAAATGGAGATAGTCTTTTAGATACTTTACAAGAGCAAATTATGAGCTCCCATGAGTTAACCCAGCCAGATAGCTCTTTGGCGCATTGTGATTTAGTTATGAAGCCAATTGGTGATCCAATCGTGAAACTGACTGATATAACTTCTGATGTGGGCTCTCAAGAAAAAGACTTGCGCAATAGTGCTAAGACTGATATATTTGATGGCGAAGCATTGTCATCTGATGGAAAAGTTTCTGGAACTGAAATTCCTGGTGATTCAGGTGTTCTTGTGTCCAGATCATACTCACATGCAGATGTTAAATTTGCATCGACCCATGTTAAAGAGCAAGTAGTCTCTGTGCCACACCGGGATCTTCAAAGTAAGACATCTATGAATTCTAAGTATGAAATAGAAAAGAGGAAAAAGAAACCCAATTACTCTACTCAGAAAAATTATCCCAGTTCCCTGCTTTTTGTGTCTGACACGAAGAAAGATGCTAACCCTCCAATTCATATCACAAAGCGTCACACTTGGCATCGAAAGTCCGATACTTCTCCCTCTTCTTTTGTAGCTGCCAAGCCTTTGTCTTCGACGTTGTCTACACAACAGAAGTTTCCCAAAGTGACTGCCCAATCTAGTAATAGTTACGTACGTAAAGGGAATAGTCTTCTTCGAAAACCCTCACAGTCTCCTGGTACTGCCCTGGGAATGCCTCCATCTGCTATCCAGTTGAACCATTTCACTGTGGAAGACAAAAGCACGGGACCTTCCAATATGGTTGATGTAGATAATGCTTCTTCACTTGTTAAAACAGGGGAAATACCTACTCTTGAGAGGCAGTCAAAGCCTCCCTCAGACAGCAGCACTTCCAAAGTATCAAATGCCATCGCTACTTCGTCAGGAAAATGTGTGTTATCTTACAGCACGGATCATCTCACCACCGGTTTACCTGAGTCTATCATGGATTCTGCTACATCTGGAGAAGCTAATTTTCCACATTCTGGTGGGGATACATTGAAGACATTTGATACACTAATTCAGATGGGTTACGCTTCAGATTGCCAGCAGAAGAGAAATCCGTCTGACTTGGATTCTGCGAATTTGAAGAGAATGGTATATGTCAAGAGAAAGGCAAATCAGTTGGTTGCAGCTTCAGATATTCATGGTGTAAGTCAGAACCAGATTCCTTCCTCTGATGGGTACTTTAAGCGAAGTAAAAATCAGCTAGTAAGGAATTCAGAGAGCCGTTGCAATCAGTCAATTTCCTTACCTGATGATGCATTAGATACACGATCAGCTGCAAACATAGTTTCGGAAAGATCATCTAGCTCAGCATTCTCTGACTCTGGTATGTAAAGCAAAGTAAATATCTGTTAGCGCTTGTTGAGCATATTATCAGGACTGTTCAAATTGATGCTGATATGCATGTTTCATTAGGAGATTCTGAACAATAGATGTTTTATTCGCTGAAAAAGAAAAGGAATAACTTGTTTGCTCTGGCTTAGTCCTTTTATTTTCTTTGAGAATAAACTATCCAGTGTTTTCCTACAGTAACATGCATATCAGAATCCCTTTCTATGTATACTTGTTTTGTCTTTTTGTGGTTTTTCTTATCATAACAAAAGCAAGATATGAAGTTACTCGTCTTCTTTTTTTATTGTCAGCTGTCATGCGACCATTTAAGCAATCAAAGTTTTCTCTGGTTTGGACGCAAAATGATCCGCAGCCAAGAATGCCCATAGCTCACATGCGATATCAGAATATTTTGCCGCAACTTGTTCCCTGGAAAAGAGTGACATACTGGAGAAGATTAATGAATTCAGTGTCTGCTTTCCGAAATGGTTCTTTTCCCAACATTAGGTATGTTAGCATCTAAAGGTGCTCATTTTCCTTGAGCTGCAACTCTTTTTTTTGTGTGTTTGCAAACATGATGACAGGGCATTCTATCTTCAGCCGAAAGTTGTCAATGATGAGGAAGAGACATACAGTTTACACAAGATCAACTAATGGGTATTCCCTCAGAAAATCTAAGGTTTTAAGTGTTGGTGGGTCGCATTTAAAATGGTCCAAGTCCATTGAGAGAGACTCGAGAAAAGCTAATGAGGTTAGTTTCCTCAGTGTCTTTGGCCTAAGTCTATAAATAATTGCTGCTTTAGGACAATTGAATGTGGTGTCAACAACTATATCTTTTTTTCGTATTTGTACAGGAGGCCACATTGGCTGTGGCTGCATTCTCAAAGAAAGAAAGTGAAAAGCATTCTGGACAAAATAATAATAGTATGGCGAGCAGAAACCATCTGGCACGTAAGTTGGTTCACTATATCCATGACCAGTTATTTTGGACGAAATATTATATTTTTTAGGAGGCCTCCTCTGACCAGTTCTTAGTTCTTACAAAGCTTCAACTCCATTTCTCTTGAATTTATCTTCTTGCCGTTTTTTGAGATGGCCGGATGACTCTGTTTCCAGCAAACCTTAAGATTTTTATAATCTGGTTTCCAGGGGAGCGCGTTTTCAGGTTTGGCTCCCTTCGTTATAAAATGGACTCTTCAAGACGAACTCTTCAGAGAATATCTGGTAGGATATCCTAAAGTTAAAAACATGAATGCTATAGTTTTATATCGTTGATGTAAAATGAATATATAAAAACTGACACAGACACACACACATGCATTATATCCTGGTCACACCCTTTAGGTGATTGATTATTCTCAACAAATGTTTTGATCGGAGTTGAGAACTCTCTAGCTGTATAAGTCTTACCCTTATGTATATCTGGTGAGCTTAAACATAAACGTTTTGTTAGATGTTGATTCACCGTGCTCTGGACCTTCTGAAAATGGGAAGGGTGTGAAAATACCGATTATCCCAAAGAGATTGGTGATCGGCAATGAAGAGTACGTAATTCTCACTGCATTTTATTTATTTATTTACTCCACATTCTGGAGCCTCAATTGAACGTTTTAATCTATTTTGCAGATATGTTCGGTTCGGAAATGGTAACCAGCTTGTCAGAGATCCAAAGAAACGAACTCGTGTGTTGGCAAATGAGAAAGTGAGATGGAGCCTGCACAATGTCCGGTTGCGGTTGGCTAAAAAGAAGAAGTACTGCCAGTTTTTCACAAGATTTGGGAAATGCAACAAAGATGACGGAAAATGTCCCTATGTTCATGACCCCTCGAAAATTGCTGTTTGCACCAAATTTTTGAATGGATTGTGTGCCAATGCAAATTGCAAATTGACTCACAAGGTTTTCTTACTAAGTCATTGCTGCATAATTGTGCTTAACAGAAATCTCTAACTGGATAACTTATTTCTTCCACAGGTCATTCCAGAAAGGATGCCTGATTGTTCTTATTATCTGCAAGGTAAGAATTCATTGCACTAAGATCCCATTGCGTTACGCACAATACTAATTCCTACAATGCAGGCCTATGCAACAATGAGGCATGTCCATATAGGCATGTGCATGTCAATCCGAGCGCCCCTATATGTGATGGGTTTTTAAAGGGATACTGTTCCGATGGAGACGAGGTAAGGATTCCACTTAAAATACATTGCGTGGTTTGCAATTGGCATCCATTCCGTTTTGACATGCATATCCACCTTTCCTTTGCACTATTAGTGACTCTCTTAGTGCCCTTGATCCTATCTAATTCTTTTGATGACTTCAGTAGCATATTAAGTTGACTATACAATAAGGAGTATAAGGGATAGAGATCCCTCTCTGGCTTTATGTCACATATTTTTTTTCTCCATCTCAATTCGCAAACACATGATGAAGTAAGATTGCGGATTGTCTCTACATAATGGTCACAGTGTCGGAAGAAGCATTCCTACAACTGCCCGGTTTTCGAAGCCACTGGATCATGCTCTCAAGGATCAAAATGCAAGCTCCACCACCCCAAGAACCAAAGCAAAGGAAGAAAGAGAAAAAGACCAAGCGAACCATCACAGAAAAATGCCCGTGGGCGTTACTTTAGTTCACTTCACAACATCCTTTCCGAGTCTGAGCCAATGGTATTCAATAGGCGTTCTACTGACAGTGAAGTTTTTGGAATGGAAGGCCTCGATTTTATAACCCTTGGCACTACTGAGTATGAAGCCAGTGATGACAATGATCCAGCCACCGTGCAATCTATCTCCAGTGACAGCGAATCACCGATTTCAATATACAATCTAATCACACCAGTAGCTCTAATGCAGTAAGAAGCATCAGTTTGTTTTGGTGAGTACAAAGGTAAGATCAAGGGGATTCAGATTCGTCACATTCGAGGATGAGAAATCCATGATGTGATTGTGGGAATGGACGGACAAGAGCTCAATGGTCGCAGCATCACTGTGAACAAGGCTCAGTTACGAGGAAGTGGTGGCGGAGGCGGTTGTGGCGGAGTTGGTGGAGTTGGTGGAGGTTGTGGCGGCAGACGCGAAGGAGGATACAGCGGCAGTAGTGGCGGTTACTCAAGAGGAGGTGGTGGTGGCGGCAGACGCGAAGGAGGATACAGCAGCAGTGGTGGCGGTCACTCAAGAGGAGGTGGTTGTGGCTATGGAGGTCGTGGCGGTTACTCATGAGAAGGTGGTGGTGGTGGCAGGCGCGAAGGAGGATACAGCGAGGGTGGAGGTTACGAAGGAAGCAGAGGTGGAGGATGGTTATTCCTTACTAGACTGGGGATAATAAATGTTTTGGTTCTGCTTCATCTGAGTTCTATGTGCTAACTTTGGTTCTACTTTTGCTACTTTGGATGTAACAGGTTGTGTGATTTAATTTGGTATCTTGAAACGTAATGGTAAGTCACTTTTCCTTCTCTAAATAACAATATTCGTCGCGAGATTTATTTGTGGTCTGATTCGTTTTATCAACTAATTACAAGATTGATTTGTTCCAGTTTCCTCTAATCCTCTTTTTCCCCTAATCAATTTTAGAAGGTTAATTTAAGAGACTTGACAACACCCTCTAACTCATTGAGAAGGTTTGATTGAGTTATTGGGTCACAGGTTTTAAACTGGATTAAGGGTAAACACGGTAAAGTAAATTGGAATACAGTTCTTTTTTGTTGACTTTTCTTTTCTTTCTAATAAGTCCGCTTGGAAGCTTTCTTTAATGCACATAAGGACATGGAAGAGATAATCACATTACAGAGAACCTGAAGCCACTGGGCCAGTCTTGAGTCATGAACTACTACACAATGGTGAGGCTAATGTTACACAAATAAAAGCAAGTCTTGTCGAAACTTATTTCATGAAAAAAGGTCTTGCATATCTTAATTATTAGTCTTCCATGACAACGGAATTAGTAGTCTTCTGTCAGAACTCTAAGTGCTGATACCCTTTTGTCAGAAACATCTGATCTTCAAACATTCTTGATCGAGCCATGGTTTGAATGCATCATCACGTACCACTTTCTGAGAAACAACAACATCAACTAGTGACCCAGTGGACAACTCTATGTGGCAAGAAGAACAAGTTTTCAGGATAAACGAATTGCATATAAGTAACAAAGTATCTCTACTCTTCAGAGCGATTGATATACCACATAAACCAGCTCACTTACCGTTAAATAAAAGATAAACCCGCGCAACAGGTTCAGAGCTTTATGCTCATCATCTTCACGTAAAGATTCAAGGTACTGCTTTTTGAAGTCTGTGGAATCAAACCAAAGCAAAACTTAATATAAAGGTAAAGAACACTTTCCCTAACATTCTAAGAGATTAATCTCGAAGTTTGCTGTTGTTTGGGATTCAGAAGCTAGCCTTTTCAATTTTAGCATATCAATGTATATATTTAATGATATCGTTTCAAGAAGATTGCTAAGCAAAGCATAAACTTCCAAGAACATGTTTGCCAACTTCTGTCTAGTAACTTACCTGGATACCCATCGAGATATGAAGGTGTCTTTTTCTTCGTTGGAAAGCTAAACTCTGTTCCATCTCGTAGTTCTACATGTCTGCTTGACACTCTATGCACCGATGCTTCATTGTGAAGTTCCTTGAGCTCTGTTACAGTGTATGGCTGCTTCAAAACATTCATTATCTCCTTCCTAAACCAAGAATTGCGTTGATCACTGCTCTCTTCATCCAAATCCTTGTAACATACCAACAAAGACAATGTCAAAGATTCAAATTTGAAAAGAAAAGAGGGACTTGAAACAAAAGCAAAGGTGAATGAAGGTTATACTTACAACCACTTTATAACTTTTTGATGGCACAAACGGAGAATCCTCTTCACCCAGAAACGGACGATCTCCAACCACAATAATATCAGAATCAGAATCGGACAAAGACACTGTATAATCCTCCTCACATTTTACTTGTCTCTCTTTTTCAGGATTGGTTCTTGAACTTTTCGAATTCTCCACTAACCATGTGAGATAAGATCTGTAACCCTCATCCAATACCATGAGATCCTCCAAATTCTCCTTCTCGCTAGCATCGAAACTATGTTTCGAGTTTCTTTTCACATGACTTGTAATAAGCATTGCTTCAACACTCTTCTCACTCACAAGACTCTCTCTTCGCCTTAATCTGAACCCCGCTTGAACATGAGGAGGCTTAGGCTCAACATTCTTCTTGGTCACACGAATAGTGTTTCGATCTTCTCTACTCCGCTTATTAGCTTTAAATTCCCGCTTGTCGTATCCTCCATTATCTACTTCATACCTAATAGACCTTAGTGGATTGTCACTCAGATTTGAACTTCCATCTTCTCTGAAACTATCCAACAACTTCATATACTGATTATCAATTTTGGTACCCCAATCATCATCATCATCATCATCATCATCAGAAGCAACAGCAGAAACAATCTGTTGCATGTTGGAAGGATTAGTTTTGCCAGAATCTGTAGAAGAATTAATTTGCTCAGCATCCATCATATACTCTTCTTTCACTTTACCACAACGAACATCTTCATCATTATCATCAAAGTCCATCACAATAAACTCCTCCTTCACAGCTCTCATTGCAGCAGCAGAATTCATCATATTTCTCATCTTAATCACTTCAAATCACATTTAAAACTTACAAATTCTGGTTGCGGCCAAATTGGAGTATGCAGAAGTAGAAATTTAGAAAGAAAAAAAAAAAACAAGCAATCAAAATTTCAGAAAAAAGAAGAAGAAAATGCAAGTAGAACGGAATGGGATCACTTACAAATTCCAGAAACTTTCTCAGTGTAAGCTAATGAGAGAGAGATCTTTCGAAGAATATCATCAAAAAGGAAAATTTCGATTAAGAGAAACCCTAAATTTAGAAAAGGAATTAAGTTCTCTCATCGAACATGTCGCCGTAGCTCACATTCCGACTCACTGTAGAGTGACAGTAAGTTTATTACAGTCATAAACCGCGAAATCGGGAAGAGAGCTTTTATGTTTTGTCATAATTGATTATTTCATTTCAGGCCCTTAAAGAACAAGCCCCAAATTTATAAATTGGGCTCAGGCTTTTGTTTATTACTGTCCCAAATTATAAGATGTTTCAGCTTTATTTCTTTTTTCCATTTTATAAGATGTTTTCAGATTTTTAGGTAACTATTTAATGTATTTTAATTTAATAAATAAATAAAAAAGTATTTTGGTCAAGGTATTTCAAAAGACTAAGGCTTTGATTGTTAGAACAGAAATTTGGCATTCCAACGTGTGGGACAGGTGAACTGTATTTAATTTACCAATCAGGGAAAAAAGTAGAAAAGTGGGCCGTCTGCATGTAGAGAAATATTTTTTGCCTTTTAGTGATAAAAGCAGGTCAAATTAAAGAATTTTCTCCCATACGTCAATTGAAGTGGTCCAACAGCAGATCATCAATTTTTAATAAACAAAAAACGAAAATCAAAATAAATATTAGTATCATTCTTCTATAAAAACACAAACACGCTCTTTTGTACTTCACCCATTACATCACATTACAAAAAAAGGTGAGTGTCTTGTTCTCTCTCTTTCTTTATTTTTTACGTTGCTTTTTTTTTTGTAGAATGTAGCTTTTTTTTTTTTTTACAAAACTAAAATAAATATTATTGTATTTATTTATTTATGTATAGTATAAATATCTTTTATAAATTGTTATAATTGTGTAGTTTATATCTCTATCCTAATTTTTTCTTCAAGGTTTTAAAATATAGAGACTAAACAAATTAGTAAATCAACTTTATGTATGTTATTTTAGTATAAATCAATTTTTAAATTTTATTTAAATAGATAGATGAGTTTTCTTCTAAAAAAATAATTCCTATAATTTTAAATATTTGCATATTAATAATAAAATTGGTAAAACTATTAATCTAAAAAAATATGTCTTACATGACAGTGTTATAAGAAGTGGTTCAAGTGGAAATAGCAACGTTGAAAATCAAAGAGAGCCTTATCTACAGGTATACATTAATTTTTTTAATCCTAATTTTGTTTTGATGTTTATGTTAAATTTATTGATGTCATTAGTTATGTTTATTTATTATTTTTTCATGCAATAATTGTTGGTGTTGGATCCCGCATGGGTGGTTCGGGACCAACCAAAGATTGTCACATAGGCAGGACAGAAGCCCATAGAGGACAAGGCCCGATAGACGTATAAGCCCAAAAGTTTAGTCGAGGTGGTTATACCACGAAGAGGGATCGGAGTGGTCTCACCACGAGAAGGATACGCAGTCGAAGTTGAAGATCATTTCAGTTCGGGGCTTTTGGGCTAAAGGGCGAAGCCCATGAAGATCATAATCAATTCAAATTCAAACGTTGAGCATTAAATTCGAAGACCAAAACGGACACATTTAAGAGAGAATAATTGTATTTAATTGAGAGTTAAATGTCGTTTGTTAGTATAAATAATAGGGCCATGAGCCATGTAAAGGAGAGGCAATTTTTCTAGCAAATAGACTATAATCATTTTCATTGCAATTCATAGCTTTTTCATATCATATTTTTGTCCTCAAGAATAATCTTTCCCACTAAATAAGCAAATATTCGAGTGTATGAATCCGACGTCCACAATAATGTAGATTAAAATTTCGTTTATATGATGTAGAATTGTAAGGAACAATATTAGCCAAACAACATAAATATATATTTTGTTAATCATTTATAGATTCATGCATCAATCTATTTTTTAAAAAAAAATATTTATTTTTAACTTTTTAATTTACTACTACATCTTTACTTTGCAATATTCTAGTAAAAGAAGTTTGTTAGTTTAAAGTAATTAAATTTATATTGCTTCATATAAGTTTATTTAGTATTAGTTTAATTAATATTTTATTTTTAGTATGTACTTTAAAATATACTTTTATTTTTTTGATATATACTTTTATTTTTAATATATTTTTAATAGATACTTTTATTTTTATATATACTTACAAATAGAATAATTCAAAATTATGATATTTAAAATGATATGCTTTTTATGATGTAGATATGCATAATAATTTCATACATATTAATTTGTAAATTATGTTTGATTGTAGATAACTCTAAATTTCTATCTTTCATTGTTTATATTTCATAAATGTGTAATATTTACATAATATTTTTTTTATTGTCACACAACACATTATTTAGTATATTATTATTTGTTTTAGTATTACTTATATTATTTTTAAAATTGTAGATATGGCGATAGAGTTACTTGCTTGTGATTATATCAAGACTCCAACAAGACAAGAACTACGTCGAATTCCTGAAAAACTACAAACGGATCGAAGATATTGGCCATATTTCAGTGGATTTGTTGGAGCTATAGATGGAGTTCATGTATGTGTTAAGGTGAAGCCTGAACTACAAGGAATGTATTGGAATCAACACGATAGAACATCGTTTAATATCATGGCAATATGTGATATAAATATGTTGTTTACATATGTTTGGAATGGAGCACCTGGATCGTGTCACGATACAGCAGTTCTAACGATGGCACAAGATAATGATTCTGAACTGCTTGATCTGCATGATCTGCACTTGTCCTACATGTTCTGCATGTTCTGCACTTGTCCTGCATCTTCTGCAAGATCTGCATGATCTGCAACGCTTAAACTGTTTTTACCATTCAAAACCTAATTTTACATCCTTGTTAATGATACGTCAAAAAAAAAAAAGTTGTTAATGATAACTATTTAAGTGGATTAAGAAAACAATAAAGTTGACCATGCTTTAAACTGGCTTTTTGCATTTTTACTATATTTTTTTTTCTTTTTTTTTCCTTGTTTTAATACACATTTATTAAAGATTTTGTTATTAAAAAAATTCTTTAATTATCGTACATTCAGGTGAAACATCTTATAGTTTGGGACAGAGGAAGTATATTTGTACAAATTAGTAAAATGAAAAATTATGGTAGGAGCTAGGAATAGTAATGGATTTGGTTGGAGATGAACAGATAATGCTTTCTCTTATTTATCTAATCCACATGAAAACTATAGCATTATCGTTTTGTTTTGGTTTTTTTGTTCACAGGGAAAAATCCAATGAAAAATGTGGATGGGCATGAATGAATGTGGCCGGTGATAAATATCTAAGTAAATGGGGACCGTACGACTTAACGCCACGGAACTCGAGAACATTACCGAACATTCCATATGTCAAACTAAGATTAACATTCGCTTTGTTATCCTGCAAGTTTTTTTTTCCCCCTTAATTAAGGGGTTTCGTAATTATTCTGCGAGTTTAATAACAATCTTTTTATTTATGACACCACTCTACTAGCTACATACTGTTTTTTGTTTTTTACAATAACATACTAATACTATTTAGCTATCAAAATCCAGGATATAATAATAATATTACTAGTTTAAAGCACCCACAGTGGGATAAGCGTGGGTGTGAGTGTGAAATTTTTATTATTATTATAATTTAAAGTAAGAGAGAAAAAAGAGAGAAAAAGAAAGAGAGAGAAAGAGAGAGAGTGTCTTACACCCGAGTGTAAACTTACACCCGAGTGTGAAGAGAGAGACAAGAGAGAGACAACTTTTCCATTATTTTTCTTTTCTTTAATACTTACACCCGGTCGATGAGTGCACCGTTGCGTATGGTCTTATAAAGCTTCGCAATGTCACATACGAAAATTTGTGATTTCTTTGTTGACAGTACAAAATTGCGATTTAGGTTAGATATATCATTTTTTTTTCTGTATCAGAAAGTAAATGAGGTCATTAGCATATATAGATGATAATTAGACGAGTTACAAGCTATCTAATTTTCATATACAATTTAGCTATATGTCAAAGTTTGACACAAGAAAATTAGATAAATGTCATATTTTAATGACTTTACTTCTAGAAACGTCATTATTCAGGAAATTAGTCGTTTCATTTCCCATTTCCAGGAAGCTTCCTCCGTTTCAACTCTTCCGTACACACTAATCATATAAATATGAAGCTGTACGTGTATAATGTCTATAGACGATAAAGACTGAAACTTTCTCCAGAAATAGATTCACCACTTCTTCAACGTTACCAAAAGGTCCAAAACTACCCTTCTCTGATCAAATGGATTGTTCATTCATAAGCAGAGACGATCTCCAAAGAATGTTCAAGAAGCTCGACAAGAACCAAGACGGGCTTGTGACCCTCCACGAGCTCCACTGGATTCTTGAGAAACTCGGTTGGCCCGAACACACTCCCGATGAGCTTGAACTGATCGTTGGAAAACAGAGCCTCGATATAGACGAGTTTCTTCGGTTCTACAACGACGCCGTTTTAGATAGCAAAGGAACGAAGAAGAATACTGATGAAGCGATTGCGAGGGCGTTTAGTGTGTTTGATGTGAACGGAGATGGTTATATTTCTGCTGAGGAGCTTCGTGATGTGTTGGAACGGCTAGGGTTCGAGGAGGAGGCAAGGGCTTGGGATTGTGGGAGAATGATTCGAGTTCATGACAAGAATCTTGATGGTTACGTTGACTTTGAAGAATTCAAGAACATGATCTTACATGTCTAATGATGATAATACACATGTAACATGTGTGCGTATAGTCCATTTACATGTTTGATGTGTTTTGTGTAAACACTGTAAAGTATATATATCTCTGCTTATGTGATGTGTTGATGTATAAACAACTATGTCTTTGGTAATGAAATGGCTCTTCTCACTAAGCCATTGGTATAAGTGTATGGATGATCCTTTTCAATGTGTTATTTTCATTCCAGCTTAAGCTAAAATGTAAGAATTTTTTTTTCTTTTCTCTCTCTCAAATTGTTCGACCTGAAACAGTTCTACAATAGGGAATCCAAGTCTCATATCAAAGCACAAAACCTCAGAAATAACATAATCTATGACAAGTTTCAAGCCATGTGTGAGAAAAAAAGGTTGTGGCAGTAAATAGTTTAGCGTGTGATCATTGTGACGACGATATGACCATATCTCTGTCTCCCATTGTTTCCTTTTATTTGGTGAGATCTCTGTCTCCCATTGTTATAATAGCTGAATATTTCACTAATTTGTTTCTTAGTATTTTCTTTGTGATATGCATAATTTAGCATTATTGTCATTGTTTTACATGTGATAAATAGTAAACCCTTCAAGGCTTCAAACCATCATAAAAAAAACCCACTAACATTGTTAGGCCCATGATATATGACTTTAAGTTTTAACAGATTTTGCAAATGAAAACTAACTTCATAGAGGGCTTCGTTCATGCTCTCAATGATATATTTTGCTTCTTACTACAACATCAGATTAGTAGCTCACTAACATAAATAAATCCAAGAAAGAGAAGAAGAAGAAAAAATGAACATAGTCACACTAACTTAATCCACAACTAAGGAAATTGACCCTTCAATTTATCATTTATCCACAACTAAGAAAACACTAATTTGCTTAAATTAAATGGTGAAAAGCGAGTTAGAATTGAACAACTGATGAGTCATGAAGTATTAAAATTGTAATGTCTATAATCTTTGGATCATAGGAGCATAAGCTTCTGATGAATTAAGTGTATAATGATTGCTCGAGTAATTACCCGATACACTTAACCGCAAGGTAGTATATACGGGGTCGATCCACAAGAACCAATGGTACACTAAAGACTTCCGAGACTCGTTCTTAGCTAAAGCGAAGAGTTTGTTTGGTTTTCAGATTTGTAAAATAAAAATGCAAATAAATTAAACGATTTAACTTCAAGATTTAAAGACATTGGGCATTAGGGTATTTCAGAGATCAATAAACAACGGAAACATGAGACAATGAATTCAATAGTTACGAACCGTTCTTGAACATGAACACATTTAGACCAATTCTCTTTCAGGACATTAATCACTAAATTTGACTATTCGATTACTAAACTTTCGCATGCAATTTCCTAGTCAAATTCGCATTACCAAACAAGTTCATTAAGTTCACAATGCGTCCTAACGTCAACTTTCGTTGGCTAGAAATACATTGCTCAATCCACATTCTTTCAGGCATTCTATCGAACACTTTTGATGCATAGAAAAACCTAGAATCTACAACAGGGTGATCAATCCTATTCTAGCATTAAGAACATGTGAATCAAAGAACCTAGAGAATGAGAATTCCTAACACAATCAATCCATTAATCCATTGAATCTCCTAATTGGAACCCTAAAACCCAATTGGAGAACTACTCACACATAGAGAAAGAGAAAAGGCAAATAGATATGAAAGAAAACATGATTCAATAAAATAGAAAAGGAATAGGGTTTAGAAATCTTCTCCAAGTGTCAAGAGGATGGATTCCTTTGCCCAAAGTTGTTTACAAACCAAATAACAAAGTTTAGAACTCAAAAATATCAAAGATAATGTCTCAAAAGTCGAGCTTAGGGTTTTAAAACAATAGGAGACGAGCCGGGTCGGATCTGGAGTGACTCGGGTCAAATATGGGCCAAAAATACGTCTGGGGAAGGGATCGATCGATCCAAAGGAGGATCGATCGATCCAGCAGTGTCTGGAACGTTTCTCATCCGTCAGGGAAGTGGATCGATCGATCCACAAAGGGATCGATCGATCTGGAGCTTCTGGTCTTCAGCTCTGCAACTGCTTCAAATGCTCGCCAGAATGACCTGTCTTCACTAATTCGGGTATAACTATTGAATTCACCGTTAGATTTCCTTCAAATCACATGGAACCTCAAGCTAACATCTTCATCTAACTTGTGTCAAAAATGCAGAAAGATCTAACGGTGGAAAGTATTCCATCTGAGGCAAAACGTCTGATACTTCTAAACGAAACTGCATCTCCAAATGTGTGTTTATATCCCAAAATAGCTCGTTTTCCTCCGAAGCAACCTAAAACCTGTAGAGACTCGATAAAGGACTAAAAGACTCTAAAAACAAATTTTGACTCTATAAAATATATGATCTAGGAAAGAAAACAAAGACTCAAAACCGATAAAAACACAACATATCATATAATATTTTTTTGGCTATGGTGGAATTGATGCGCCCTACAACATTGCTAATAGAGAAAGGAAAAGTTTAAGGACGATCTAAAGCATAAAGCTGTTTTTGCAGTCACGGTGAAAGTTGTGACTAAAGTTAGTGCATTTTTTCTTCTTCTCTTTCTTGGATTTGATTTATGCTTTATATTGTTCAACTTGAACCAGTTACATGCTAGGGAATCCAGGTCTCTTATGAAAGCACATGATCATTGTGAAGATATTTATTTAATCACATCTGTCTGAAAATTTGATTTTTTGTAAACAGTTTCAATGTAATCTGCTAATTCTTTCATTTTCGTTCAAAGTGTATAATGCTTATACCATAATCATGAACTGGACATTTGTTTCGTATGATTATATCGTGTCTTTCTAATTGGAAATTTCTTATGTTGTTTCGTTTAGGCTTCCCTCATCTTGTTAAACCGACAAGAATAGATTTTTCTTGGTTGGTACAACTGGTTGTTAAAAAATTTAAAGGACTTCAATATCTGTGATGCTACAGAACTTGATGAACATATGTATTTAATTTTCGAACATGACATATGTAACCCTTTTGACTGAAACTAGACCATGTGGGTAAGCAAATATCTATCTATTCAAGAAAATCCTAAAAGTTTTATCTCAAATGAGAAAATCATCATGATGCCAAAATTGGCAAGTAGGTTGGTGATGCAGAGATTCATTAAATGTGGATATAACTTCTAAACTACCCAAAATTTATCTACATTTAATCATCTCACCATCCAAGGCCAATATTCATATACAGTATATCTCTATGGGTTTAAAAGATTTTGTGTACACTCAAAATCAGGCTCACAATATCACAGGAATCACTCAGCTTTTGAACTATGATAAGAACAAACTTATTGATATTCAATTTTGTTGACAAGTGTACGTACAGTTGTGTCTTTGCATATGTAACTTGTTTTTTAAATAACATATTTTCTAAAAATAATCTTGTTTTCTGGTGGACGATATATATGATTTAAAAGAGTTCAGAGCTAACACTAAATTGTTGGTTTACATATTTTTTTTTTTTAATAACCGCGGGTCTCCCAAAGGCTTCCTAGGCCCAAGAACTAATCCCACGAGGCTGGCAATTCCCCTATGTAAACCTGTCAGTGGCCGTGCCTCGAACCCTGGTGGCGGAAGTCACAGCTGTGACCCCTTTACCACTAGGCCACAAGGCCCGGTTTGGTTTACATATTCTAAGCTAGAGTTTGGTGTTGATGTGTTATTCATCTTGTACTTTTAGAGTTCAGAATTAATTAATTAGTGTACGTTGACAATGGTTGATTAAGATATGTATTTTATATATTAGTATAGATATGTATAAAACTGTAAAAAAATGGTTAACTCATTTAGAATACTTGTTTTAATATTTCAAGTGATCAAAAGTTTTAATTTAAAAAATATTACGGACTTTGATCCAGAACTGTCTAGTATTCATCAAAAAAAAAAAAAAAGTTTTAGTTTAGAAAATATTGGTTGGATGAGTCACATCATTTCTTTCTTTCTTTTTTTCGCCAGTCATATCATATCTATCTATATATATACTTAGTTATTTGTAGACAAATAAATCAATACTCAACAGTCAACACTCAAACATCAATGTGACAAAATACAAGTCGCTCAACCAATCCTCACAAATGGGTAACGCAAAACTAACATCATGTGGATGAGTGTGGACGTTGACAGTAGAAAATACTAGGTTTTCAAATAAATTAATTTAAGATGCTCTTTTTAGTACCAAATGTGAAATACCACTAACATCACGCAAGAATATTTTAGATTGATTATCCATAAATAATTTACGATCCTTTGATTTGATGTATCCATGCAAGATGCATGCATATATAATTCCCTTTCCCTATCATCTTAACCTTATGTAAACATTTTATATAAATATATATTCTACTATGAATATAAATATTTGAAACGACGAATCATTATTTTAGTTAGCTCCTTCGACCGTAGTTCAAGTGTTCAACTAAGAACTTGTCGTCACAATTTTGGAAGCTTTATAAAGTAGAGAGTTCGTTTGGGTCCGTCCAAGTTTTGTTAGTTGGTAAACTCCGTCTTTATTCAATGCCCACCTCCATTTTTATATACTCACGTCACTCACCACTATATTTTGGTTATAAAGAAAAAAAAGAGAAATTCTACTTATTTATTAACCAAATTTAGTATTTTGATAAGTTTAGAAATTAAAGAAGATTTGTTTATTTCATTTCATCAAGCTGATTTCGTGGGCCATATGTGATCAATTATAGTTACCAAAAATTAAAAAAAATTACATAAACTCCAACACACCTTGATCATGAAGTTGAAAACATTTTGAAGATTTTATAAATATACAACTCCCTAGCCTTTTCACAAACCACAAAACAACCAATACAAAACATAAACAAGAATCAAAGTATGGAACTCTTACTTCCACACCCTTCGAACTCAACACCTCTCACCGTCCTCGGCTTCTTGGATCGAGCCGCCTCCGTCTATGGCGACTGTCCGTCCATCCTCCACGCCACTAACACCGTCCACACTTGGTCCGAAACCCACAACCGCTGTCTTCGAATCGCGTCGGCTCTCACTTCATCCTCTCTCGGCATAAACCAAGGCCAAGTCATCTCCGTCGTAGGCCCCAACGTCCCGTCTGTTTACGAACTTCAGTTTGCTGTCCCAATGTCCGGAGCCATCTTAAACAACATCAACCCTCGCTTGGACGCACATGCACTCTCTGTCCTCCTGCGTCATAGTGAATCTAAGCTCGTTTTTGTCGATCCCAACTCAATCTCCTTAGTCCTTGAAGCAGTCTCGTTCTTGGGACAACACGAGAAACCTCACCTTGTCCTCCTCGAAGACGACCAAGAGGACGGTTCTTCGTCTGCTTCGGCCGCATCGGATTTTCTTGACACATACCAAGGAATCATGGAGAGAGGAGATTCGAGATTCAAGTGGATCCGTCCTCAAACCGAGTGGCAGCCAATGATTCTCAACTACACTTCTGGAACAACGTCGTCTCCCAAAGGAGTAGTGCTTAGCCACAGAGCAATTTTCATGCTAACCGTTAGCTCATTGCTTGACTGGCATTTTCCGAACCGGCCGGTTTACTTGTGGACTTTACCAATGTTCCACGCCAACGGTTGGGGATACACCTGGGGCACCGCAGCGGTTGGAGCCACCAACGTCTGCACGCGTAGAGTCGATGCGCCGACTATATATGACTTGATCGATAAGCATCACGTAACTCATATGTGTGCGGCACCAATGGTTCTCAACATGCTAACCAATTACCCGTCTCGTAAACCGCTAAAGAACCCGGTTCAGGTATTAATACTTCCATTTGAAAATCATTTGGAGAACTTTTGAATAAACTCTGTTTTTGTTTATGAAACTCACTTCCTGAAATCAGGTTATGACCGCTGGAGCTCCACCTCCAGCAGCCATCATCTCCAGAGCAGAATCCCTAGGTTTCAATGTCGGTCATGGGTACGGTTTAACAGAAACCGGAGGTCCGGTTGTGTCATGTGCTTGGAAGGCTGAGTGGGATCATCTTGATCCATTGGAGAGAGCTAGACTGAAATCAAGACAAGGAGTAAGAACCATCGGATTCGCGGATGTAGATGTTAGGGACCCGAGAACCGGGAAGAGTGTGGAACACGACGGAGTTTCTGTAGGAGAGATCGTTTTAAAAGGTGGATCGGTTATGCTTGGTTACTACAAAGACCCGGAAGGAACCGCGGCGTGTATGAGAGAGGACGGATGGTTCTACAGCGGAGACGTAGGGGTTATACATGAAGATGGTTACTTGGAAGTTAAAGACCGCTCAAAGGATGTGATCATATGCGGAGGAGAGAACATAAGTAGTGCTGAGGTTGAGACGGTTCTGTATACAAATCCAGTGGTGAAGGAAGCTGCGGTGGTGGCTAAACCGGATAAAATGTGGGGAGAGACGCCGTGTGCTTTTGTGAGTTTGAAATATGATAATAATGGTAATGGTTCAGTGACTGAGAGGGAAATAAGGGAGTTTTGTAAGACGAAGTTACCTAAGTATATGGTTCCGAGGAAAGTGATTTTTCAGGAGGAGCTTCCAAAGACTTCTACTGGAAAGATCCAGAAGTTTCTTCTTAGACAAATGGCTAAGTCCCTGCCTTAAAGATTCACTTAAGTTATTGAGGATATGAAGAAACTCCATGAATGAAGTAATTAAAGACTTATCTTTTGTGATGTATTATTGTACCCTTAAGAAGGGATTAGTTTCCAAACTTTATGAAACATGTTTGCTATTATTAATGTTATAACATTTGCAATGAGTAACTGATAACACTATTGCAAGTGTGTCCCTTTCTTTAACTCTTGACCTTGCCCTGTCCTGATGAATGAAGATGTTCTCTCTTCTTTATTAGTTGTTTTGTGGTTTGCAAATCAATTTTGGCCTAGTTAAGAGTTGTTTGTTTATCTCTAGTAAGATGTACTATTAAACCTATATTGGGCTCATACTTCGATGAGTTGAGTCAGAGTTTGGATCCAAAGTGTTGTTCCTTAGACTAGGACGGTAAAATTACTAAAATAAATAAGGTCTAACTTTATAGTTGGTAGTGCCGTAGTGGTAAGGTCAAAATAAATATTGGATTATGTGTAAAACTGTAGAAGTAGTTGGGCCTAATTTGTTAGTTGATCTTGATTACAAATTTTGTAAACTGTATTTTGACTCTGTATTTTGTGCCCACCAACATTTTATTATAGTTCACCTTGTATTCTAGATTCTCATGGCCAATTTTAGTACCGAGGAAAGTGATCTCTTTCATGAGGAACTTCCGAAGACTAAATTTTCAGAAGTTTTTGCTCACACAAATGGCTAAGTCTCTGTCTTGAGGAAGTCCATGAGATAAAAGACTATCTTTGTTGTTGCAAACTGAAAAGTAAAGATCTTTAGAGGAGCATCTCCAACAGTAATGTCTAGATGAATGTCTCAAGATTAAAAAAATAAAAAATAATATAAAAAGTAGAAAAGAGTGTAGATACAGTTTCTGGTCAAATTTCTTTTTTATAATTTATTATTTAAATAAATAATTTATTTATTATAAATTAATGAAAATAGTATTTTTGAGACATCCAGACAGTATCTGATGGAGGGAGATCTCTTAGATTCGTTACTACATAAACGATGTCGTTTCCATATAACGGGCTGGGTCAATTATTACAATTGGGCCGTTAAAACCGTGATATGGCCCAGAACCTTGAGTTCGACAACTCTAAATTAGACTAAATTTTC
This sequence comes from Arabidopsis lyrata subsp. lyrata, assembly GCF_000004255.2. Classification (NCBI taxonomy): domain Eukaryota; kingdom Viridiplantae; phylum Streptophyta; class Magnoliopsida; order Brassicales; family Brassicaceae; genus Arabidopsis; species Arabidopsis lyrata. The sequence continues at coordinate 9,314,376 of NW_003302555.1, read as the reverse complement.
AGAATTTTTGTAATTGATTAATAATAGTTAAATGCAATTTGTTGTCGCATTGTCAGTACTTGGGGGAAAAAAATTTACATAATTTTATTGAAAGCCGGCGAGTTCTGCGAATATATTGTTGATGGTGATTCAAATTTCATGCGACATAAAACTAAAAGAAAACAATTTCAAGTGAAATGACAGGAAGCTTCCTCTAATAGAGTAATAGGTCGAGAATCTTTATCTAACAGCAATAATGTATGTTTAATAAAGTAATCTTTCTTATATAATTTCCAGGAATCAATTACACACTTCCAAGTTTACACACTCATGGTCGATATCTCGTCTATTTTAATTAGTACTATTTAATATTTTTGTTCACTTTCCTTACGAACTTCTTGTACATGTTCATGATACGAACTATATATAGCGGCATATGAACAATTCCTCTTAATTTCTATCGTTAAGGAAAGCGTCATTCGTATTTTAAATTTGCGATCGTTAATTCATTACTTCCAAGTTCCAACCAATGTTTAATATACTAGTAAAATGTTCTTTTTGTTAATCAGAGATTGATAAACAAAATAACAAGTGTAATGCAATGCTACAATTGGGCTTACCACGGGGTTTATCAGTTCATCAATGCTGGCTCACCTAAGGTTATAAACAAACGTTAAGCCTTGTCTCTTCTTTTTATTCAGGCTTTGTTTGTTCTTAATCTTTCCTCCTCGTTACTCTTTCTTCTAGTTTTTTTTTCTTTTGGTTGTAATGGTTTTTCCCTGTTATTGTAAACGTTCTCTTTATTTATTTAATAAAATCTTTTAATAAAAAAATAGCATTGCTAATTATGCTATTGTTAATCTTTGATACTAATACTCGTCAATTACTAGCAAATAAAAACCGTGTATTTAGTAGCAAATAAAAATTACAAAATTAATTTGTTACAAGCACGCAAATATATATAAAACTAGATATGGACCCGTGCGTTACACGGGTTACCGATTAAAATAATCATTCTTAACTTTTAATTTTAATTTTTTAAACATAACTAAAATTATATAAACATATCTATTTTAGATAATGCAGCATTTTAATTATTTTTGAAATTGCTCACCTATGAAACACTATTTGTAGTTATGTTATACTAATTATTAAATCATCTAATATAAATATTAGCCTATATATAAAATTAAATAAATTTTTTGTTATTATAAGTTATGAAGTCATAAATGTTCATAGGTTGTATTATTGAATTTTAATAAGTTATTTACTTCCATCGGAAGAGTGTATTACATCTTATAATTTCAATGTTTACAAAATGGAAATAAACTATGACAATAAGCAAAGATGAAATTATATAGTTACATGGCATTGTCAACTTTTGGCTCATATTACCCATATTTTCGTTCTCTTTATTCATTTTGCTCGCCAGCGAGAAATTCTCAAATCTCTCTATTTCTCTCATTAGATTTCTTTTATTTTGTTTGAACCCCTCTTTCTCTCTCCTTCTCTCCCTATTTTTTCATTGTCTCCATTTCTTTCTTTCGTCGAACATTACCACCGAGTGTCACTACTCTGACCTACCACCACAAATGAATCTCACTACTATCATAATCACCACCACCATTAATACCGAATCTTGCTAATTTCGATCCACCATTTTCATCAACATTTATCGCTACCACCATCACCAAGCTTGAACCACCGTCATCAACATCAACACCACTGTTATCGCTTCTTCTCCTCTTTCCCCAACTTCGTTTATTACTCCACTTTCTTTATCTTCTACGACATCAGACCAAGCCTCTCCGACAACAACTCTAGTCTATGTCCATCACCGTTCATAATTCTTAATTTGCCTTCATTGCAATATATTCCTTGGTTATGAATATCACATGCTATTTTTAGAAAACCATCGTGATTCACAGTGTTTGCTATTATAATTGACATGATATATTTACAACAAATGATAAATGCATGTGATTTTTACATGATCATGTTATTTTTAAAATCACTCAATCACCACCTCTATAACCATCAACCACTACCATCATCACCTCTATAACAATCACATGTTACTCCTATTTCTTTCAGTATGACATGCTATTTTATTAAATGACATTGTTGGGTATCTCTATTTCGTCGTCAGAATTCTAATATTGATTTTTTTTCTTCAGATTTTTCGTGTTATTAGTATATATTTCATGTTTTTTTTCTCCAAATTAGAATACGTAATTGTATGTTTTTCTTTTGTTTGAAAGCCATTTTGAATTTTCACATATCTGAAAAAGTTAGTTTCCAAAAATTTTTTAACTCATGGCTATTTCCTTAATTATTTTTCAGTCAAATGTTAGTTACTTATATCATCCTAAAACTACTTTATAACCAAAAAAAAAAAATTTACCAATGTAATGAAGTTAAAACAATGGTGGTGTGTGAAGAAATTAGTTTGTTTGGTGAGAAAATATGAGACAACTTATTGTTTATATAAATGTGATTATTTACAAAAAAAAATTTATATAAATAATAACTGATTGTATAATTTCCTTAATCCTTTTTCTATTTTTAGTTTTTTTTTCTTGTACAATTAATAACTTATACATGTTTAGCATAAGTTTATAATCTCGATTTTTATTGAAAGAATACATATAATTTTTTTATATATACGTATATTTTTTTTACTATGATCTAACTGTTTAAATTTATAATTTTGGTATCTTTAATAATTTTTAAGTTGTTAAAAACAAAAATTTTGGTTGCTAGATGGCAAAATCTCTTATGGAAATATTGGTACAATTTCCTTATAATTAGCTTTTTTACATTTTAAAACTGTTTACATTTTTAATTTTCTTATAATTATGTTTTTACCTTTTTAATTAAAAAGGAAAAATTATTTGACACATATCAAAATTTGAGATCGAAATCTTTGACACGTGTCACGATCTCGTGAGTTATTAACATTGAAAACCATACTTTATATAATAAGATATCTAATCATTTTGATAATCCTTTGCTTTCATAATATCCTATACTATTATTTGGGGAGTACAATTTACAAATAACTAACTTAAAATGAACATATAAAATTTGATATCTAAATTACCATATTAATTTGTTATTAATCATTAAACTTTACCTCTCATCTTTATATGATTATATTTATATGAAACAAATAAATCATCATATCATCTACATAATAAAAAAAAAAGTAAATTTTTTCTGCATATGAAAAGATTTGAATTTTTAAAAACGCATATAAATTGTTCAATCTATTGAGTAATATATTTCTTTTACACAAAAATAAATTCAACAAAAATTCCGACTGAGCAACGGGTCAGAATTTGAATATTTATATTTGATTTCATACATTTATTTTTTTTGAAATTTATAATTTGATATACTACAATAAAAAATTAAATATTTTAATTTGCAACATTTAAAATAAGTTTTACTTGATATTTTTAGAGAATATCATCAATACTTAATAGTTCAAAAAGTTAAAAATTATAAAATTTGATTATTTTTAAAAATATTTATAATAGGTAGCGGTTTAAATATAATATATTATATGATGAAATGAGTTTTGATCTTTATAACTATTTGAATAGTTATATTTAATTTCATATAATTTGTTTTTTGAAATTCATAATTTTATAAACTACAAAAAATTTAAAGATTTTAATTTGGAATATTTAAAAATAGTGTAAAACATTTAAATATGGTTTGACACCTTTAAATATTTGAAAATTTGATTCCGCAAGCAATTTTAGAATTAACGAATACTAGATTGTGCACGCAATATTTTAAAATGAAATATTGAGATTCTAAAATAAAAATATAGACTTTACGCACGGGTTGATTTTGGTATTATTATATACTAAATATATGTTTATAACATATTCGATTATGCGAATAATTGGTAAATTCTGTTAAATCTCAAACAAATTCTGTAATTATACTGGCTCAAACAAATCTCTATTTCAACAACCAAAGAATTGTAAATTGAAAAAGAATTTTCTAAATCAATTCAAAACAATAACTAATTTTCTTATTTAATTCAAAATAATCTATGTTTTATATGAGATTCATTTATGATATTTTAATCTTTGATCTAACCGAAATATATGCAATCTTAGTTTGTGGTTGTTAACATAAATTAACTCATTGTTCAAAAAATATTACTTTTTAAAAAATAAAATTATTTTCCGTTTTCATATCTTAAAAAAAATTATACACAATTTAGTATTATAAAAAAAAATCTATATTTATTATAATATTGTATATAGGGACTGACAAAAAAATTAATATTTTTTTAGTATTATAATATATTAGAACTTATTTCTAATATATATATTATATAAATTTTATAATAAATAAAATTCAACCCGTACTTTAATACTAGTGATGATCTAGTATAATAGTTAAATCAACAGCACAACGCACACATTTGGCCTTTAATAATTTATTTTATCTTATTTGATATCACTTTTGAAAGATATATCAGATCGGGTATTTGATTTTAATAAGTTAGGTACATGTATTGTTTCCTATCAAGCGATATGGATAAATCTTGACTCGTGATTCATGTGCTGTTATATATACTTAACTATGAATATGTTACTGTTTTCATCAATTATTCTAATGGCCGAAAGGTAAAGGTATTGAAAAAAAGGAGAGTGATGAAGCCAATAATTAATTCCATATCATGATTAACTTCGAAAAAGAATAAGTGGCTTTAATCAGTATCTTAATTAGTTATATACCTAGTTGCAGCATAACTAATTGGTTCTCAAATGAAACCTATTATATAATGCCACGTGAGGGAAATAAAATAACAAGATTCAATTCATATAATAAACTATTAATTGTTTTTACATGTTAGCTTGTTCCATAAGTCTCATTAACTGATAAATTGAGGGCAAGTCTAAGAGCTTATGCTCTCCTCAAGACGAAAAGAGGATTAGATAGAGAGTAAAATATCGATGAGCTCGGTAGAGAAAGTGGTGCCCGTCAGGGCCGGTTCTACGAGTTATGGAGCCACAAACAATTACGGTTTGGGGGTCTCATAATCTATATATAAATTTTTTTTTTACTGTTTGGGGGCCCCAAAATCTATACATATTACTCGTTAAAAATTTGGGGGCCCAACACGAATGTTTCACCCGGCTGTGCTAAGTTACGGCCCTGGTGGCCGTAGATGACGGAGAGTGGCGACAGCCGCGGTTGGGGCTGAAACAAGGGAGTGTGTTCCCAAAAGAGAGGAAGCTGGTGAAGTCAATGATTATGAAGACTCTCTTTTTATCTCGATCTCCTTTAAAGTCCAAGCAGATAGTAGAGCTTCCGAGGAACAAGCGCGTGCAGCCCACGCTCCGGTAGCCTTCAAATGATTTTTGGGGGTAATAATTATGGGTCTTTCCGTACTGAAGACAGATCATGTTAAACATGTCTCCCGAATGATCTCTCTTTCTTGGAAAGAGTTTGTACTATATACGATGTTTTTTTTTTTTTTTTTCGTTTTGTCTAAGTAAATCCGATGTGTTTGTGTTACTAAGTTGAATAGTTTCTTTGTCTTGATTCCTCGCGTTTAGTGTTAATATAAGATTTCTTATAATTTACTGCGATTAATGTATAATGCATGATCTCTATATTGTTTTCATTAAAATCAAAACCTGAGAAGAGATTGAGAGGGTTCAAATTAACGCTAAAAGCATAAAACCAATGAGTGTTCAATTAGTAATCGGAAATTTAGTTTATTGGCTTATATATTAATTGTTTAGAATTAAGTTAAAACCTTTAAGATATAGATAATTAAGTTTGTAATCTAAACCCATAAAAAGGTTGGTAATTGCTTCGGAATATGATAATAACGGAACTACGAGATTGTTAACTATAGCCAGCACTGCCTAGATGGTTCACCAAAGTTAAAATATCATTTAATAATGTATTAGAGAATAAGAAAATATCATACTTAACGACGCTGCTAATTGGTTGAAAAAGATTATAGTCTGGATTCATAGACCATCGTGATCTTACCACTACATTCATTAAAAATCAAAGTTCTTTCAAATATACATATGTATATATATATAGTCGAGAAAAAAAATTATTAAGGAAAAATCGTGAAAATATATTATAGTGGACCGTAATGTTTTTTTAGGGAAAAGGCTATGAAGTGTCACAAAAAAAAGAGAGAAAAAGGCCATGATTTTTGTTATATATCCTGACATGATTTATTGACAGTACTTAGAAAAGAGATGTTGTTCAAATCTATAGTAAAGCGAATCACAAGGACACATCTTTTGTCTCCCTCTTTATATGTTGCTCCTCTGTTTATCAGAATCTATTTAGTCAACGCTCACTGTAAAATAGATTACGAAATAATTATCGTTAAGTACTTAAGTTAGTCATAATTTTAAACAGATTCAACAAAAACTATGAAGGAACAAATTAAAAAAATTGATTAACGTTAACAAAAATAACCTTTTCTAATATACATATATATAAGGTCAAAATAGAAGTCAATTAGACTTTTTACTATCTAAAATTTATCTACTGTTCATTTAAGAAATAAAATAAACCTTATGTTTAAAGTCAAAAAGGAAAAAGAAAAAAAACTTGTGTTTCGGATCTTGCTTGATCTTTCCGGGACATTGTACTAATTGGTAGACTGGTGCTTAGTTCCCAAGTTGACGTCCAATCCTTTAACCAAAAATATAAATTGGTACGCAATCCAATTCGCTAGCGGATTAATTAGCGACAATTTTCATCATTTGCATGGAAATTTCGTGTTATAACCTTTTTTTTTTTTACTATCCGGGGACTTAAGATATATCCAAATGTTATGAAATTAATCGTAAATTTCGTGCGAGTTTTCTTATCTATCGAAACTTAAATTATAAGTAGACGATATTTTAATTTTCCTCTTTACACAAATGGGTGGCTGACACGTAGTGTGGAGGTGGATCAACTTGGGGCAGAAGTTTAATTCTTAAGTGCTCACTCGTTGGGGCGTATTTCTATATAAATCAATACACTTAGTGCATGGCTTCATAATTACAACAACAAAAACAAACAAACACATATATACATACGCAAACACAAGCATAAACACATAAATACAGCTACAAAAGATGAGTTCCAAAGGTGAAAAATCTAGTTCCACGGCGGAGCGGGAGGCAAAGAAAGAACCAGCGAGTGTGATTCCCGTTAAGAGGAAGCTGGTGAAGACTATGGCCGTGAAAGCAATTTTCTCTGCCATTTCTTCCTCTGGTTGCAGCCGGAACCCAGCTGACTCTTCCGGCAACGGTAACGGAGGGAGCGTGTACCCCACTCGTCATTGATCGGTCTTTTTATTGGGTTTGAAGATATATGCGCCGTCGTCATCTTTTCTGGTTTTTCGTTTTGTTTTGTTATGTTGTTGTTTAACATTATATATAGAAGCTGGTTTTCTCATCGTGTAAGCATTTCGTAACGTTTCTCTTACAGAAAAATCTAAATGTGATCTTATAATTCAGTTTGTCCAAAAAAAAAAAAAGTGATCTTATAATTCAGTTCCCGGTAGAGTGATTATGAATTATGAATATGATATCCTCTTTTGTAAAAAAGTAACCAAGTTGTGATGATTATGACGGATTGCGATTATGGTTTTTACTATTTAAACAACACTCCTTTTGATATCATTAATTATCATACGGATAGTTTCTTAGTAACTGTCTAATTCAATATGTTATTGTGCTGTCTAATAAGAACACCTCCAACGGAGGTTTTTCATAGAGTATATGAGAAATTAAAAAAATAAAAAATAATTAAAAGAAAGAGAGAAAATCAGAAACGTTTCTCGCTTGAGTAACTGTGAGAAACTGTGTCTCACACATCATTTGACTGATTCAAGTTTTTTTTAATTAATTAAAATTTAAATAAATAATTAATTTATAACAAAAACATTAAATTACTATATTTGAGAAAGTTTCTCTCCGTTGGAGATGCTCTAATTAGGTTTAACGTGAAATCAAAATGGGAGGAGCCGATGAATGAAATTCTTTTCACCAGACTTGTTCTTTGTGTGTGTCGAATTGTGGAAGCATGTGGGCTTTTGTTGTATTTTTCGTGTGTAATACGGATCTAGCTATATCGACATAATCATTGATTTCTAATAGACATATGTGCGCGTGTTTTTTTTGTTTTTTCTTTTCTATTTTTGTTGAAAAGTTTTGAAGATTCTATTATATACGGAAATTTTAATTAATAAATGACGAATAATCTGCTAAAGTGAAGAGAATGACCATCAAACTTAAAAGAATTTGGTAAAAACAATTCATGCAAAGTAAAAGACAAGTTTACTCTTATTCAATTACCAATGGACATGGCTCAGGATTGATTCATAGATGCAAGAAAGAATGGTAACTTAAGTGATACAAAAAAATAAATGAAATTATAAATATATATATATATATATATATATATATATATTGTATCGCTGCAAAACTATTATTATTTTGATTATCTTTCCATTTTGGATTACTGATTTGATAATAAATTACAATGGGAACAGTACCCCTATACTACATATATAAGTAAATAGCTACCAATCAAAGGCATTGCTTAGTGTTCTTTCTTATCACTAGAAACTATTTTAACGCTTTAGTTCACCGGTCGAATCCAATACAAACTAAATCATCGTACAGATTTTCTCTTTTTCTCACCCATTTTACATTACATGTTTTTGCCGCCTTTTCACTTAATAATAGTTATGAAACAATCGAGGTGCATAAGTAGATCTCCAAAACAACGAGTCAACGACCATTCTCAGAGATCCAGATTCACCGCTCCTAGACTTTAAGAAATGTTCATTTTGATCAGTTTGTTCATTATCATCTAACTTTTTTCGTTTCATATCTATCAATTTAGGAACTGAAATTAAGTATTTTGATGAAAATGGATTTACCCTCATAGTTCTAGCTAGTTATTCATCTATAAATTTGATTACACTTATTTAAAGAAATATTTTGGATTAAAATTATCATATGATATGATGAAAATGAAATAACTAATTAACCAATGATAATTAATGATTAAAACTCAAGGTAGCTCAAAGTCGTCAGATCGAGTTTTAATTTGGAACCACTAACAGTGTTCGTATCGATCCGTACGTAAATATTTATTTGGGCTCATGTTTCATGTGACAATATATTTGATGATATTAATATATTACTGTTAAGTGTTAACATAAGACTAAGACATAAATTATTATACTTCTTAAAGGCCGAAAGGTGAAAGTGGAAAGGAAAAAAAGGGAGAAAGGGAAGACGCTATCAAATCTGGTCCATATATATCATGATGATTAATTAACTCGGACAAGCATAAGTGGCTTTCAATCACTAATTAAATAACTAATTGTAGCATAATTGGTTCTTCGATATGAAGCTTAACATATCTGCCCCGGGCACGTGGGGAATGATTGACAAATTAAGAAAACAAAAATTCGAATTTAGAAAGATCGAGATCTTGAAGGCATTAAAGATTTTAAATACCAATGAATGTTTTTAAGTTTGGGGTTATGGTTTACAAAATAAGCTAAAACTAAAACACTTCGAAAGAAAAAAAAATTATAACAATATGTTTTTCTTCTTTAATTTCGATGGAATTGAAACAACTCATATGAATAGGAAAAACTGGTCGATTAATGAACATGTAGTTTATTCGCTTATCAAATTTTTAGTTTGAATAATTAAAATAAGGTAGACGAAATTAAATAGAATCATATGAACAGTCATGCAAGTAGCTTCCGAAGAAAAAAAGAATGAAACGTAAGACATTATTTTAAATGCCTTTTTTGTCAAATCAATTAATTAAATAAATAATTAGAAAGTGAAAACACTCTGAATTTTTAATATATGAACAAATTTTATTGATGAGATCTGGTAAACCTAGAAAATAAGTACAATCATTAATTAAAAACAACCAAACCAAATACTCCCTCCGTATTTTAATAAGTGTCGTTTTAGAATTTTTATTTTTTTGAATTGGATGTCGTTTTCAAATTTCTATACAAAATTTATTACTTTTTAATGGTTTATGATATCATAAAACATTAAAAAGTAAAAAAATTTGCATAAAAATTAGAAAACGACATCTAATTTTTAAAAAAAGAAAATCCTAAAACGACACTTATTAAAATACGGAGGGAGTAATTAGTAGTCATTTCCCAAAATTTTGTCGACATAACACGTTCAATGTTTAAAACAATAAAAGAAATGATAATTATCATAGAATCGCAGACAAATTAATCATTCGTCGTTTAATTAAACCAATGGAAATAAGATTATGCCGTTATGTCTGTAATAAGGAAAAATGACTTATAATACTAACAACTAAATGATTTACCCGCACATACAGAAATAGTTATATGAAATATATAAACAATTTTTTTGAAACCGATTATATATTATCACTTGATATATAAGTGTGAATATTTGAATATGATTTAGTAACTCATATATTTTGGAGATTTTATTAGTTAGGAATTAGGATATTCCATATTTGGAATAAGATTTTAAATTAAAATATTGACCAAAGTTTTTTTTTGAAATATCATTCCTATAATTCTGAAATATATTCGAATATTTTTTGTATTTTAATTAAGATTTTATTTTGGAAACAATTCAATATAAAAACTGAAAAGAGTATGAATAATTATTTTTTAAACGTAATAAAATTTTATTATCCTTTATTATTCTTGATAATTCTATGTAGTTAGGATTGATTTATTGCATATCCCTCATTTTATGAATCAATTTATATTGTTACGATAAGGTATTGGGTTGTAAATAAATTGTAACTAAAATGAGTAAATGACTAATTAAATTGAATAAACCGTGTAAAAGTTTAATAAATTGATAAGGTAAAAATTTGAAAAGAACTAATATTGAAAATAATGAGTAAGCGGATACATTTTTAACATAGATTAATATTAAATATTGTTCATAGTGAATGTGTAATAAATGAAATGTTACTAACTAATTTATGTAAAACTATGTTCCAAATATATATAAGAAACATATGGGCTCACATATACATTTAGATGTTTTGTAGTTTATAACAAAAAATAGAATGTCATATATATATGTTAAAATTCTAAATGTTTTTTATAAAACATATAAAAAATATAAGTACAAAACATATAATAAACATTTATATTATATATTGTTCATCATGATTTATGCTATATACTTTTTACTTGTTTCGTCAATATATATAGTTTTTATTAATTAATTTCCTTTATTAATTGCTAATCTCTTAAATATAGAGGAAAAATATGCATAAGTACCACTAATGGCATTATATGTAATTAGTCTAGTAAATATTGGACAATTATTAAGTTTGCTAAGAGTTTTTCTGGTTGCGACATGTCAGCATGGCAGTCTTGTAAATCACACGTGAAGGTAAGATTTTTTATTTAAAATGCTTCTCAATTAATATTTAGGGGATATGTTCATAAAAAATGATCTCGTTTTGAACTGATGATTAATTGGTAATATTGTTTGCCCATCTTCAAATCCTTTTTGATGTTTGCAGCGGAAATCCAACCTTAATATCCAAGTTGGTGGCCTCCTCATTATGACACACCACCTTGATAATTTCTTAGAAAAATTCAGTATTTAAGAAATATAAAGTTGTTTGCTTAAAAAATATATATATATATATATAAAGTCATAAGATGCAATAAAGAGATATTTTCTATTGAATTAATATATATGATAAATAAGATCATGTACTATATGTTGTGTCGTCTTAATAAATTATAAACCAATTAACGTCTTCTTGGCAAAGAAGTTGCCCCGTGACACTTTGCCAGTTCATTAGTTTATTCTCGAAGTCTAATAAAGTAAAGTTAAATATTTCGTTAACTAACATATAGATTGTGATATAAAATTATAAACTTATACACAAAGAGTGTCTTGGTTCATCCATTTTATTAATATAATCATGGTGATACATGAATGAAAACTAATAAATTATATTAGCTAACCACTTCATTACTTGGTCACGCCTGATAGTACTGTACAGATGTTTCACGACATTGTTAATAGGAATCTTATTTATTTTTTATCTAAAATAAATATCGCAAATTCACAAAAAATTTATATTAGTTATGGTCTAATAAAAATCATAATTTTGTTTCTCTATATCATGTTCTTTCATTTTTCCACAAAAATCTTTGAAAATACAATCCCGAGATCTAGATCATATCATTATTGAATTTCCAGAAAATAAAATGGGGTCCTTGCTTTTTACTGTTCCTAACGACCAAGCATATATACAGGTATATGGTGTGGACACAAAAAAAATCTCTTAAAATGGACAGAAAGAACAAAAATCAGTTATGGGAAAAACAAAGAAAAAAATGTAGAAAAGCCTTTTCTCAAGCTCCTAACTTTAATTATCCTTTTTTTTTGTTTTTTTTTTTTTTGTTTTTTTTTTATAACCGTGGGATTCCAAAGGCTTTTTAGGCCCAAAGACTAATCCACGAGGCCTTGCATCCGGGTACGCTTTAATTATCCTTACACGTACGATTACATAAAAAAGAAGGATATAGTCTAGATCCATTGTACAAAATCGAATCTACATATGTTGTTATGTCTCTACACAATTATTTTCAACAAGGTCACATCTATTGATCCTCCTTGTAAATGTTACTCGGTGGAACCAAACATTTTGGACGCCAAAAAAGGGGAAACAATATGATTAAAAGACAAGTTTATTAGAAAATCCTTTACGAAAAATAAAATAAAAATGATAAGAATAATCTATGTAGAATAAGGAATAAGAAATTATTTTGACTCTATTGGAGATGTACAGATAAAAATGGGTATATAAAATACTAAAACACGATTTATAATTATTTATTTTTTCTTTAGATAAGAGGCACGATTTATAACAAATATAGTAACATATATGTCGAATGTTCTCTTCCCGTTGCACTGTAGTATTGTACTAACGTTAGACCCTGATACTTCATTCCGAAGGTGGCGCCTACTCATCGGCCAAGTAAATAAATTTAATAAAATAATTAATCAAATAACGGCGATGCACGGAAATTTCTATTATAATGGTTTATCTTATTTTATATTATTTCTTCATGGGTATACGTATCCACATACACATACAGTATATCCCAGAAAATATCGAAATGTTATGGAAATTAAATGTAAGTTTCGCTTAATTTTTGTTTTCTTCTTAAACTTAAATCGTAAGTACAAGATATCAAGTAAATTTATCCTCTTTGCAGCAATGGGTGGCTGACACGTTGGACACAGAGCAACTTAGAACATAAGTGTTTTTTTTTTTTTCATTTTTCTTTTTGAAACTGGACTTAGGGCAGAAGTTTGATTCTCATTTCTCAAAAATACTCGCTTAGGGACATCTCATTTTTCTATATAAACCAACCCATAGTGTGCATGGTTCTTCAAAATTACAAAAGCAACAAACAAACACATACACACATCAACACATAAACAACCTAAAGATGAGTTCTAAAGGAGAAGGCTCTAGTTCTACGGCGGAGAGGGAGGTGAAGAAACAAGCAGCGAGTGTGATTCCCGTTAAGAGGAAGCTGGTGAAGACTATGGCCGCTAAAGCCATTATCTCTGCCCTCACTCCATCCGGTTGTGGCCGGAACTCTGACTCTACCGGCGACGGCAAAGGTAACGGAGGGCGCGTGTACCCCGGTACTCATCGTTGATCGTATATTTTCTTGGGGTTGAAGATATATATGCCGTCGTGATCGTTTTTGGGTTTTCTTTTTTTATTTTATTTTGATCTATTTAAATGTTGGTGTTCTCGTTGTAATTATAAGCTTTTGATAATTATGCTTCTCTCTTTCTTTCTTTTTAAGGATTTAAATGTTTCTACTGTTCAGTTTCCGGTAGGGGTGACGGATGATTATGATATCCTCCTTTGTAAAAAAAACAAGTTAAGATAATTATGACGGTTAATTGTGTTTATGGTATTAGTCTTAAATATTAAAACATTCCTTTTGTTTATCGTATAAATATGTAATCATTTATAGTTTCTAATTAACATTCCAATTCAATATGCCACCGAGCTGTCTCTATAATCGAGATTTGTAAATGTTAATTTAGAAGTATCCTCTCAATTAGGTTTTGTCCGGAATGATGAGTTTATATAATGAAAGTTTGATTTTATTAATTTCCTATAATTGTTTTTGGAAACTGCCCTACAGTTGCGATAATTTTTTTTGTAATCAAGTTCCAAATTTTTTTACATTTTGAACTTATAAGAAAATAGATTTTTAAATAATTTATTTAACTTACCTCAATAAAATTAAACAAAGAGCATAGAAAATCTGCAGGTTGTCTATCGTTGGTACCAGCTAGGAAACATTTAGGCCCACGACAGCTAATATATCAAGCCTATTTGACCAGCGACATGTATATATATGTATATATGGTCGAAAGGCAGCTTGGTTAGCGCCTGCTGAATATGATCAAAATACCATGTCGTAAGACAATGTAAACATTGCATTTCGGATCTAAAGTAAAATTTAGAAGAAAAAAAACTGGAGAAGATATGTCTTCATTCCAATTAATATAAACTTACAAAAAAACTTAAATAATACGAATACCCTAAACCATGGCTGAGTTTAGTAAACCGAACCAGACTTAAAGGAGAATATATCTCTAATAGATCTTTAACATTGATATCAATATAGATTACTATACAGTTTTCGAATCTATATATAGAAGAGAAGAACAATTATTTAATTGGAGCAGGCTAATTATTTCGACATTCGGTCTTTGGTCTTCACATTAAAAAGAAAGTCATTACTTTACCGCTATTAAAAAGCATGTCTTTGACTCCACAACTGTATCCAAAATACGAATCTTCCAAATTACAATTATGATTTCCTACAAATCTTCTGTTCAACGTTCACACTCGCATCTTTGACAGCAAAATCCTTCTAATCTCTTATCTATCCACATTCCACAAAATAAATGACCTTTGGCTTAATCCTGTAATAATGTTCTTAAGTCTTAACAATCAAACGATATGTTTGGGTTAATCAAGGAAATAAACTATGAAGAAAAACAAAGAGATAGAAAAAATGAGATTACTTAAAAAGGGAAAATAAGCACAAATATAGCGACAGCCTATATGATATAGGATTATAGGAGATGCTCGCTTTTAACAATATATCCTCCAGACATCAATTGGCACAAAAGTTGATATGGTTAGATTCATTGAACAATAGCGACCAATCTAACTAAAGACGCACTTATTTTCTACAAGTTCTCGGCTATTGATCGGGACTCTCTTTTTCTAAGTTTAACTATCTTTTTAGTCAGTAAGGAGAAAAACAATCTTTTTGGTCAATAGTCAATGTCAAAAAGGATTTGAAAATATTGTTATTAATCAAGAAAGCTAGTCTTGAATATGAATTCGTGGTGAAAAATTAGATGGACTCGGTGGTTGAAACGCATAAAACATATGGGATAGATGTTTAAATGCCAAAAAAGCGAAAGCACTACAGCTAAGATTAAAAACGGGTCTAGTCACATTCACTGGACTTTTTTGTACTTGTCAGTTAGTTTCCAAACTTCACTAATTGTTGATTAATTATTAATCAGAAAAGAGTCGTGAACAAAATTGTAAACTTTTACTACAAGTTCGTTTAATTTTTTTTTGATAAAAATCTTTTGTTACAAGTTCCTTGCACCGATGGGAGAGTGAGCCTTACTTCCTAAGTTTGTGCCTTTCACTAATATACGAAAAATTGAAATACATTAATACAAGATAATTATTTATTAATGACGGGGATGCATGGAATTTTCCTAAAATAATAAATATTTTCTTTTATTTGGACTGGCGGGAGTTGATTATTAAGTTACGTATGTATATATACACATACATTCTATAAATATCCAAATAAAATGTTATGAAAATTAGCTGTAAGTTTCACTTTGTTTTTCCTCGTTAGTACTAAAACACTTAGTAGAAGTTGTTGATAACATGTATACATAAAATAAGAGACTGACACGTAGGTAGTAGTGTGAACACGGAGCAACTTAGAGCAAAAGTCTAGTAACAGTAGTCACTCTTCTCTATATATAAACCTCAGACTCTCTGCAAAATTACAAAGCCACACACAGATATACACACACATACACAAACACATACATTCTTACATATCTAATACTCTGAAGAAGATGAGCTCCGGAGAACTGAAGCCGTTCAAGAAGAAAGAAGGGAGTGTGATCCCAAAGGAGCGAGAGTTGGTGAAGACTAAAGCCATCAAAGCCATTTGCTCTTTGTTTCGTCCTTCATGTGATGGTAAACAAAGTTCTCAGCCATCCCGTGACGGTGACTGTGACTGCGATGGCAAGCGCGTGTATCCAACTCGCCCCTGATCGGTCTTTTTCATGGTGTTTAAGATATTTTAGCCGTCATGATCTTAAATGGGTTCTTCTCCTCCTCCTCTGTTTATCTGTTGTTTATAAGCTTAATTAGGCTAAAGATTCTCTGTTTTTCCTTTTTTTTTGGCTTTTTTTTTTTTACGATCTACAAGAAAGGGAGGTGATGAATGATGGATTAATATCTTTAATACTCTTGCTATGTAAACCCAAGTACTATATTTGATCATGATGCGTTGTGATTAATTATGGTACTAGTCATTAAAAGTTAAAACATACTGTTGTTATCATTTTAAGAAAAAAGCGTACTCTGTTTTTATGGTGAGTATCATGTGTTGTAGTTTCGAATATAAAATATGCAAACGTGCCTGTCTCGAAATTCAGAGTTTATGTGATAATGATTGATCTAAGAAAGAAAAAGAAAAAAAAAAAAAGAAAAGTGACGAAAAGACTGGATATATTTAACATTAAAACCAAAAAAAGAAAGTGGATTTACAAACAAAATTAAATGGATAATACTTTATTAGGTATCCATTAATCCATATAGTAATTAAGTAAAATCTAAAAAGTTAAGGGGTACTTTTGGAAAATTAAATACGGGTGCAAATTATGCATAAGACATGCGTAGGACCAAAACTTGTCCTCTATGTGGTCTTGTGGAATTGTCAGCCGGCTTATGTTTTCAATTTTCTTTAAGAGTTTGAAAATTGAAATTATTGGACGTCAAACGAAAAGAAATTATTGAAACTGTTGTGGACAATATCCGAAGAGAAAATCAATTGTGTTAAGTTTTTCCCATCCAAATAACACAAATCTACAAAATTTATAGTAATTACTTTCCCCTATAACAAATATATTTATGTGAACAAAACATCCTTACAACTTAAGCAGTGTACTATTTATGTCATGTCCTGAATATATATATATGTGAATTAAAGATTTATCTTTGAAAACGAAAGATAAAAAGAGATAGCCAAACCTGTAATTTACAAAATAGTAGAGAAACAAAACGACTCAAAAATAAGAAAAGAATCAAAACCACGAGGTGTTGAAAAAGAACGTAACATAACACAAAATGTAAAAAACCTGCGTGTCTTTTTCGATTAGGAGACATTGGGGGCCTACCATACCAAAGATCCAAAGTACAAAGGTTTTCGTCACTGGTGATGGCCACAAGTCCAGTTTCGTCGCTGCTGGTCATTGCCTCATGAATCTCCGTTTTTGATTGGACATGAAAGCATATTCATGTTTGCATACTAAAAATAGTTAAATTTTCTATAAATACAAGGATATAAACAAAAACATATACTATATCGTCAAAAATAAAAGACTCTTTTTTAGGCTCACCTTTTAGTTGCGTAGACAGATGTTTGACATAATTAAGTAACACATGAATTTAAAAGGATAAGTATATTTGAAAGTTACTCTCAGGGGCGGAGGCACCATATAGATAATGGGGTCAGCTGACCCCAACTACTTTCTAAAATTCTGTTATATGTTTTAATGTTAAAACTAATGAACCCAACTAGAATTATCAATTGACCCCATTGAACCAATCCAAAACTAATTTACTTACATAAAAAGTCCAATATTTTCAAAAATTGATTCCACTTACAAACGAAACCCAAAAGAATAATACAATCTTTAATGATTTACATGGATTAACAAATAAATACACCTAAATTATATTTCTGATAGTAAACTAAACAATAAACAAAGTCTATTGTCTCTTCCTCTCCTACTGACGAAGGAGAAAACCCCTAAATTTTTGGCCTCTTTAAATCAAGGATACTTCCTTTGCTTTTATTGTTTTCTAAAAAATTCTAATTCTTTTGGGATATGATATGTTTGTTATAAATTTTTTCTTTAAGAGTTTGTAAACTATTTTTTAAATATTTTTCTGACCCCGATTAAAAACAATTCTGCCTCCGCCACTGGTTACTCTATCGATTCGTTTGAACTTTGAACACTCTATAACCCGAGATAACACACCTATGCCTGAAAATGTGTAACTTGTGTTTCTCGAGACTTTGTTGTTTTTAGACTAACATAAATGGGTCTGGGCTTCCAAAATAAATCCAACTTTTATTGGGCTTCATATTTGAAGTTTAACGTTAACAATGTAATAATAATACTAACGGCTTCATACCCGCCAACCAAAATTCGAAAATTACTTCACTTTTCCTCTCTTCCACTTTTTCTTCCTTAATCCTTTTTAAATTTTAATATAGGATCACGCCTAGCTAAAAAGTCCACACACACATTATATACAATAAGCATCTCCATTTCCTGTTTAAACCAATCCCTTTTAATATTACTTTCTCTCCTAAAGATTTTTCAAAAAAATTCGAAATCAAAATCTAAGGAATGGGTTGTTGTATCAGCAAATGCTCTCCAAAGACGAAAGATTTCAAAGAAGCAGAAGAATCTCATGAGAAGTACTGTTATGTTCCAGAGAAGCTGTTCATGTCGCGTTGTCCAAGTCGTGTTTCTCCACTTAATCTTCCGGAGAAGAACCGGTTTAATCCTATCCCTGTCCCGGATAAGTTTATACATATCCCGGATAAACTCCTTCCTCTTTCTCCTCCTGTAAAGTTGGCATCTTTCTCTCCAATCCAACCTTCAACCACAAGCAACTCTACTCTCAGCTCATCAAGCTCCTCACTTTCGACAGCTTCTTCAGTCTCGGTTTCGAAGGAGAGATCTTTCTCCAATGATTTCTTGCGTGCTTGTTACCAAGAGAATTCACATGTTGCTCGAATTCATTCTTTAAGAGAAGCTTCTCTATCAATGAAAACCACAAAACCGGGATATCCTAGCCGGTTCGATTCTCCGGTTTTACCATACCGGTATTCAACAACACCAAACAGAGCAAATGAAGATCCGAAAAGAGGATCAAATTGTTCTAAGAGAACTCGAGAGCCATCACCAAACCATCGTGCATTGACACGACAAAAGAGTTTTCGTCAAGATCAAGAAAGAGTTATTATGTCCTCTTCATCAAATTCTTTAACCAAGGGAAAGTACTTCAAATCGCCATCTCCAAGCAGGAGATATGAGGGCAATTTCTTGAAATCTCCATCTCCAAGCAGGAGATTTGGTATGACGGCGACTGATTTGACGGTAAAATCAGTCTCTTCTTGTGTAAGGAAAGATAGTTTAGATCTGTCTGGTCGCAAGACTTGTCAGAAGAGCAACAGATCAGAGCCTCGGATTCATCGCATAAGTTCTAAGATCGACGAAAAAATTATCAGAGAAGTAATCACAAACCATAAGGAACCAGTGGTTCCAATATTCGAAGAAGTCGGCAATCCTCTGATTGATTTGGATTGCTTTATCTTTCTTTAAGGAGAAGCTTTTAATTTAATTTTGTTTGGAAGATGTGTTTGTGTGAACAGATAGTTTGTGTAATTGTTTGAGATTTTTTCCATTTTCTTTTGTTTGTTATAGGTTTGTGATGATGATCAAGTAGATCAAAACTCTTATACTTACTTTTTTTTCAAAAAAATCTACTTTTATCTGTATGCATTTGAAATAGTTTGGATTGAATACAGCTACGGGAGCTTATTATTGCCATGTTTTTTTAGTCATACTTTTTAAAGTTTCAAATCTTCAAAAATTTTAAAAGAAAAGAAATGCAATTAAAAGTAAACAAGAGAAACAGAATAACGACGATAGGCTGCGTTTTGGAACCTGGAAGTGTTGTTCATTTAAAAGGAAAACGCAGCGTTTTTGGATTTTTTGAAAGACTTATTTTCTTGGTAGACAGACAAACAATAATCTATTTTGATGTCTTATCCAAATCCAACCAATGAGCAAGCAGATATAAATTGCAATGCTACAACACTATCCCACTCTATCTTCTATTAGTGTGTTTACCAATTTTCTTTACATCGCTCGCTTTTACATTTTCTTGAATTAGCCATGGTGGCACATTCACTCGTTCCTCTCTCACCGGCTGCTCACGCCACCAGACTTTCCTCTCCATCGCCGCGGTCACTGCCGCAGGCTCCTCCCGTCGTCCTTGTAGTTCCACCAATTAATCGCAGGTGATCAAATAGATAACTGTTGGAAAAAATTATTCAAAGTCTTAGAATGTTGTTATGCTTGTTTATGATAAATAGAGTGAATCATAATTTTTTTGTACTAGATTAGATTTCTTAAGTTTTCGTCAATGATTAAAAATCCAATCCACACAGGTATTATACAAAAGCACATTGTTCATCAACCCAAAAGGCCAACACCGGCTTAATCGACCGGGTTGGTTTAAATCAAATTAATGTTTAATTTATATTATATTTGTAAGAAAATTTAATTATATTATTGGAAAACGTAAATAATTGTTAAGATTTTAATGATTTATATTTTTATAAAATTAGTTATTTTAAAAATAACTAATTTGTTTTCCAAATCCGATCAAACCGGTTGGACCGGATCAACCTCGCATTGACTCCCGGTTTGGTTTTTAGTACAATGATCGTTGTAAGATTCCTAAACAAAATCATAAATGGAAGAATCTCTATGCAGGACAATTTTGGTGGGGCTAGGGGGTGCACTATGGAGTTGGAACGCTCTGACCGCTAAGGAGGAGGCAATGGCGGCAGCAAGACGGCCGCCTCCACCACCACCTAAGGAGAAGAAAGACCCGACCGTGAGCGGAGTTCAGGCCAAGGTATTGGCGAGTAAGAAGCGCAAAGAAGAAATGAAGGCTTCCATTGCTAAACTTAGAGAGAAAGGCAAACCTGTTGTTGAAGCAAAACCATCTTCTTCTTCTTCAGAATAGTATCCAAGCAACAATTTAAACCCTTTCCATTAATTCATCTGTCTACCAAATTCATCCCTATGATGTTAATTCACTACTATATTTCAATTGACTCTTATGCTGATTTTGTGGTAGTAAATCCAAAAGCATTCTAGCTTGTCAGAAATCATCACAATTAGATCAAACAATTTTGGTAGTTATTACAAACTTTTCAAAACAATTCCATGTTGTACACTTATTTTTCCAAATCCGGCAAAACTACTAGATTTACACTTTGTATTACTCTTTTACAGTTTAGTTAAATGATCATTAGTTTAATTAAATAAAACCTTTATTTTAATTTCCAACGTAAAGATCTTTCACTTATTAGTGGGCGATGACCTAGCGCCTAGAACGTCATCTAATCGGGACCTAAACAATTTTAGGCGATTTAGACGTTTATAGCATAACACATTATAGATAAGAAAAAACATATAAAACTATCTCTTAGACAAATAAAAATGTTAAAATTATAGTTGAGAAAACCATTTTTTTATTTTCTTTTTAGCATATTTCGAAAGAAATTTTTATTTAATATTTCACAATTTATTTATAGATTTTGAATGATTCACTAATATGTTTTCTTCTATCTTTTTTACTTTGTTGCAAAAGCTTAAATAATATTTTGTAATATATTTATATAAACATATTAGAAAAATATAAAATTGTGAAAGTTTGAATATTTGAAAAAGGTATATTTTTAATTGTTAAACATTTATTTTTTACTTTAAGAGATAATTTTTTCTTGGAAATTTTATATACAGTAGTTGATATAAAGTCAATTACTAGCATATTCTGAGAAAATATTGATTTTCCTTTTTTTTGGAGATGTCATATACAGTAATTGCACAATCAGAAAACTAGCCACGCGTGAAACTCTTATTTCTTAAGTAATATTTCTAACTAGTATTTGACCCGTACTTCGTACGGGAAAATAGCTTTAAAGATTAAGATGTAAAAAATTAAACATAAAATATTTACACAAAGTAACTACGTACATGCAGCCATATATACAAATGGATCAATTTCTTCAAATTCTTTTGTTGTTGTCAGATCATCTTTCAGTATGCCGTCTTTGTTATGAACGTTTGAAATACGTTTTTGAATTATTTGTCTCTCCTTTGTCGTAATTGCTGTAGCCCGTAGTCACCACCTTGAAGAAAGAAACATATAGTTAGAATTTAGATGGATGAGAGAGATCGATGGGTTATAGAAATGGGTAGACAGTATACAAAAGTCAGCTATATTTTTTAAATCCTTACACAAATATTCAATGCAAAACAGTGTAATGCAAAATCATAATCAAGTAATTTATTACAAAACATTATAGTAGAAATATAAGTTTGCACAGTCTAATCAGATTTTAAAGCTCCATAACTCACATGCGTACTTCCTAAGTAAATTTGTAAACTACTCACATTATAAACATATATCTTTCAGTTATTCAAATCTTCTACGAAAGATTGAGATTGGAAGAATTACTCGTTTCCTTCATCAAGTTCACCTACTATCATGACTTTTCATTTTTGTATCTCCTTTATGTGGAACAAATTATCACGTTCTCCTGATGCATCCTGCTGGAATATAAAGCAAATATTCAGTAAACATTATTCCTTAACTTGAATTATATATATCTCGTTGTCACAAATAAGTCAAGCAATGCTTAATTAGATTTGTCTATTTGAATAAGATCTAAACTGAAGAAATATTGTGCTTCTAAACTACATAAGTGTAAACACAGAAATATCATATTCTAGTACCAGAATTTTAAGTTTTACAAATGAGAAATTACCATCAGTAGATAACAGCCATGTGAGTATTTCTAGATTTAGATGGGTATTGGGCCAATGCCGCAATGGTATTTGACATCTCTATATCTTTGAACTGCAATATAAGAAAATGAATCCAAGAACACTGAATCATAACCAAAACAAAATCATTGATTAAAAAAAAAAAACTAAATATAAAGTTTAATTAATCCCCTAAATTCACTTTTAAGTTCATGTTTGTGTACCTTTTCCTTCACGAACTAAGTTGCATGCAGGGACTTTTATCTTTGGGCTTGAGCTCTTATTTTTCCATTTTGTTTTGAAGAATTTAGTTGGGAAGTAGGAGTATAATCCAGTAGTGCAATGGTCTTCAACTTGAATCATGTAAAATCAGAGAAAATTTAATATGTGATAAATATAAAATGAAATTGAATACAGAGTAGTCATAAACCTGGATCAGAGTCTTTGCTAAATTATGTGAATACAACAAACGGAAATGAAACGACAAAGAAGAAGACAAACTGGCAATAGAGATGAGAAATCGAAAAGGATGAATATGAAAATTCTCAAAAAATAAAACGATGGAAAATAGAGAAAATAAATAAGAAGTTGAGTTGATTGGGGGTTAAATAATAGATCAAACGGTTTGAAATCGTGACATTCTTCACATTAAAATCCCAAAAAAAAAAAAAAAGTCGTCACATATTTCATTTTGAAATTTTAACATTAAACCAAAAAAATATATATTTCATTTTGAACGTGGTTGGTGGGTAGTTTAAGCAAATTTAGGGATCAAGGATTTTTGCAGTTTTAGAATGTATTTTTTTTTGCTTTTTTTTTTGGGTGCGAATTTTTTTTTTTTTTTTCTTACGTAATACTATTTGGATACTAACTGTTTTTAATGGATTTTTTAAACTAAAATATAGAAACAAAATCTATGTGGCAGATTTTTAGTGGGCAACTGACTTGTGCTTTATAAGATAAAGGATAAGATAAAGGATGATACGTAAAACACTTGGCACCAATGATTGATAAATTACACGTGTCGCAACACTCAATATAAAAAAAAAAATCATTCCTACTTAAAATATTGGGAGACTCACAAAAATGCCCCTTTTTCAATACCCCTTTTCAAAAATACCTCATTTGGCTGTCTATTTTTAAAAATACTCTTTTTTATGTACAAAATGACTAAATTACCCTTCTTTTAATAAAAGATATCACAAATATATAAGGAAATATAACAAAATTAGGTCCACAAAATACAAAATATTTTTGGCGGGAAAAGTGATCCCACAATTTTTCCCGCCAAAACACTTGTAAAAACTTGTAAAACCTTTAAAATACCTTGTAAACTTTTCCCGTAAAATTTTTTCCCGCCAAAAAATTTTCTCGCCAAAAATTTTTTTTTGCGGGAAAAGTGATTCTGCAATTTTTTTGGCGGGAAAAATTTACAAGGTATTTTAAAGGTTTTTTACAGGGTATTTATATGGTTTTACAATGTATTTTAAAAGGTTTTACAACGTATTGATAAGATATTTATAAGATATTATAAGATTTTACAAGCTATTTTATAAGGTTTTACAAGTTTTTTATAAGGTTTTATAAGTTATAAATACCTTATAAAACCTTATAAGTACCTTGTAAAACCTTTTAAAATACATTGTAAAACCTTACAAAACACTTGTAAATACTCCGTAAAACCTTTAAAATTTTCCCGCCAAAAAAATTTCGCCATAAAAATTGCGGAATCACTTTTTCCGCAAAAAAAAATTTTTGGCGGGAAAAATTTTTACGGGAAAATTTTACAAGGTATTTTAAAGGTTTTTACAAGTGTTTTGGCGGGAAAATTGCAGGATCACTTTTCCCGCCAAAAAATATTTTGTATTTTGTAGACCTAATTTTGTTTCAAATAAGGGTAAAATGGTCATTAAAAATTAAAAGAGGGCAAACTTAAAAATAGACTCTCAAAGAGGGCATTTTTGAAAAGGAGTATTGAAAAAGGGGCATTTTTAATAATTTCTCTAAAATATTACATTTTCAACATTAAGAATTCAGTGATATGATATCTATATCATTTAGGGGGTGTCTTCAATGATGCATTTTGAGTAATTTGAATTTTATTAAGTTTTAAGAAGATTTTGGTGAATTGTGGTCAATTATAAATTTTGTTATTAAAATTTTCTCAAATCTCACATAATACCATGTGATTTGTATTTTTGTTTTTTACTTTTTTAAACTAATAAATTCTTTGAAATCTCACCTAAAGTCACTTAAATGACTTCAAATCCACTACTTAAAATATTTCCATAACAGTAGATTTGATTGTTCATTTTAAAATCACTAATCCAATAACAATTAATTTTAGAAAACTTTTTACAATTCATTTTTGAATAATATAGGATTTGTCATTTTAATAGAAATCACTCAAAAAATTTTATTCAATAAACCCCCCTTAGATTTCAATGATATTATATCTGTAGACAAATACTTTACTTTGATTAGTTTATTTCCTTCAAGGCTTCAACTGATGGTATATATATTACTTCTCTTTGACACAATATATCTAAATTATAGTCATTGTATAAGAGTTTAGATAAAAGTGAGAAAATGTTATCAGATCTACCATTTGATTTGGTAGATGAAATACTTTCTAGGGTTCCAACAAAATTTCTCGTACGACTCCGATCTACTTGCAAACGATGGAATTCTCTATTTGACAATCATAGATTTTCCAAGAAACACTTTGGTAATGCCATCAAACAAAGTATGTTTATCTTATTCTCTGATTTGAAATTTTTTACAATTAGTTGTGAACTCCAAAAACCCGATTGTTACAACGTTAGTCGTTGTAAAATTAGTCTAAAAGAATGTATTTGCAAAGGAGAATGTAAAGTATTTGAAATTCTTCACTGCGACGGTTTACTCTTAGGCCTCACAAAATGTTTTGAACTTATTGTCTGGAACCCATGTTTAAAGCAAACAAAGTTGATTGAACCACACTTCCATAAACTACATACTCCAACTCCTGGATATGCTTTTGGGTGCGATAAAAAATACGGTGATCGTCGATACAAGATCTTATTGTTTCTAGTATCTGGATATTCCCGTAAATTTTGTAAGAAATATTTAGAGGTTGAAATATTTGATTTTACGTCTAACTCTTGGAGAGTTCTTAACGTTAAAATCGATTTTCTGCTTGTTTTTCCTACTCGTTGGGTATCCTTGGAAGGAAATTCTTATTGGATTGGTGCAGATGAAAATACGCATGAAGGTTTCATTGTGAGATTTGATTTTTCAAATGAGATGTTCGGACGTCTGTCTTTGCCTTTTTTGGCATATCCTTGTGACGAGCATCTTTCTTTGTCGGTTAAAAATGATCGAATTTCGATATTGCACCAAACGTCACATTCATATTCTATAGAAATTTGGATGACGGGATCTGTGATAGACGGACAAGAATTGTCTTGGAGCAAATTCATGAGAGTTGATGATGAAAACTTTGATATTCGGTTCATAAATCCCAATTTTTTCATTTATGATGAAGAGAATAAAATGGTTGTATTTTCTGATGAAAAAAGCAGAAATGAGTATAGAGTTTATGTTTTTGAAGAGTATAAATATGAAAAAGAAAGAAGAGATCATAGAGTTTACGTTATTGAAGAGCATAAATATACGGAAGTTTATGTTGAAGAAGTCGAAGATTATAAAGAGCCTATCATCTACAATTATGTTCCCAGTTTAGTTCATATTCGCTAGAGAAGCTATTATTACGCCTATTAGTTTATTATGCATGGATATTTGCTCATTTCCTTTATATATGTATATTTTTACTCTTTTGTGATCTCTCTCCAAAAGTCATATACTAGTTTCTCTCTTTCCTCATTTCTCAGTTTTTCGTAAATCAAATTAAAATATTGATTTGTTTTTGTGGACAAATTAGTTTATATTGTGGACCATATTTATTTATCACGAGAACATGCATTTCACAATTATTTTTTCATGTTACATTTTTGGAAAGCAATTCTTTTTAAATAGTTCACAATTAGTTGAAAGATTTGAATGATTCAGTAATAATAATATATGTTTTCAGTGGTTTTTTACTTTGTTGCAAGATAAATTGATATTGAAATTTTTTTGATATGTTTTGTCATTTTAAGTGTTTCCAATCTCTTATTTTTATTTTAAATATGCAAATATATATATGCCTCGTACCTTATGGTTTATTTGTATAAATATATTTCATTTAGTTTGATTTTAATTCTGTTTTAATTCAGTCTATTATAAAATTTAAACAGACTGCCACAAGCACAACTGGGCCTTAAATCAAAAACAAGCAAGTGTTTTTACTATAGTACCGTATACTTCGATTCTTGGCATATCGTTTCGTTAGAGTTGCGAATTCGTTTTACATAAATTGGGCCTTAAATCAAAAAGCCCACAAAAGCCATGATAAACTGATTTACTACGGAAAACAAAACTAACGCTTAGACAAAAGACATTCTGATTTTATTATATATCTATATTTATTACAAGGACAACAATCGGATAAAAAAATGTAACTGGACATGCTAAATATAAATCCATAGGAAGAGAGCAAAGGTAGAACACATACATTATATAAAAGTTCACTAATTTTATTATATTTGTCTACATAATTTGTATACACAAGCTTTTATGTTTTTCAACAGATAAGTATTTTGTGTGACATTTATCTAGAACGATAATTCATGGTGTACTTCCTACCAAAAAAAAAAAAAAAAAAAATTCATGGTGTACTTTCTTAAAATCGTAGAGTTATGTATTTATGTTTCTTCGAATCTTTTTACTACCCTAACAGATCCAACAACATTTTTGTTTTCTACAATAATGAATGGTTAAATCAAGTATGAATTAATATAATGGGAAAGCAAGTGGTTGAAATTTGAAACTAGGCACATAGAAATTAAGAAAAAAGTAACGATTGCCAAGAACATATAAATTAAGTAAGAAAAATAAAAGTAGCACATTATTCATTAATTAATTGTAACAAAGGAGTGAATGCAAGTGGAGATTGTTTGTGTCCTAACTCTATCAGATAAATAAATAATTTTATTCTGAATAAGTTTAACTAGACCATTCTAAAATATGAGCATTGGGACAATGTTTCTATAACCTTTTCCAGACTACGTACTATCTCGAAAATGTTGTATATATTATTACACTACATGCATCTAAAAGGTTGTATATTTTATATCGGAAAAGTTGTATATTGTACTGCATGCATCTACGTACTATCTCGAAAAGGTTGTAATTTACTAGCGAATAAAATTTTCGTGACTATAAAAACAGTCGATATTTTATAATAACATCAAAGATGCAGTTGTTGATTTTTTTTTAAAAAAAAACACTTTAACAACGAAAGATTATACAAGTGGTGAGTTTGTTATGCTTTGAGGTTCTTCTTTTCAGTTTCTTTGGTTTTTCAACGTTGCAGTTTTGGGAAAATACTTAAATGGGAATGTTGATTCTTGTATTTGAAAATATATTTCCATAGTTCCACCTAACCCTCGACTTAATATGCAAATTAGAGAGACGTGAACACAATGCCATTGCCGAATTTGCCTATAAAGCAAAGCGAGTAGTAGATACATCGTTGGATTACTTAAAATGCCTTGTTCATTGGTCTCATTCCTATACATTTCAAAGTGACTGCTTTTTAGTGGATCCCAGGTCTGATCTTATTGTGTCTTACATGGGTCTTGAAATTTCTCTATAAATAGAGAGCTAAAGAGCAACTACTAAACACATAACTTACACAGAGCAAACAAAAAGACTAAGAAAAATTACCAAAGATATTTACCAAACAAAATGTCTTCCTCTTCCTCTCCCTCGCCCATATCAGCGGCTCTTAATTCGCGCTCCGATGCAGCCAAGAATCTCAATGAATTGATCGCGAGGCAAGGACCAGATTTTGGTTTCGCCAAAAGCAGAATGATGAACGGCATGAACAATGAAATCAAATCGGCGTTAGGTGACGAGTACGTATCGAAGAAACTACATGATCTAAAGACGGGTTACATGATGAATGTGAGAGATTTATTCCTCCAAGCACACCACGTGGCCAGGATTATCAAAACGTCATGGAACGATGACGGAAAAGCGAAGATTTATGATCTCGTAGAAGTGGTACACCAACCAACAAACGAACGCTTCATCGCCGAGATCGACATGCATGACGAGCTTCAAAAAGTCATAAACGTTCCTGAAGACATCAAGAAGGACTTGCCCTCTACGTTTGTAGGAAACGCCGATGATCTCCGCCGCCTGGTATCGGCTGTTTCCGGCGAACAAGTTGAAGAA
This sequence comes from Arabidopsis lyrata subsp. lyrata, assembly GCF_000004255.2. Taxonomy (NCBI): domain Eukaryota; kingdom Viridiplantae; phylum Streptophyta; class Magnoliopsida; order Brassicales; family Brassicaceae; genus Arabidopsis; species Arabidopsis lyrata. Next base: position 9,285,055 of record NW_003302555.1, on the reverse strand, counting down.
ATTGAGGAAAGCGTTCTTGCAAAATGGCTTGCCCGTAATAACGGTATCTAAGCCCACTGGGCCTTTCGTCGTTTTAATTAATTAACCGTTGTCGTTTACTTTGCGCATGTATATACAATTCCGTCGTCGTTTAATTGTTAGACACTCTCATTAACCAGTAATAAAAGAAAAGATTTTAATCTCTCTCTCTTATCTTATATAAAGGAATTCATTCCATTTATCTCTCTCTGTGTCTCTTGAGTGTTTTTTTAAGAAATTTTATGCCGAAACCAAATAATAATCATTCAGAGAACATGAACACCAAGATCTTTGTGGGAAATTTAATATGGAGAACAGAAGCCGATCGCTTGAGAAGCTTTTTCCGGCAGTTTGGAGAGATTCTCGACGCTTATGTGGTCTATGATAAAGACTTAAAAAGATCAAAATGCTATGGATTCGTAAGCACTAAACAACACCTATCTCCTCTACTTTCAGATTAGTATTTCCTACCAATTACAAAATTTGGTCTTTCATTAACCATTTCTTTTTACAATATTACTTGTTTTTTTCTTCTTCTGGGTTTTCGATCTTTAGGTTAAGTTTAAAGATGCTGAATCTGCAGCTAAAGCTTGTGAAGATCCCTCTCCGATTATTGATGGAAGAAAAGCCAATTGCAATCTTGCTTACATTGGTCCGAAGAAGAACAATAACCAAACTGGTTTGTACTTTTATATTTTTTCCGGTTTTTGTTTTGTTACTATTTTATTTCTGTAAGAAAATTTTCAAGGTGCATGGCTTCTTTTTCTTTCTAATCCTTAACCGCATTTGTCAACAGATCAGGAGGAGGGACCATCGCAATTACAGCCAATAGTAACTCAATATTACATATCTCCGTATGCTCCACTATACTGGTAAATATGATTTTTAATATATATAAATCTTTTTTTTTGTCATCAATATATATAAATCTAGAAAATTCAAATTGACAATCGCTAAACATAGTATTTTATCCGGATGAATGAATAATTATACTTTCTTTGATATATATATTTTTTTCTTTTGGTTTTGTAATGTGCAGGTGTCCTTATTCTTCTGCTGATCAGTATCATCCTATGTTTTGTTACTATTATTATTATTATTTAGATTACAACCAGTATTATTAATTAGATTCAATTGCAAAGTACAAATATTTCTGACTTGTATCACATAAACGACAATAAGCAACCAGCCATATATGTTATAATATAGGGTAAATTTCAAGTTATGGCAGTTGACCAAGTTTTATTTTCAAGTTTTGGCAAAGTGAGAATGAGTTTTCATGTTTTGACATTTTGGCCAAAATCTGACCATTTTACCCCTACCGATGTACTGTTCACTGTACGGTTTAGTTAAGCGTACGGTTCAGTTAAGCGGTTCACTGTACGGTTCAGTTAAGAGGTTTAGTTACGTACACTGTTCCGGTTACTCAATATATTTCGCTCTTAATTGATTTTGTGCGGGAGTACAGTGACAAGTTGGGATTAAAAACATTAAAACACAATGAGACATCAGTATTTAATGCCCAAAAAGTTTAGACATGACTCATGTCACAATTAATGCAAAAGTCATCATTACTTTTTCTAATATTAGTTTTTATGCGTGAATAGTTGTAAGAGACAAACATGATCCATGAAACAAACAAATTTTTCTGAACGAATGTGTGATTCTGCATCGGTTTGATCATCTTGATTTACAAAGTTTGGAGCCAAGACAAGCATTGAACGTGTAAGTAATGAAATTGGTTAAGAAGTTTTTTGTTTTAACACACTAGGGTCTTGATTGTGTGCTAAGATCAACATTGTTTTTATATAAAAACCCAGAATATTTTTATTTCCACTTTGTTTAGTTGAAATTGCTAAATGAGGATAGATTTATGTTTATAAGTGTATAGTTGGGAATTCTTTTTGTTTTTTGTAGATATAATCATGCTTTCATTTGCATTTAATGGGGTTCTGCTGAATTTATGATGCAGGTTGGTAATGGATATTCCCGTATTTACTATGGTGGGTGAGTGGAAATGCAAAGAAGAAGAATGGAAATTTGAACCATGGGAAGGCTGGTTTGGTCGTTGTGTACGTGTTAGGCAAAACATGACGTACACGGAATTTGTACGTACATTATGCGAGGTTTTCAGTTTGAAGTGCACCGAATGCAATCTAATAATTAGTTACTGGATGCCGGGAAAGATGTCAGTGATGATAGAAAGTAAACGCCCTCCTGTATACATTGACAATCAAATGAACCTGGATACATTCTTTTTGATTCGTGGTGGGGATCCTAGTGTCACCTTGTTTGTCTCTTTCAAAGCACTCGGGAATACTGTCCCTAGGACCGATGGTGAGAGTTACCGTGTGTGTGGGAGTGCAACGACACCAAATCCCATCCTAGCGGCTTCAAATGTAGATGGAAATAATGAGGCCGTAGATGAGCATGACGACGTTGAAGATGATAAAACAGATGAGGATGAAGAAGAGGAGGAGGACAACGAAGATGGTGCTGGGTATGATGATTATCAGGGTGATGATGGATCTATGGGGGGAAGTACCCTCGATCCTACTATAGACGGTAGTGAAGGCAGTGGCGAAGATTACGATTACAACAAGTGGAACGATTTAATTATTGAAGAATATGGAATAGGGAATGTTGAGGAGGACGTCATTCTCACTCAGCAAACGGTTCAACATCCAGGGGAATTCAGTCGTCTATTGGCAGAGTGTACGTACACAAGTCATCGTGTACCTGGAGGAAATAAGTCGGTTGACCGTACACCAACGGTGACTCCAAGACGTACGTGTCAACATGGTTTGTACCAATGTACGTACACAACAGAATGTGTACAAGATACAGGCAGCGAAGGTAACACCGATACCAATATTAATGGTATAGACGATGTCTCTGGGGATGATGTTATCGACCGTGGTATTGGAGATTCCCCAAGTGGGACACTGAATGATAATCGGCTAGTTACTGCACCTGGCGGAGATAACATTTCTCATTCGGGTGACCGTACACCAACGGGGACTCCAAGACGTACGTGTCAACATGGTTTGTACCAATGTACGTACACTACAGAGTGTGTACAAGATACAGGCTGCGAAGGTAACACGGATACCAATATTAATGGTATATACGAAGTCACTATCGACCGTGGTATTGGAGCTTCCGCAAGTGGGACACTGAATGATAATCGGTTAGTTACCGCAGCTGAGGCTTACGAAGTGTATAATGACTTTTCTACATTACATGGTGGCGAGTTGGAGATTCTCGATAATGATGCTGCTCCGGTATTCGATGATTTAGCCAATTTACGAGATGATGAGACACAAGTCGAACTGAGTACGACAGGTGAGACTTTGTATGTCGGGAGTGTTTTTATGAACAGAAAAGTCATACAACAAACAATGTCTTATCTCGCAATCAAACAATGCTTTTGCTACAAGCAACGTAGGTCATGTCCTACAAGATTGGAGATGGTCTGCGTTGATGATACTTGTCCATGGTATTTGACAGCTCAAGTTGTCAAGAATTCAGAATGTTTCAAAATCACATCGTATGATACCACCCATACGTGTGACATCGACACTCGTAAGAATTATAAAAAACATGCTAGTTATAAGCTTCTCGGAGAGGTAGTGAAGAGCAGATACAGTTCTACGCAAGGGGGTCCGAGAGCTGTCGATTTACCACAGTTGCTCCTAAATGATCTCAATGTTCGGATTTCATATTCTACCGCTTGGAGAGCTAAAGAGGTTGCAGTGGAAAATGTAAGGGGGGGTGATATAAAAAGTTACAGGTTTTTGCCTACATATTTGTATCTTCTTAAATTAGCTAATCCGGGTACGATAACTCACCTACACTCTACACCTGAAGCTGATGGTACGCAGTGCTTTAAGTATGTTTTTGTATCTCTCGGGGCTTCTATAAAAGGTCTGAAGTATATGAGGAAGGTAATTGTCGTAGATGGAACGCAGCTAGTAGGACATTACAAGGGATGTCTCCTCATTGCATGTGCCCAAGACGGGAACTTCCAAATATTTCCAATAGCGTTTGGTGTTGTGGATGGTGAGACTGACGCTTCATGGGTGTGGTTCTTTGATAAATTAGCTGACATTGTTCCAGACAATGAAGATTTAATGATGTATCGA